>NC_136486.1:89313636-89361136 GCF_053919585.1 Euprymna scolopes | reverse complement strand
TATGATGAGAATTGTAGAAAAGAAATATACATTGCTAAAGTAGTGAAGTATGTTGTATGAAACGCTAATCATAAGTAGTAATGTCTTGCAGACGATTATGCTTGAAGGTGAATGTGTGTGTATGTGTGTAGCATCTGAATTGACGCAAACGAGTGAAATAAATAAGAATACTTACTTGACGTAGATATTTTCCTTACAAGCAAGCAACACGTAGAATGATTCAAATTACATCTATCAGTCTTAGTCCGATATTAGTTTAGTTTATGCGTCACAGCTATCACAGATAAAGTAGTATATCTCGATATTCATAAACACGGATACATTTGTTGATGCGTACCAGGATCTGTCTCCACGCGAGAATTCATATCCATCTATCCATCCATCTATCCAACGCGACTACAGCCGATATTTAACTCACTACATGCGTTTGAAATGTAATTCAAATCTTGAATATTTGATGCTCTGCCAGGGTAATCAAGGGCATTTTTTCATCCTGACGCTATCATTAAACGGGGTGACTACCACGGATTAAGAGAGACCCATCTAAGAGAAGAATAGACCGCGCCAGTTTCTCAAACTGGTATTTTACCTCGCGGTACATACAGTCCATCGCCTTCCCAAATGGTCACCCATTAGATATTGGCCAGGCTCAACGTTGTTTGACTTGATAATCTGGTCAGAACCGGTGTGTCAACGTGATTGTGCTGTAAAATTTACATAACATATATAAAAGAGGAGAAACACTCCACATAAGACAAAAAAGCAATTATTGCCCCTCTTTTGTAGTTCTATTGTACTAATAAATGCCATTAACAACGAAACAGATTTACAATGTTATCGTTTTCCAAAACTATTAATTTTCATGAATATTCAGTGTCAAAATATATGGACCTTACATGGTAATGCTACTGATAAACTAAATAATAACATTAGCTAAGTTAGTGTAAATTTTTGATAATTTATTCAATTATATTGGTCGAAAAAATTTAAAAGAATGTATCTGAAAGAGATAATATAGGGACATTTTGCTGTGAATTAGTTTGGTTAAATGTTGTTCTTAGTTAAATATTTCATGGTATCCTTAATATCTGAATAAAAAATACTTCAGGTATCATTCTTAATATTTAACTCATACGTAACAATAAGTACGTGCTATTTTTCAATGTCGATTGTTTCCCATGTGTGTATGCGTCGGTTCTTGGCCCACTTACGTAGAAAATAGTTAGAACACCTATTCATCTGACTACGAGTTACTCGTTTTGTAATAAAGCACACCCCAGTTTACCCTATCAGTTATGGAAACGCTGTCTAGTGTAGTCTTCTCGCCATTTAATGAGGAAATGCAGTGATCATTTAAACAAACGTTTATTCGAACGGGTAGCCTTAATTAAAACATAATACTAGAATGTCAATGTTCATTTCTATTTCGAGATTAATTTATATACAATTTCTATTTTAATTTTCATTTAATTCATCTCATCATTCTTCAGATTCAGAGATGTTTTTGTACAAAATATTTGCCAATAATTTTAATTAAAAATAATATTTATATGATTTACTTTTATTTCGCATGCATTTACTCCTATAAAATAGTATCATTCATTAGCTGTTTGATTACTTCTACAATTTATCTTCTACAAAATACCATATCATAAAATCACAAAATATCATAGTCATTTGCCTAAGATAGATGTACTTGGTGATTAATATATTTATACGTGCGTTGTACTGTTCATTCATATTTTTAAAACTATAAATTAGAGATAGAAAATAATTTTGTTGACACATTCGTTGCCGTTAAATTACTTAGTGTTAGCGATGTTGAGTCTTGCCAGCAAAAGCGCAATAACCATTCGGATATAGTAGCTGTATATCGTCAACGTTAACCGGGTATACGTGCTGATTGGGAGCTGCAGGTTAACTTATATTCACCAGAATTTTCACAAAATGCCTGGCGCTTGTCGAATACCACAAAATTCTTACAGTATATTCATTTATTCATTACTTATGAATTTAATCACTAAAAAATTATCTAGAATTAATAAATATACTTTTTTGTTTTTTTCAATGTAAACTTTTATCAACAGTTCGAGAATGTCTTCAGTTTTCTTGCACGGATCGAGCTAGTTCACAATACATCGTTTACAGTAGATACCAAGTATTAACCTAAACGGATAGATTTGCTGCAATACAGACAAAAACAATATTCAGATTTATTTTAAAGATATTGATATTTTCTATAAAATTGTCTGAAACATTCACTCTTGTAAATACTACTTATTAAATGTATTAAATCAGAATTAGGTCTCTTTTTTGCTTTCGAAATTATACTATTATTTTTCTCAGAACAGAGATTAGTTATTTGCCTGTCGTAAGCAGAAACAATTACTACATTTTCTTGATCAATGCAGTTTTTCTATTCTCATTTTTCGATCCTCCTAAGCATTATCAATTTTCTGTTTTTGTGAGGCAACTATAGCATTTATCTGCAGTCATGATACAAGACGTCGAATATATTACCTTCTTTTCTGGAGAAAGGTAATGAAACCACCGTTTTCACGATACCAGCCGCCAACGAATTACCTCCTCTATTTTATGCAGTGGTATAGTATATATTCTGTTGTCATGATACTATACCCATAAGCATTATTTTCTCATTTCGAGACAGTGCAGTACGTGCTCAGTGATACAAATTTCTATTAAGAAAAAATATAAGTACACCCCACTGTTGCATATTTTTGCTAGTAGTGCATGATATACGCACAATTAAGAACCAGCGTTCAGTATGGTTGAATAAGCCGCAAGATATTACGTTGTCTGCAATAGGAAATTACAAGTCACCATTTAAGAATGTTTCATATTTCAAAACATGGCAAATAATTGGTATTTTTCACGCGTCCTGCTCATCTTATGGCGCCTCTGATGAGATGAATGATATCCAATCTGGTGTCAGTTTCTCATTTTCATTTCCCGAATACGTAGCTTTTCATGAACCCAATCCACTAAACAAGCCGACCAATAGCTTATCATCCGGTCGTCTTATCACGATGAAAGGACATCAACAGTTGCCTTCGCTTCTCTTAATCCAACCCTTCAACTTATGTCGACTACTTCATGGCGTACGTGTCAAAGGTTATAAAATATGTATATTCACTTGTCTTGTGCCACTGTGTCATCGTCTCTGCCTGGCTTTCTGAACTGGCCGCAATCGATAACTGAAGTCAGACGATTATCAAGTACCGTTATGCTTCACAGCATAAGAAAGGGGGAGAGCAAAAGAGAAAAAGAGATATATAGAAAGAGAAGGGAGAGAATGAAAACAAAAATAGGTTAATATCATTAAGGCAGTGATAGTTGGCAGGTACCTTACGTACGTATGACCGCCGGTTCGATAATTCGATTTACGCCTGACTTCTCTTGACTTTCTCAACCTTCGCAGTTCTAACTGTTTTTTGTTATAATTTGTTTTTATAGTTGCTAGAACAGGCTGGTGGTGTTCAGATCGAAGTAGCCACCTAGAGGTTCGGGTTATAAGTATAGCTCGATGTAGTTAAAACCCAATATTGACCAGAATGTTTGCTAACAAAAGGAGAGGAAACCCTTTTTTTCATAATACTTTTCTGTGAATATTTCAGTTTTTCTGTGGTGTTTGGTAATTACCACACATTAATAACTGTATTAAATTCTCTTCCGTTCTTTTCTGGGCAGTTCAACTGGATGAGAGGCTTGAATTAATAATTGAAACCGAAGAGAAACGAGTAGATATCGAACAGTTCGATAAATATATTATAAATACGATTTCATTATTGTTAATGTATTACTAGACAACTGTGAGTCAGTTTTTTGTTGTAAATATTTGCTTATTTATCCATATATATATATATATATATATATATATATATATATATGCATTTAGTACACGTTTACACACACATAAACATATACGCACTCGTTACCCAACACGTTGTAGCAGAGTATTCTGCAAGGAACAGAAGACAAATAATAATTCGACTTACTTGTAACAACGACATATACTTCCGAGTGCTTTTCCAAATAAAATGGGAGTGTGATCTTTCTTTCTCGCCGTTTTACTCTCGACTGCCAATCGTCGGTTTGTGCATACATTCGTTCTATAGCCACTTCGCACACGGCTCGATATTTACATACACGCGCCCGCGCTCTGTTACATATATGCTCTTGAAATTATTTAGATGTTTTTTTTTATGCTTGTCCCACTGCAAAATGGATCACTTCCTTGTTTTACGATACTATCTAATAAAACAAAATGAAGGCATTATAGTGTGCATTAGGTGACTGATGCAAAATAACAGCGATAAACCTTCCACTCATACGGCAAGACTTAAGAATTTCCTCCCAAGGCCCTGATTTCCTAGCATGCAGTAGTTAAAATGTAATGTGAGCAGACATCTTGAAGCTCAACTCCATACTTAGTATCCCTGCTAATTTTGTCCAAAACAGTAGCCGCTTACGATTTAGTGGAACTGTACCTTGTTTGGTGTGAGAAACAGTAAAAAACGTATATTAAAAATATACATAGGAGAATATATTGTATAACACTCTGTCTAAAAGACTAATGGCATGAAGTTTCACAAGTCGTCTAATACATACTACTAAAACTGTGAACTAGTCGTCTAATAGATACAGCAAATATTGTACATACATATATATTTATACACACGCAGACACACACATATATGTATACATACATATATATATATATATATATATATATGTATATTCGTGTGTGTGTATTCAATCCATATACGGTTAAAATTTTAATGTAATAACAATTTAGATAAATATATTTGAACACCTATTGAATATGCTCGTGCTTTTTCCATAATAAATATTTCTTTTCATAGAAGACGATGTTTTTAAATATATAGATATTAATTTGCTATTTCTTTACAAATCAAGTTTCCTTTAAAATAACACACGCGCATGCATGTTGCTTTAGATTTAAAATATATTACTTTAACCTAATATCTAATTAGCGTGAATTTCTTCATTTTAGTAACACGACAGAATATAAGATACACAACGGCATAAAAAAAACAAGACTCCAAACAACACACTATGCTCCAGTTTTGGGAATGGCAACATATCTCGGTCAAAGAGTATGAAAAAAGCAATAAAAAACATAGATGCATGTATTCTTTTTTACAAATATGTTATTCACGTCGAAATATCTCAGGACATTAAAACAGATTAGTATTTTTATCATATATTTTTATCATATATTTTTATCATATTTAATTTTAATTTTTATAGTAACAAAATAAACGCTGCTTTCGCTCGCAAAATACATTCTTCTAATATATATATATATATATATATATATATATATATATATATATATAAATTCGTGTGTGTTTGTTTGTAAACATATATATATATATATAGAGAGAGAGAGAGAGGGAGGGGGAGAAAGTGGCAGATGAGAGGAAGATGGAAATAGAATTTTATCTAATATCGAAGTGTAGTCTTAAACTTTTGACTTTGTAAGAATTTGATTCAAAAGATTTAAAGGTAGAATTGAATTTCTTTGTAGAGCGCCTAGCCTTACTCATTGCATCCATGTTTTACTAATAGATATATTAAGTCCTGTGTTAGAATTGTGAAAAGTAGATTTTCGGAAAGAAAGGAGGCATGAGGTATGTGAAGTTAGGACACGTTAAAAAGAATATAATAAACAGGGAAAACGTTAAGCACAGGTGTTAAATGCAAATAAAGAAGTGATAAAACATAACGACTGAAAGCAAGAATGACATAGCATAACGTGCAGTAAGTTTTTTTTTTATTAATATCAATTTCTAGGCTAACTGAGAGAGAGAGAGAGAGAAAGAGAGAGAGAGGATTAGTAAAATAGTGATATAGTTGGAAGAAACATATATGTGTTTCATATGCAGGTGGTAGTGTTTTGGATGTCAGAAGTATAATGAAAAAGGACAATAGTAATGCTACAAGAACGCAGTAAAAGGACACTAAACGAAAACGTAAAAAAGCAATAATTGCAAAAAATGCCACGACTAAATAGAAGTAATGCATTAATACATAAATAGCAGGATCTCTGGAAATTCCCCACTTTGTATCCATGTCGGATGTTTTTATATATTTCCATTCTATGGACGTCGCCCCGAACGCAGGCCCTAGATTATATTGTACGATGTGTGAACAGAAACGCTATTTCTTATTAAAACAATTAAGAATTATTTTAATTCGAGTTTATCATGCAAGAAAACACCTGTATCAGATGAAATGCAAAACAAGTTTGCATGTTCTACGAGTGTGATTGTGCCTTTTTAAAACGCGTAGATGTGATAACGTATATTAAAAAGTCATTAATTTGTAATATTATATTATTATATAGATAACAAAAATATAAATACTGCGATTCATACTGTAAGTAATGGGGAATAAATAAATAAAAAGGGATTATAAAGAAAAACGTCAAAATTTTTTTATAAGAATAAACGTAACGGAATTTCCGTTTTATTCGGGCAGTGGAACACAACTAAATAAAATTAAATAAATGGAAAGACTATGTCGAAAAGAAAACAAATAAAACGATAAATGTCTGAAGCAAAAGAACCTTCAAATAATTTTATTTAGTTTGTTACTAGTAGTGAGAGAGTGTAGAATGAGAGGCAGATGCTTACTTTAGACGGCAAATTTAGGAGACAGGGGCTCTAACTCTGACCTGACTCAGGGGAACGAAAAATAAATAGCACCGGTATTTTATCATTAAATTGAAATTCGATTGTACGATTTTAATTAATTACACGTGTTACACTGTCGAAATAATAAGTTTTCTTTTTAATAGTTCTTTTCTTCTGTCGTTTTCCTTCTTTGTTTTCAATCAGTTCTTGTCTTCTTCTCCGTTTGTTTTTTTTGTTGTTTTTATTCCTTTTTATTTCATCTGAAAATTTAAATAAGTTTTATTTCCAAACCTTTTTGTTTTTGTTTTTTATCCCTTGAAAATTTGCGTAAACTTTATTTTAAAACCTTTTTGTTTTTTTGTTTTTTATCCTTTTTGGTTAGCATTCTCTTTTTGTTTTTATTTTCTGTTTTCTTGCTGTTTTTAATTATTATCGTAAAAAAATTAAAAATACCATCGTTGACATTGTAATGCCTAGTGCCGAAGTTGAGTAGAGGAAATGGACATTTACATATTTATATGATTTATTGTCAAGCAATGAGCTGCAGTTGCACACAGCAGTCTCATTAGGACTAGTAAAAAATAATAGTGTTTGCAACGTATGTGGACAAGACCGTATATTATATAAAAATGCTGGGAGAGGAGATGGTTTTGTGTGGCAATGTTTACAATGTAAAAAAAAAAGTTTCGCCAAGAAAGGGCTCCCTTTTGGAAAAAAAGCCATCTCTCCATTAAGCAAATTCTAACGATATCGTTTTGTTGGAGTATAGATATGCCGCAGGTTACCATAAGAAAAGAAGCAGGTGTCAGCCAACGGACCATCGTTGACTAGAGAAGTCTGACGCAGTAGGACAAGCTCGATCATCCCATCATGTTAGGTGGGTTAGACGAACAGGAAACCCCTAAAGAAGTGGACATTGATGAGTCTTATTTTTTTAAAACGTAAATATAATAGAGGACACATCAAGAAAGGAATATGGATTTTTGGAGCGGTGCAAAGGGGATCGAATTTGTGCAACCTAGCTATGGTCGAAAGCAGGGACCGACGCACCTTGTTCCCGATAATAAGATCTTGGATCTTGCCAGGGACAAGAATTATATCAGATGGATGGGCGGCCTTCTTATTAATTCGAGTTCGTTAGCATTAAGTTAACATGTAAACGAAAATGAAACTAGTGAATGTAACCATGGTTACGGAAATGATAAAATACCGGTGCTATTTATTTTTCGTCTTCCTTGAGTTAGGTCAGAGTTAGAGACCCTGTTACCTAAATTTTCTGTCTTAAGTAAACATCTGCCAAATGATATATATATATACAGTTTCTTATCGAACGAACAGCCGAAGTATACACAAATTTTTACATTAAAGACTGGACATCATCAAGACAAATGGGTTTAAAAGTTTTCTCCCGATTGGTCAGATTATTAATAAACTTCCTTTTCTAACCAATTAAACGTCCAGAAATATACGCCACCTCATATTGCAAATACGTTCCCATAAAACAGACATAATATAAAAAAAATATACCAGTTTTCCCACCCCATATTTCCATCTCTTTCTCACCGTTTTTCTCTCGCACAAAAAACACGTGACCTTTTCCAAAGTCCAAAGTCTTTAAGTTCTGATGCTCGAGACCGCCTTATAAATAAAATTGTTGACATCACGTGGAAACTGTAAAAAAAAAAAAAACTAACAAGTCAGAAATTTATATAAATGATGGAACAATTTACAATATATTGATTGGAATATAGATCGATCTAAATATGTTTTTCCTGTAAACAAACAAACAAACAAAAAACTCAAACTATCGAGCACACAGTATATGCACAGACAGCTTTCTATATTGATTTGCACACAAGTTCACACGAAAAGGAACAGCACATTTAAAACAACGTAGAAGTAATTCCAAATTAGCAGTCTTTTGTTTTCTGTTACAAATATAAATTGAGAAGAAAGTCTTAAAGACGTTACTATTTGGCATGCATATTGTTCAATGAAAAAGTCGTATTCAAAGGGTTGTCATATTTGGTTACAATACTACCGTTTAAATGTTACTTATCTAAATCAGTTTAGAACTGTTTAAGAACAAATTGGGGGGAAGTAGATGAAATTAGCGTCTACGTTTAAAAATATCAACCATCATCGAAAATATAAAATGCATAATTTAAAAACAGTAAAGGAACACTCTTAAAGGATTTAAAACCAAAGTAGAAATACTCTCATTGATTTTTCGTTGTTTTTGTTTAAAACATATTAGGGGCGAACATTTAAGTTTGTCTACTCCTGCAGTTTACGGACCGTGCAAAAGGAATACCTTTCTGATTTAGAAACCTTTTCTTTAAATGAGTTTCTAAATGATATAATTATTATTTTAACACAATTTTTAACTCATCGCTTCCCTAAAGAAACCTTGTGATTATTTATATTTTAACTTAAAAAGTCATACTTCTGCCTAAATGGAAAACGACAACCGATTTAAACTTGCCGAATAGTGGGCAGAAAATGCGTGGCCTTGCTTTTTGAGGATATCGTTTTCGGGTGTAAAAATGTAATCCACATCCCCAATATTAGTGGATTTATAGAGACCGCTCTTATTTAATAATCCAATTTAGTTGGGGAAGGAGGATTATAAACAGATTTTAAAGGAATTTTCATGGGGCTTAATTAGCGACCAAGTGATTTGAATTAAATACAGTCTACTTACGGTAAAAAAATATGTCGACTTAAAAAAAAACAAATAAATAAATAAAATATTTTTTTAAAAGTAATCCTTAACAGAAAAATTAAAACGATTCTATTACTCATAACCATTAATAACATGACTTGCTGTATTAAAGTCCTATTGTTTATATATATATATATATATATATATATATATATATATATATATATATATATATCTTTGTGTGTGTGCGTGTGTGTATGTGTTTGTACATATATATAATTATATTACTAACGTAATAACGTAGTGCTAATTACTAAAATAGATTTCCTCTAGTCTAACCTGGATTCAGTAATTTTTAAAGTTAGAGTTTCGTTTAAATAAGTAGTATATATAAAAATCATGAAATAAATGTAAATTCAGAAAAAAATGTGTTTTAAGTATGATAATTAACTTGTGAATATTGTTCATTTTTATATAGTAATCAAACAACAGACAGGGATATTACTTTAGACCATGATATATATATATATATATATATATATGTGTGTGTGTGTGTGTGTGTGTGTGTGTGTGTGTGTGTGTGTGTGTGTGTATATATATATATATTCAATCATTTCAAATATAAAATTGAGTAATTCTGTAAACTTTAAATAAGAAAATAATGGAAAATCCTTACGAGATGAAAAATATCAATATTCGAGATAGAGCTTTGGCATACGAAGTGTAATTATAATCATTAAAATTTGAATTTATGACAAACAACGACTACAAGTTGAACACCTGAAAATATCCTTATTCCATGGAGTTTCTTAAATTGCTTTTATCCTAAGACGAACATTTTAAGCAAAATGATATTCATGAACAGCCTATGAAACTTTGTTGGTTAGCACATAAATTGAAAATTACAAATTATGAATGACGTCAGAGTTGTATTAAATTGATGAAAATGCAGAAATTTATAGGTCAAAACGGTATTTAAAAGAATCACCTTCTTTTAGAATGAACCCCTGGAAACAATGTCGAGATAAGTGGAGAGCACATATATCGCCGGAAATTCTAAAATTGTTACAATTTTAGCAGTCACTAGGCTCAATCTTGCTTAACTTTGGTGATCTAACGGGAATTGATCAGCCAACGTGGTTATGCCGGACATTTTTCTTAATAAAAAGTAATACTGATTGTTACGATTTCTGTTAAAAAGCTACTTTGTCTATTAAGATACCTTTGCGTACAATCTACATAGAAATTTAGTATATATATATATATATATATATATATATATATATATATATATATATATATAATGTATTTATTTTATGTTTCGCTACTGCGCAAAACAAACATATGCATTTCATAGACCTCGGGGATTATGTAAAGTATCAACCAAAACCTTAAAACTTCCACGGTGATTTCTACAAGAAACAGCAATACTTTCTTTTGCTTATAATATTAACATTCCGTTTGGTTAATTTATGTATGATTTGAAAGAAAATCATGACGATTTTTATTTTTATTTTACAAACTTTTCGAAGTTAATGTCCTTTTGATTATTATCTAAATAAAATTGTTTATCATTTTTATTATTTTACAACCAAAAAAATAATCAGGAATATTATCTTTCACAAGAAATTGCAATAATATTAATAAATATACAAATAAACGTATATCTGGGTAACTTTAACGAAAAAATAATGATTACAATGATAAACAGTGAGAGAAAATTTAAAGCTAGAAAGTTTAAAGATATACACCAAACATTATATAAAATTGAAAGAAGTAATGAAATTGAACATGACGATATATTTTTATGAAAATAAATTAAAATAAATTAATTATGACTTTTCATTTGCTTCCTGAATTAAACAAAATATGTTTCTAATCGGTATTATATATGGATGTGTACAGTGAATGTACGTCCATTATTTCCTTTCACATGCGTAGAAAGATATGATTCCTTAGTTATCGGTGATTCCGCTGATATCACTACGATAAACAATTCTACTTTATGTATTATACAATTAATTGTTCCACAAAAATATTTCATTCCGTCGACTCAGTTATGATTTGAATAATAGCATATCAAAAATTATATTCGTTGTATTGATTTTTAACTGATTTTTCTGAGAATCATACAGATTATTTAAAAATATAAAGTCAACAGTTGTTAATAGATTAATTAGGAAGTGATTGATTCATATGTTTATTAAAAATATTTATCTGAAAATGAAAATTATTATTTTGGAAGAATGACTGTCATGTTACTGGCAATTATAATGATGGATATTATTCATTCATAAAAATTATCTTTATGAAATTGATTAATATGAATTAATCTATGAATCAATGTTGAATTCTCACGGCGTACGCTTAGTATTTTACATAATCGCCGGATTCTATAAAGTACGTTTTTTTCAGTGTGCAGTAGGTTTTTGATATCAGGTTTAGAAATATGATTATAAATTCGAACGTTTTTTTTATAGATAAAGATTGCAATCATTTATCATTGCTCAGATAGAGATATACGGTGATAATATTATTATATTCTATACCTGGAGATATATAGATAGTATAATCAGGCGTTTCTACTTCATATAACTCTAAGTAGCTGATACAGAAATCACCGTAGGATTTCCGGTTAGTATTTTAAATAATTATCATCTATATAAATTACAAATGTTCATTGTGCTATTTGGCATCATTTCTGTGCTTAGAAAAATAATAAATTTAGAACGTTGTGTATACATAAAATCAGCAATAGTCTGATATCGAGATAGATAAAGATGTACAATACCTGTCTTATTATTCATATATATACTTAACGCTTTATGTATATTATAATCATGTATTCCTACATTGTAGATCTTTATAGCCAATTAAACATTATGAAAACGAACATAGGCGCGAATGTTTAATTAAGTTTAGCATATACGATTTTTATGCATAATGTAAGTATGTACGTATGCAATCACTTACACAGACATATATATATATATATATATATATATATATATATATATATATATATATATATCTGCATGTGCATATGCAACCATTAATTGGATGTGTCGATGTTGCAAATATGTGCATATAGCCTTGCATATACTTATACATAGTTATATGTGAATGTATGTACTGTCATTTTCGACCGAGAACGCTTCATGTAAACGTTCGTGTGCATTAGAGACGAATGTGCAAAAGCCTCCCATTCTGTCGTCGATCTCTCCCTTGGCTTGTCGCGTAATTCATGCATCCACACATAATCAGCTTAGTTCGCTTTGCGGCTTTCCCACTGAAGCCACAAATCCCACGGGGCACTGATAGAGAAAACAAAATGGCGCCGGACGGGAAACGGAAGGCGAAAGAAGCTGGCAACAAAATGTCGAGGGGAGGGAATAATCGGGGAAAGGCATAGTTTCGATATGCACAAAAACAAATAATGAAAATACCTAAAAAAATGTGCGTATATATATATATATATATATATATATATATACACGCACACACACACACACACATATATATGTATATATATATATATTAGCAAATGAATAACAAAATAAGACAGAATAAAACTACAGAAAATAAAAACGAATTAGAATGAAAAACTGATGGCTAGTTACACGTACAAAATATCTAAAAAAATATATTTTTTCTAAAGATTGTCTGATAGCAATAAACCAATGCAATTTCGAAAGCTAAACAAATAAGTCTGTCCATCTCTTAATTTTGTCAGTGCATTTTTCTTCCCGATTAATTCCCTTGACACCAAAACATTCTACTCGTCATTTTTTTGTTTTCTTTCAGTTCTTCTCTATTAACCCTTTTTGCCTTTTAATATTATTTTTTCTTTTACGTTACTTTAATCTATTTTCTCTTTTCTTTAATCGCTTTATGTTTTTACCATACATCCGAAAGTTCTGAGTCTTCTTTACTCTTTCTGTTATTCAATTATCTATCTCTTTCTATTATTATTTTACCATTTCTATTAACATCATTGTCCTCTTGTTTCTTTTCATAGTTAACTTATATTTATCAGTATATTCCCTCATTTCCTGCATATACCGTACGCTCTTTTGAAAATATTATTCCAGCTAGTCAATTCTTAGACACAGTAAAATATTTGCTTTCATTGAACACATATGTTTCTGCTATTCTTTTTTTTTTGCAACGTCGTTATTATTTATCTAGGATTGAGTATTTTTTCAATTCAACTGATATCCAACAAACCTTTATTCGAAGATTGCACATTCGAGCTTATGATTTCTCAGCCTATTGTTTTCTCTCTATTTACAAGATATTTTGTATGAACTTTTTTAATGTTTTCCCGTTTTAGTTTATTTATTTTTCAATTAAGATCATAATGTGTCATTGCTATTATGTTCACTACTGTGTTCTTTTATGTTTCTCTAGCGAAATCAGTATATTTCATAGTAACACACACATAAGCATGAACAAACTTTCTCCTTGTGAAAAGCACACTTATATATATACATATATATATATATATATACATATATACGTGTGTGTGTATTTGTGTGTATACATGTACAAAATATGTATACATATACATACACACATATATATGTGTATATAAATATATATATATATATGTAGCTATATATATATATATATATATATATATAAGTAGAAAAATCAAGATATTGTAGGATTAAAATTTACAATATTTTATTCAAAACAAAGAAATACTAAATAAAAGTGAAATAATGTATATACATATATATATGTATGTATATAAATATATGTACGTATATATATATATATATATATATATATATATATATATATATATATAGAGAGAGAGAGAGAGAGAGATTATTTCATAAATAAATAAACCAATATTGATCATATGTACATAAAGGCTTTGTCCTTATTTCATGGCGTTTTCTGGGTTTAAGAAGTAACCATTACGTGTGCGTTTGTGGCGCAAGAATTTTGTTTTATGCGGTTATTTTTTAGCTAAACACAGAAGGTGGAATTAAAAACATGCCATACGTTTATGGAGTTTATATTTTCATGTCATTGCCGTTTTCTGTATTTTCAAATACCAATTTGTACGGTTTTCATGTTGAGCGTATTTAAATAAATCCAAAACTTTGATGAATATATGGACACTTTACGTTTATTGATGTTGCTTTAATTTTTGTTTTTTACGGTTGTTTATTATTTCGATATTTATGATATATATTTATATGTATATATACCTGTCTGTCTGTCTGTCTGTCTGCCTTCCACTGTTTCTCTATCTCCATATATATAAGAGAGACATGCTCCCCCCGCCCGTTTATATTCACTATATTCGGGAAATGATGCTTTGGCGAACAAAATTATAATAAGTTACTCCCATAATAGCATTCCCACTCTATTCCCACTCTAATAAAAACAAATGGAGTATTTTATGCAGATGATCGCATGATTGTGCATTAATCTAATATATAAATCTCACTATGTCAGTGTGCGTGTATCTGTCTCCGTTTTAGAAATTGTATCTCCTCCTAGACGGGTGATCGTTGGATGGCGTGTCATAGCTCAAAAGATTGCATTTTTGGTGCAGAATTTTATTAGGGGCATTTAATCGATAGAAATAATAGCTACGGGATTCAAAAAAGGGTTCAAACTTGAAAGCAATACCACCTTGACTAGCATAGCACAATGGCGTCATTGTGCGCATACATACATCAAGTAAAAGAGAAATATATGTACTAAGATATTTCACAACGCTATTGAAGCTGTTGTCCCTTTGGCGTGACCGATTACTAATACAAGTGTTGCTGTTTCGATCTCCATCAATTCCTTTTTTTTACATTCCGATATTCTTGATTTTTTAATGTTATGTAATAAATACACAAGAACACTTATTTTAAATATACAAAATAATGTTTTTTTTATTTACGTAACGAAAATGTCATATTCAAAATATATATGATATATCAGCTTATTGGTTACATTCCAAAAATAACGTAAATATATCAAGTAATGGCATTTGTATCGGATCTACTCCTAAACTAATAAACCGATCATTAAGAATATTAATTGTGTATATGTCTATATATTTCTATGTCTTATTTCCAACCGTAAACTAATTGACAGATCATTACGAATTTTAAATATGTTCACAGGATTATATATTTGTATATATTGGATCCACTCCTAAACTAATTAAGCGATTATTATGAATTTTAATTATGTGTATGTGTTCATATATTTGTGTGTGTTGGAATCACTCCTAAACTAATTACCCGATCATTATGAATTTTAATTATGTATATACCTTTATATATTTTTATGTATTGGAATCACTCCTAAACTAATACGCCACTCATTATTAATTTTTATTATGTGTATATGCTTATATATTTATAAATATTGGATCCACTCCTAAACTAATTACCCGATCATTATGAATTTTAAATATGTGTATATGTGTATATCTTTTTATGTATTGGATTCACTCATTAACTAATTAACCGGTCATTATGAATTATATATATATATATATATATATATATATATATATATATATATATATATATATATATATATATAAATGAATTTTCTTTTGTCATTAAAACATTTTAGAAGTCGGATTATGTAGGTGCTAAGTCTGCGATGGGTTAAAGTTAATATATTTTTTCCCCTCCGGGAATTTCAACTGCATTCTTTATTTCTATGTTTGCATTTTTTTTATTCGAAGTTTCTTTAGAATATATATTGCCTTTGTAGATATGTATGGCTAAGTTCACTTGTATTTGCTTTTTTGGTACCTAAGGTACTTAAGCTTTTGCGCATTTTTATTCTCATAGCATTATTATGATAGTTAACATGTCGCAGAATGGATCTAGTAATCCTAAACTTACTTATTAATAGTTTTTCTTTTTCTATTTCATTATTTAATTCATCTAATATTTTTCATATATTAGCAAAAATAGTAACCGTATTATTTTACATTTTTTTTATTGGGGAAGTGTTATTATCCACTGGGAAGTCATGTATTAAACAGCTTCCCTGTTTTAAATCTCCGAAACTGCTACATGGTAAGCAGCTGATGATCCCCGTTTTCTACTTACAAAATTTTAGTTAAGCTTTTCTCTTTTCATCCTTATGTACTTAAATTCTCTTTTAAAATTGAAGATTTATTCAAATGGTGAGTCTATTTCTATTTAACAATTTTAGTAAAGGCTGTTTTTTCTTCATCCTTACATAAATGAATTCTCTTTTGTCATTCAAAACATTTTAGAAGTCGAATTATGTAGGTGCTAAGTCTGCGATAGCTTGAAGTTAATATATCTTTTTCCTTCCGGGAATTTAAACTGCATTCTTTATTTTTATTTTTGCATTTTTTATTCAACGCTTCTTTAGATTATATATATATATATATATATATATATATATATATATATATATATATATATATATATATATATATTCAGTACATTATATATATATACATTACATTATATATATATATATATATATATATATATATAATTAGACAATATTTTTTATACGTAGGTCACTCGTGTTCCATGCTTACGCAATCATTAGTATAGGAGGTGACAATATCTGGCGTTCATGACATTCGCACCCAGCTACGAAGCCACATTTTACTCCATTTGCTAAGGATTTATCTAATGGTAACCCAAGCATTACCACGGGAATGGATGGAATCAAGAAATATTAAACGCTGAATTCGTAGGAATACATTAGACAATCTAGAGTGATGAACGAGTGGAAATCGCGAACACACACACACACATACATATATATATATATGTGTGTGTGTGTGTGTGTGTGATTGCGTGTGTGTGTGTGTGTGTGTGCATGTGTGTGTCTGTACGTGTGTGTTCACGAATTCCACTCGTTCGAACGCTCTAGATTGTATAATGTATTCGTTCGAATCCGGTGTTTACTAGTTTTTCGGACGAATATATTAGACAATTTAGAGTGGTCGGACGCGCGGAATACGTTACCCCCCACCCCCAATATATATATATATATATATATATATATATATATATATATATATATATATATATATATATAAATATATAGAAACAATAAAAAAAAGCAGACAGACAGATAGGCAGGAAGGCATACAGGTAAAAAGACACGCAAATTGGCAACCCGAGTCAATTTACGTAATAATATACCAATATTATTCACTTATACTCTATGATATTTTAAACAGGAAACCATATTTATTGATTTCACATAAGCATATTTTTAATAATTGGGAGTGATAATTGAAAGTACGCATTTAATATTTCCACTTCGACTTTTCATAAACAAACAATTGTCAAAGTTGGTAAGTCGTCTTTGAAAATATAATCTCCTCTAAGAAAAAGCAATAATATGTATCAAAAGGTGTAAGCTGTTTTTTTCCCATAAATCACTTAGAGAAGGTGGGTGGGTGGTTAATTATTCCGTGCATAAAAATGTTGTATATTAATTTGGTAAAATATTCATTACATTCAGCGGATAATATCCATAATATGTGAATTTGATTAGAATAAAATATATTTAATTTTAAAACAATGGTCGACCACCCATAGCTCCCTTAGTTTAAGTAGGGAATTATATGATCGGGAGCATTTTTATATTTTATCTTGCAACACTTTCTAACATGAAAAGAGAAATTATTTTATGTCTTGAGTGTTACGCATCTAAAAGCTTTTAAGTGTGCGTTTAGTTTCAAGATACTTGCATTTTCTTAAACCGTACATTTCACGTAAGAATACACTTTTAGATTTTATGCAGACTCTAAAATATCTCTAACATAGGGAACAAAGACATATGAACTAATTATTTTGTAAGGTAACCTAAAGTATTATCCATTTATATCACTTGCATGTATCTGGCAACTTGATTGCCTTCATTATTTATCGTAGTATTATTAAGGTAAGGACTCACGAAGCAACAAACATTTAATGCATATTAATGAATAACAACAGCAGCAGCAATAATAATAAAAATAATAATGATAATAATAATAATAATAATAATAATAATAATAATAATAATAATAATAATAATAATAATAATAAGAAGAAGAAGAAGAATCTTTTTTATAAAACGTATTGTATCTGTCCGTCTGTCTGTTAATTATTAAACTGTATCCCCTCCGAGACGGGATGTCGCAGAAGGACGTGAATCGGCTCTAATGATTGCATTCTTCCTTAACCATTTGCATGGTCAAACTAGTTGCTTAAGGGTCAAGCTTGAAGGAAATTACAATTTGGTATACATAAATCGACAACTGCCTTTCTACGGATGCAGAAATGCATATACATTTTTACATTACTATTAGTTCATTTTGAGCCCTTTTTTTTACCTGAATGACGATGGTTCACGACTGGAAAGCTACAAATTTTGATTTCAGTTTCGGTTTCTAGGAGATAGCACCCAAGTTATCATTATTATTTTATTTTATACGCCTGAAACAACGGGTACACACTGAGAAAACTATCATATCAAACGATCTATAGAGAACTGACATTCTATAGCAATCGGGATATACTAACATATCAAATTCAAGATTATAATTTCATGAAAAGAGAACATATTTTGTCCTCAGTGTTATGCATCCATAAGCTCTTAAGGACGCGTTTAGTTTCAAGATACTTGCATTTTCTGTAACCGTACATTTCACGTAACAATACACCTTTAGATTCTATGTAGACTCTAAAATCTTTCTTTACACAGGGTACAAATACATACGAACTACTTATTTTGTAAGGTAGCCTAAAGTATTATCCATGGATGTAACTTACATTTATCTGTCAACTAGATTGGGTTTACTATTTATTGTAGTACTATTAAGGTACGGACTCATGAGACAACTCAATTTGATCTTTTGACTTTAGTTAACTACATAAATATACCAACAATATTTATTTATGAGTACATTATTGACTACATATGTGCATACGTATTTCATTCCAGCCTAATCACGTTGCTTCTCTATTAGAGTTGCTGCAGAAACAAGTGTGCATATATGTAGCCAATAATGCTTTTTTTATAAATATATATGCTATAATAATGCGTCGGTTTTCAATGAGCACTTTTCAATAAACACGAAAGTTTCAGAAGATTTACATCAAGGAACATACATCGACACAATCATTATATACATGCATACAGACACACAATATTATTGTAACACTTATCGTTTCCGATATACGTTATCACAAGTGAAATTCTGCAGTAACTCAGATTCATATTATTTCAATCATTTTCAACATGCAGCAATGGATTATGATTATTTCATATAGGTGGTAGGTCGACTGTGCAATTCATTTTTCCTCATTGTCAAATCTGCCCTGTCCGACTATTTGGGTCTTGCCTCAGCTTACTCGATTACAATTATCGTCTAATGAGTTCCCGCCTCGCTTTTCGAACGACGAAAGATTAAATATGAAAAATTGGGCGCCAATATCTCACAGAATATGAAGGAAAACTGCAAAAGCTAAAGGTGATATGAACTGCTTTCGGATTCTCAAACTGTGGAAGTCGTTAAGAGTTCGGAATGTGGTCGTCTTTGTTCGCTTTGTCAACTCTTGCTAAATGGGTGGTAGATGAAATGGACATTTTCCATTAGTTAAACCGAAATGATGCCGCTGTGGTTGAACGATGATCATCATACTTAAAAAGATGGGTGTCGACTCTAGGGTCAAAATACACAATACGTTATTTAAATCGATCTCTTTTTACAGATATTTAATAGCATACCGTACAAGTTTATCACGTGGTTGCGGTATTATATGAAAGTGAATGAGCCGGATAATTTCCTATAATCATAAACGTTATCCTGTACATATTTGTACTAGTGACTTCAACTCCTCGCGATAGCATCACAATTAAATTCCTAGTAATTTCTTGAAATCGTTGACACTAAGCTAATCGATTAGTAAAAGAAAAATATATTTATTTCTATCGATAAAATAAACGTAATCAATAAAAAAAAACTCATCAATAATAAAAATGAGATAAACCTAATCGATAAGAAAACAAAAATATATAAAAAAATAAGTCGCAATTCTATCTCATTTTTCAGTTTGTTTAAATAAATACATAAATACATAAATTAATAATGAAAATATTAATAAATATAATATTTTACTGTCTGTATAAAAACAAAAATAAATGATTTCCTTTTTTAATTATCATCATATATAATTGAGAATAATTGTCTACTTATTGGCTAAAGAAATTCAAATTCGCATACCTGATTATTTTTACATAACTTTACTAACGGTTAATATATTATACATTACTAACTGGGCGGACAGCGTCGCCTGGCTGTAAAGCATGGTATTTTACTTTATGTGGAGTTTTGATTTATTATTATAGATCAATTCTCTATCACTTATTATGCATTAACGTATAAAAATAACTTCGATGCCATGAGTTAGAATCGAAACCAAACAATATAGCACTCAGACTTAGCTGTTACCGTTTGTTATATAGTGAAATAAAAAAAAAAATAATTAACACTGAACTGACTCTAAAATATAACTGTATATAATTGCGCATGCGAAGATATAATAAGTTCATACGATTAAGGCGTGCCAAGTTCCATTATTCAATGTTGACCATTTAGCCACTCATTTTTACCGGCTAAAAAACAAAACAAAACAAAAACCATAAAAAAATATCTAAACATGTAATTATTTGACCCGCCACGCGCCTTTCGGTGGCCTTGCAGATTGGAGGAGATTCACTTCGAAAAAATGGAGACTGACGGGCACATTGTTGTATAAATCATATTATTATTAATATTTACCCTCTTGGTTGGGCAGATTATCAAGGTTTCTGTCCTGATTATGGAAAAAGGCTGGATACATATACGCTCGATTTAAAAAAAAAAATAACCACTTTCCATTTACTTGCGATTTGATCTCAAATTAACAATACTTTGGTAAAGCTTGTTAAGCACCAAACAAAAATAATCGGTAAATAATGCATATACATATGTTAAGATATATTTATATCCGTCGGAATTTGTATATAGAAAAATATTATAACCGGAGTCCTGAAAAAATCGCAGTGGTACACACGTATGCTGGTAATACAGAAAGTTAGGGAACGGCTGAGTTGATAGAAATAAAATACATCACCGAGATTGAAGCAGGAGAATACTTGCATTTTGATAAGGCTTTTTGTTTGTCAAAAGCCACCATTAATAGAGAGGAACGAGTGGAACACATCTGTAGTAAAAGACCATATAAGTTGAATTTGCGATTCAAATACCCGAAAAATAGTACATAGTTGGGAAGATCAGTTAATACTTCAAGGAAACCGCCTGTTTTTTTGGCCAACATATTATGGCGTACAATGACTGGTGTTGAAATGCTTAATGAGTGACAAATATAACCAATGTACACCATTTAAGCAGAATTGATATAACTAAAAACACAGAGGAAGAAAATTAAAACTGTAAGTTGAAATTTACCATCAAAATTTATTGTTTGCCTGAATACTTCAAAAAACAATTTACAAAGTCCTTATTCCGTTTCAAAGACTGCTATTCTTGCTATTCTTCTAATCAGAGGACAGAAATAAATCAGCAAATTATATTTGTAGCAATGCTAGAATTTGCTGGTTATGGCATTAAATGAAACCGCAATTTATTATTGCTAAGGAAAATAAATGAAAAAAATGTTGGATATGTGAAATAATCATAAACACAAACTGCGCATAATATTTCAGTTTGTACGACGATTCTCTCAAGGTAATCCGAACGGCGAAAATAATTATTTAAAGAGAATGATGTCCAAAAATGAATCCAGTGTGATGTTAATAATGATAGTCCGGTTGGAAAGTTTTCAAAGAAGCTGAAATAATTGAAATTGTTTTTTCGGAGAGTGCAGTAGTCTATATATATATATATATATATATATATATATATATATATATATATATATATATATATATATATATATATATATGTATATATATATATGTGTGTGTGTGTGTGTGTATGTGTGTGTGGGTGGATGTGTTTATTTACTTCTATGAATATGTCGCATATTATTTCTCATTTAAAAACATACAATACCAATTTTATCATTTCTATTTTAATTAAGTAATTTAGAGTAACACTAAAAAACGCTTATCATCAAAACCAGGTTTTAATTAAAAAACAACAACCCATTAATCTCATTATTGTTTGGCAGTCTGTCAAGAAAACCCTTGACTGCAGAGACAAACAGACATGAGCATCAAACGTTAATCGAACATATAGACATTGCAAAAAAAGTTAAACAAAAAAGATATAAAATACTATATGGAATTTAAAAAAAACTGATACCGTATAAAAACTGATACCGTATAAAAACTGATACCGTATAAGTTAAGCCCCTCCCCCTTATGAAATGTATCGGCATCAGCTTGCACTACATCAACTAGATGAGAAGGGTAAAATAGGATGGGAAAACCGCGGAGAGAAAGCACTACTCAGTTCTCATGTGGATGATTGCGATGAGGAATAGGCTCTTGGAGAGTTAATGTCAACGGTCTCTGCCAAACTCCTCTGTTCAATTTTGGTCCACAGACTTCAATCTTGATATGTAGGAGATTTGGATTTGTGAAATAAACTCGATTTTGATTATTAGCCAGTGAAAATATCTGATAAGAAGTCAATAGTAAATGAAACTGTAAATTGGAAGGCGTAAGTCCACTGAAAATGCTATTTCACGTATGCGCAAATATACATTAATATCTTTCACTATATTATTTTGTACGATTTCATGTGCATAAAGACATATTAGAGACGATAACGCATAAAGCTAGTGAGCTTTATGTTTTGCCTCCTATTTTAGCTGATTACACTCGCATAATATTATTTTTTTCACTTTTGAAATCATTATTAAATTGAGTATAATATGATAATCGATACAAAAATGTCTCTGTAATTACGAAACTTGCATGAATTAAAATATTATATACACGCATATTTGAGAACCTGGATACGCCTTTATTGGATATAATATAATTATTATTAAATAATTGGCTTTATAATAATAAATAATCACGAAATCTCTATAGATTAAAATATCATATTTAATCGTATGTTACAACCGGACAACGCTGTGAGGAACTGCAATATATTGAGTCCAACAAAATAGGCAATAGAGAATTGCGTGGATCATAATAAATACGAAATCATGCGTAAATGAAAATATATTTAAGCGTATTTTCCGACCGGACAGAGCCGGACATCTGCTAGCATATACCTATCTATCTATCTATCTATCTATCTATCTATCTATCTCTTTATATATATATATATATATATATATATATATATATACATATATATATAATGTATATATATGATGCATACATTTCAAACAGATCCTCAAATTGAATTGTATGCCAGCATAAGAGTATTTTGAATGCTTGTGACACATTGAAAATTTTACTACTGTGAAAAAATTGTTGAAATTACACAAGGAAATATCAAAAAAGCTGTTACCATTAAATCCTTAAAAAAAACGAAAATATTCTAACATAATCGCAACTACTGCTATGCATTCCGCATGTATGATGCAATACAATTTAATAAAACTTAGACATGTCTACGTTCAAATGATAGCTAGTGTGATATATATGCTGAAAAACTGAGGCGATACTCGCGTTTAAAAATTACCGGTCTTTTGATTTTTATTCAAGCTACAAGATTTTTGGATTTACTACTACTGCTACAACTACTTCTACTACTACTGCTATTAATGATATCCGTACTACCACTATTACTAATAATATTAACAACAACTATCACTAGGGAGAAATATCTGTTTAGCTTTGGATTTTTGTGTATGATCTTTCCTTATCTTACCTTTAATCTTACGTTTAAAACCTTCTCAGAAAAAAAAAACTATTTACTTCTTAATCCCACTCGGTGCAATCATACCTCGAACTGCCAACGAGGACTCATTCTCTATTTTCTATTTAGATGTCTGTCTGCAACTGTTGAACCACTATGACAACCGATTATAATCCCCACTTTACAATATCATTAAGAGTATTTGAAAAGAATAATAAAAATAAATAAAAAAAAAACGCTAGATGCCATGCCGTGCTCTCTACCAGCCTATTACGACCGGAAGTTGAAAACCGGATATGTTCACGTGCCGTATTTCCTGCTGCTCCCATGTTCCCTTTTAAAAGGGGGAATTAAATGGAACCCACATTAAATGCTCGCAATTAAAATATCCTGGACTGTAACGATACCGTTTATACGATATGTTTCTCCGATTGCATCCATACAAATCTTTGACACGGAAGCGATTTATCGTCACATGAAAAAATATTAGTAACCGCATTTTTCTCTCTCAAAATCCGAATCAGTTTATTTTCTCCATCAGTTCAAGTTTTATTTGAAGTTTTGAGATTACGATTGATTATGCGTATTATTTAGAATCTTCAGTTTACTGTTCTCATCTTGTGTCTAATTGACACAAAGTTGAGGAAGAAACAGACACACAGGAAGTGATTGTTTATATAATAGTGGGGATTTAATGCCCAATTTTTGTCTACGTATTTTCATTAAGATTTGTCCGTCTGATGAGCTTACTTAGTATGAAGTGAATATTGTATTCCCTAATCCCATCTTTAGCGCTCTTGTCTAATTCTCCACAGATAATTGTGTATCAGACTGACTGTACCTGCAATTATAGTTTTTTTCAAATTAATAACATTTTTTCACCTGAAACAAAGATTCAATATGGAAACTTTCACCGCTAACAATCTATGTAGACAAAATTTCCAGGGTAAAAGTAGTCTGCGTATATATATATATATATATATATATATATATATATATATATATATATATATATATATATATATATATATATATAGTGATGATCATATTTATTGGCACGGTAAAATAAAAGTTAAATTTTGTCTAATAAATTCTAAAAAAACGGATTAAATTAAAGAAAATAACAAAGTATATTATGTATTTTTAACTGGCCTTTCCGATGCAGCAATCGGATTTTAGAAAAAATAAATAACAAAGGAACAACAAACATAATTGCAAAAAACCCTTGTTCAAAATTATTGGCACGATTTATTTAATAATCAATTGTATAGCCTTTGGCCTGGATTACCTTCCTCAGTCGCTTTTCATAGTTTACAACCAAGTTGTTGCACTCTTCAGTAGTACTTTTAGCCCACTCTACCTGACAATAATCCTCCAATTGAATAAGATTCTTAGGCTTCCTTTGTATTACCCTCAATTTTAATGTTCTCCATAAATTTTCAATTGGATTAAGGTCTGGGCTTTGTGATGGCCACTCGAAAACATTAATATGATTGTCCTCACGCCATTTCTTAGTCAGTTTAGCCGAATGCTTTGGGTCATTATCTTGCATGAACCACCAACGACGACCAAGTGAGAGCTCTTTAGCAGAGTCTTTCAGGTTTTCATCCAATATTTTAACATAATCTTCCTTTTTTATGCTACCTGTGACCTTAACAAGTCGCCCTGGTCCAGAGGCAGCAAAGGATCCCCAAAACATCAAACTGCCTCCACCGTGCTTCACTGTGGGTATGGTGTTCTTAGGCAGGAAAGCTTCGCCAGATTTTCTGTAAATATAAGACACTTTATTATGGCCAAATAACTTTATTTTCGTTTCGTCAGTCCATAGAACACGTTTCCAGAATTCAACATCTTTATCAATATGACGTTTTGCAAAGGCTAGCCTTGCTTTCAGGTGCATAGGCTTCAATAAGGGAGTCTTTCTCGGACGACATGCTTTTAAACCAGCTCTCTTCAAAACTCTACCAACTGTATGTCGAGATACATTCACTCCAGAGGTGCTCTGTTCATCAACAATCTCCCCAACAGAGATCCTTGGGTTTTGTTTTACTTGTCGAACAATTTTCCGTTCATCTCTTGGGGAAAGAATCCTTTTTCTCCCTCTACCCTCTAAACTCATAACGTGGCCTTGCGATTTGAACTTGTTTATTATGGCTCTAACAGTGGATTTGGGAAGGTTTAGCTTCTTTGAAATCTTATCATAGCCCTCCCCATTGGTATGGCATGCTACAACAAGCTTCCTGACGTCTTCGCTGTGTTCCTTAGTTTTAACCATGGCGATTGAAAATTATAATTTAGTCACTTATAATAGTTTAAATAAATCGCTATCTAAAAATTATCTGAAAAAAAATATTCACTGAATTAGCGTTAAACAAGCATAATATGGCTATAAAAACGTTCAGAAAGCACGTAAACCGGAAATTGATTGATATTATACTGATACTAAAAGAAAAACAAAGCCGTGCCAATAATTTTGAACAAGGGTTTTTTGCAATTATGTTTGTTGTTCCTTTGCTATTTATTTTTTCTAAAATCCGATTGCTGCATCGGAAAGGCCAGTTAAAAATACATAATATACTTTGTTATTTTCTTTAATTTAATCCCTTTTTTAGAATTTATTAGACAAAATTTAACTTTTATTTTACCGTGCCAATAAATATGATCATCACTGTATATATATATATATATATATATATATATATATATATATATATATATATATATATATATGTAGATATATATATATAGATAGATATAGATAGATAGATAGATAGATATGTATATATATATGCGTGTGGGTGGGTGGGTGTAGATGGGTGTGTTTGTGTGTTTGTATGATGTATATATGCTTTAGTTATATATTACTTGAAAATGTTTATATTATATATATATATATTATCTCAATAATATGCATATATATTATCTCAATAATATATATATATATATATATATATATATATATTATATGTAAGCGGCTATTTCCCTTCCTTTAATAATGATGTTTTTCCTTTTAGCATAATGCTGTATTTTAATTTTAGATTCACTAATAGGTTACCTATTATGCGTATATATCTACCCAATTTTCAGGAACCGAAATTGCAAAACACAAACATTCAAGTATAAAACTAAAACCAGTGAAAATTATTAAAAAAATATGCCGAAAACAATATAAATGATAAATCTAGGGCGTGACGAAAGCACTGCTTTCATGTAAAGCACTTAGGAATAATTGTAGGACACACACACACACACACGCACACACACACACACACATATATATATGCATATATATGTATATATATATATATATATATATATATATATATATATATATATATATATATCATTGCTTTGTTTTTATTTTTATTTCTCTTTCTACAAAAGTGACACTCCGAGTGCCGAAACATAATTTGCACAGGCAAACAAGACCCGCCCTTCTCTGTTCTCTAGCGAAAGCAATCGTTGATTAAAAAAGAATACAAAGGACAATTTTCGAAGCTATTACGAGAATATATTAAAAAACACGCAGGAGAAACAGTAAATGAAATAAAGGCAGAAAACTCAATGAATGATCAAGTGTAAGGTTTCCGATTTGGGCAATAACTAGGAACACAGTTGCAAGATGCTGCCGGCTTTGCGGTTCGCCTAATGAATACAAGTTCCCAATTTTGCGAGAAATACGACAAACCGCAAACTAGCGCCATTGGCGTGCGCCATTTTGCTAATCGACTGGAGAGTTCCTTTTATGAATTGGAAGCATTTTTGTGGAAAGGTAAGGAGGAGAGGGCCTCTGAAGCTGGAGGGAAGAGAACAGCGTCTATAGGTTTCTGTTAACTGTTCAGTCCAGAATCCACCCATTAATACACATATCCCACCCCGTTTTTTTTTCACATTCATATTATCTTTACTCTTTTCTTCTACGTTCGTCTGTTGTTGTTCTTATATATTATCATTTCGCTTTGCTTTCATCCAGCACTCTGACAGCTTTAAATTCAATCAGAAATTGTGATTTACAGATGGATCTTTAATTACAAATAAATGCATTTTCTCTCTTTTTGACGAAAAAAATGAATTCCTAGAAGAACAAAGATTTTACAAAAGAAAGGAAATGAATATACATCTATTGAACCTCACATTCGCATCTTACTATGCATTGAGACTTTGTATAGTAATAGAAAATTGTATGGGTTTCTATGCACACGCTACAGAGAAACTGGATAAAAATTATGGTATAACAACAACCAATGTTAAAATGTCTGAAACTTAATAGGAAACAAAAGTCCTATAGAATCTGAATTTATATTTTAAAATACAGGTAATTGGAAGAATGTAAAGAATACCATTAAAGTATGCAAAGAAAAGCTGGAGAATTTAGTTATAGAATAATAAGAGCTATTTATATGCAAGATAGATTTATATATATATATATATCTATATATATATATATCTATATCTATATCTATATATATATATATATATATATATATATATATATATGTAGTACTCCATATGGAATTTTTCGCTGGACGTAAACCCCCCAGTGTTTCGAATCAACGGCCGTACAAAGGTCTGTATCGAACCAATAACTATTCAGTCGGTTGTTAATACTGATAAACATAAGTCCCCTGAGAAAGGCACCGGTAATAATATAAACAAATTATGTAAACATTTACCGCCACTCGCAAAGGACTCAATTTTTCTATGTTCTAAGCATTAAGCTAAAGGGATAGCAGTTCGTATATCGTATAATAAGCTAAAAACTCTTAATCGGAGAATATTTTTCCGTCTCTCGTTCTCTCCCTGCTACTCCCTTTGTATATATATATATATATATATATATATATATATATATATATATATATATATATATATATATATATATAAAGAGATAGAGAGAGAGAGAGAATGAGAAAGAGAGATAAAAAGGAACATACTGAGTTATGTGTTCATCAACTTTTCGTTTTTATTTTGTGACTTCCTCTGGATAAATGAAATTAATAAAACAAACCTCCCGTACAAACATTTTAAAATATATTGCTTGAAATGTATGATGCTGTTCAATTTCAGAAACTGAAAAAAATCGTTAGAAATTATAATGAAGGGGGTCATAGCGATGGGTAACCCTCTCAGGGGACTGTTAGGCTGCCTTTTTTTCAGATATCCTAGACTATTGTCTTTTCATATTTAGATTACCTCCTTACATAGAATATGTTAGATACCATCCTAAAAACACGCACTTTGATAATATCTATGACAAATTAGACTTAGCTCACATATGAAACAGAAAACAATCACCCAATTCCTTTTCTAGATATACTTATTATAAAATCCACACAAAAATCATTACATATATTTCTACTCCTCCCATAATAACAAACACAAAAAGTATGATAATTGGTTTATTCCTACGTCCAGAAGATCTGGACGAAGAATTAAAATACCTCACAAATACTTTAAAAACCTACCAATATATCACATAGTTTATATTAAATGTTAAGGAAAGGCCACACAAATATTTTCCAGGGAAAATAAGCAAAAATCATATATAGCAGACATTTCTCTCAAAAACAGACATCTTATTTTACGTACATACACCAATAATACAATAAATTGCAACACACACAAAACACTAGGAATTTCCATCATAGAAACCATATCACTAACTATAAGACAAATATAAAAAAAACACCGGGACATTTTCAAAACAAACCAGTTTTTAATGCAGGTATATACACTGTTCCGTGCCAAAATTGGCATCATATATACGTTGGTAAAACCGAACGTGATGTAGAAAAAAAAAGCTCAAAAAACAAAAAAAGAGATATAAGAAATAGCAATTCTCTGAGTGCATTATTCTCTCATTCATTACAGCATAATCATACTTATTACTTCAAACAAACAAATATAGTTAAATTTATTTCTAATAAACCGCGACGGAAACCTCTTTAATCAGCGCTTCTCGCAAATTCAAGCACAATTAAACAACGTGGAGGTTTCTATAACGTATACACATTTATAAGTAAGCTTCGATTAAATACACATAATTTAATTTTAGACACAAGTTAACTCTCTCACACAATAGCAAACGCCTCCTATAATAATTAATGCATATAAATTACATACAAACACACTCACTTCATTTCAGTTACACACCGATATTCAAATAATAACGGACATATATTTCCCAAAAAGAATGAATTGCATCATATGTTTCTAAATATATTAACGGCAATATAACAGTTTTCAAACGAAAAAATCTCTTACACAACGCTTTAACGCTTTTGATAAATTTCCAACGACTGTTTTCGTTTTGTAAATGAAAAATGGTAATACATTTAAGAAATATATTTTCAAATGTTTGCACTGATTTTTTTCTTTATTTCATTTATACAGACGAGGTCTCCTACTAATGAAGAAACGTTGATGAACATATAACTCGGTTTGTTCCGTTTTATTTCTCTATTTCGTCGAAATACTATTTCCATTATTCTCATCATATATAGATATGAACGTATAAATATACGTACACATATATATATATATATATATATATATATATATATATATATATACATACATACATACATATATATATAAATACACACACGCGCGCATATATATATATATATATATAGTCATCCACATACAGTACTGTTTCGCTGTTTCACAGCTCATCAGTGCGGCTAGACAGGCAACTACCTCAAGCCAGGATTGAAACCCGACCGTTTATACGGCAGTCAAGGCTTCTAACCATTACGCTATTGGCGGCTGCTTGAACGAGTAGTGAGTTTTAACGATGTTTTGATATCGTCCGAAATACCTCGAAATATATTATCACTTTATTTATACAATAACTATTGTTTGTACAGCATAATTGCTTCCAACAAACTGTACAAAAATAATGACACTGGGGTTCGGGCAAGCTTTTGCGGCTGAAGAATCATTTCGGGGCTGAGAAATAATGCGTACATCAACGTTGCGTCTTTATTTCGAGACTTCTTCTTAACAAGTCTCGGAACACATGCATATTTAAGAAGATTCTATGGAACATACTTTTATAAAACATTTGAATAATGCCCCTAAATCTGGAGAAATAAACCTGATTAAAACTTTAGTACATCGGGTTTTGCTGATATGTTCTAGTAGTAAACTAGATGCGGAACTCCAAAAAGTTAATAGATCCTTTTGGCCAATGGGCATCCTTTACATAAAACTGACAAATGTGTAAGTGATAAAATCCAAACGGTTAAAGGTGGAACATTTTGTGGGTCCTCAAATATGCCCTGTATATGTGAACCTCTCGTAAATTGGTGTAAAAAGCCAGTAGGTTTCACATAAAATTTCTACAGTCATTTCATGCTGCTATTTTGTAACTAAGGTTTGAACGGTGTTTAGGGCGTGAAATGCTTTCCCCTCGTTACGAAATGATAGGATTTTTACCACTAAATACAATATAGTGGGGGGGGGGGGTTATGGTTTTAACGGTCAGCGCGAATCTGACTACGTGGTCCATAGCATTCAGCGTTTCAAGCTTAGAACTCCTCAACATTTCTTTCCTTCGATACGTATAAACAAAGAAATGCCCAATATCTGGGCATGTACAGGCTCCTAAGTCTTTCATCGGTGAAAAATTATTGCAGTGTCAGATCTGTGCTGGCGCGAACGGGAATGAAACTTTCTTACACCGATGTCGCTCGAAAATCTACTAAAAATTCTCTAGCCGGCATCTGTTAATTGTGCCAACCGTCTCTCTGTAAACAAATGGTACATACACATAAGTTTACCTGATGGGTGCTCAATGAGATTGTTTCCTTTCCGCCTTTCTCCCATCCTAATTTTTTGTACACTCGCTAGTAATTTATTAACTTTTGACCTCGTTTTTAAACGATGTTGCCCACGTTGCCGACGTTTATTTTGACAAATGTCGACCGAAAGCCATTTGGCCACGTTGTTAAACAATGTTGTCCCTCGTTATGGACTATCATTTTGAAAAGTGCCGGTAGAAAGTCGCCTTAATAGCATTATTTTTAAACCCGTACCACATATTACTTTTTGTCTATTTTATGTTTTTTAAACATTGCGTTTATGCTAAAGGAAAACAAAAAGGAAAATTATATTAGAATTGCTTTTTAGATTCTCTCATCGTCAAATTTTTTCTACCTTAATAATGTATGGTTAAATTATAAAAACTCTCTACAATTGATAATAACGGCACTGTGCCCAGCATTGTTAAAATGTTGTAAATTCCACAGCCAAACAACGTCGCAGCCCACAAGAGCCATGACAGTCAACGAACCGGAAGTCCAAGTCCTGAGTTTCGCTCTCATTTGGACTCATCAGGTAGACACATCCGAACTCAGGATTCGAAACGCGAGTCACTTGCATGTGAGGCAAGCACTCTACCAACTGAGCAAACGCCAAGCACACAAGAAGTTCTATTAACCAACACAGATCCAACAAACCGCGTCGAAATTCGACTGTGAAATGAATCTACTTCGTCTCGACAAGGGACGCGGTCATCCAACCAGCTAATAATAATAATAATAATAATTAATAATAATAATAATAATAATAATAATAATAATAACATAAATATATATATATATGCGTGTGTGTATGTGTCTGTGTGCTTACATTTAAAATTCTACGAAATAGTGAAGAATAAATAGGAATCAATAGTTGTGAAACTGAAGTAATCATCTAATAAAGAAACCATCAAACCAAATAATTATTTTATGAACTCTACTTACTTAAAAGAATACGCAAATTAGTCAACCTTCAGGTAGTCGCGCACCTATCCATGGCTAGGTATATTAAGAAGTTCTGTTTTTATATTTTCTAAAAAGATGAATCGGTTTTAAATATCAATGTCACAGCGAGAAGAAACCCAAGCTTATTTGTATGCAGATAAAAAATTTCTTTTTAAAAGATGTTTAGTTTTCTTATATATTCTTTCTAGTTAGGGTCACCAATTCAATATTTATTTTATAAAAATGTGCATATTAGAGCGGAAACAAAACATGTAACTCGTTGCAAGCGAAGTAGTATCAAATAAAAGAGAACACTTTAAATAAAAATAAGTAAAACAAAACTCGAACTGCAAAAGTTGAAATATTAAAATAGGTGGAAATGCACACATACACCCCCCACATATATATATATATATATATATATATATATATATATATATATATATATATATATATATATATATATATATATATATATTTCCACGGCCAAACAACTTCGTACTTGTGAGACATTGATTGTGAGATATCGGTGTGGGTTATAGCTTGTCGCGACAATCACATCCTGTGCTCGAGACAAAAGTCTGTTCACTCCACTATCGGATTTCGCTGCGGTTTGCTTTATCTGTGTAAGTTAATAAGACATGTTCAGCGCGTTTGATCAGTTGGTACAGTGCTTGCTTCGCATGCAAGAGGCTCGGGTTTCGAATCCTGAGGTCGGGTATATCTTATTGACAAGCCCAAATTAAGGCGAAACTTTTGACTTGTGAGCTTTCATGCGTCTTGTGAGCTGCGGCGTAATCTGGCTGTTGAAATAATTATATATTTTGCAATATATATATATATATATATATAATCAGTAGATCTAGGACAACAGTATATTGTTTTGACTCTCGAGTGTGTATCCGTTGATATCTGATTCTGTATAGAATGATTTTGTCCTCGGTTGATTACATGTGTCTTACTGTGTTGGGTATTTTACTCGAGAATCTAAACAATGAACAAAATATTCTGTTGTCATAGGCCTAATAATCAGTTTGTTTAGCGGAATATAAAAATTTTCCGCATATTTAATGTCTAATTATGTGTTTTTTTAGTAAAATATATTTTGCTTTAAATTATTCATATGCTCAAACATTTTTTCTACTGTTATATTTGATTCGTATGTTTGACATCAAGCTTTTGGGAGTCATTAAATGTCGAATCTTTTCATTTTGACTGAATCTAGCCAAGACAGAGAAAGACAATGTTTTTTTCTTTCAGTTTAGATTAGGAGGCCGGTATCTTTGGACACTCTGATCTGTTATTGCTAGTACACGTAAAGGAAAGAGAAATCAAAGAATAATTTCTTGAAGCAAATAAGTCTACAATGGTTGAATAAAAAAGCTACGTTTTATTCAAAAAAGAAGATGGTACACCTATTGAATGTGTATAAAGCGTGAAAATTGATGTAAACCCTTTTAAAGATAGATTTAATAATAAACGTATGTAATAAATAAGGATAGAAATGTCGAGTACCATATAGGAAAAATGCGCGACATAGTTTTTTTAAGTGAAGAAGAATCAAAGAAGAACCTCTAAAAGAACATACATCTGCACACGTTTAATACAAAAATAATATTATATAAAATGGAAAAATTTGTATCAGCTGTGAAAATTTCATAAATATAGAGGAATATAAATGTCTAAACCAATCAAGTAACGAGAAGAATAATGCGCGAGAATGTTTTCTGTAATTAACCACGTCGTGAAGTCTCGCAGCCGAATTGCGTACACGGGCTATGCTTAAGTTACTAAGATCTAGCGACCTCTGATCATCTTTTGATGGCTTTATCTAATGATCAGTTGCAAGGCTCATTCCACAAGCGCTATTTCTTCCACTACAACTATAATCATAATCTGAGCCGCTATCTCCTATTAGATATCCCTCATTTGCGGCCTTTTCGTTTTTTCCCGTCTTTGTCTTTGGGCGTAGTTTGGTTCCTTTCATCTCCGCCCTCACCTAATGCGGTCCCAACCTTGTCAGCGTTGTATGAAGCTATAATTGTAATTGGCGATATTAGAAGAAGAAAAGAAATAGATGACGTATTCGGTGTAAATGGAAATGGAACACACCCTTCTGAGTGAGAAAATATAACAGTTTTGAGGAATAGGGAGAGGGGGAGGGGAGCGATATGAAGATATAATGAAACGCGAAGAGGATGGAGAGGGTAATGTTTTATCCAAGTGAGTAAGTAAAAACTCTGGAATTAATGAGGGAAATAATGAAAAAATAAACAAATGAAATAAAAAAAAAATATCCCCACAATATAGTAAAAACAAAGAATATGAAAATGAATTATGCCAGAATAAGAATGGCGTATGAAAGATAAAACCAAAAAGGAAATATAACAGAGAGGGAGAGAGAGAGAGAGAGAGAGAGAGAGAGAGAGGGAGAGAGATATGAAAGGTTGTAGAAAGGGAATATTAAAGAGATATCAAAAATGGGGACGGAAAATCATACGAAAAAGAAACTACAGAAATAATCTTAATGAAATGGTTTGAACCATGTAAAGTCAGAAAATGTCGAAAAGAAGAGTTGTTAGATATGCACTTATAATGAAGGATAACGTGTAAATGCCTTAGATGATATTAAATGAAACACTACGGTATATTGAATGGAAACAAAGGAAAATGCCTTGACTCTACACTAGGGTGATTTCCTTTAGTTATGTATTCAGTCTTAATGGATATAAGCGATTAATTCTCGAGTAATTACGAGTCTAAAGAGATTCGATGCGATTAAAAATAAGCGTATATAGGTAGGCACAAGTAAGACTAAGAAAGCAACATTTTAAAGCCTTGAAACAAATATAACACGAGCAGAGGATACTAAAGTTCACGAAAGCAAAATAGTTATGGGTCGTTCCAAATTATCTTAACTTAAGTTAGTGTTTTAATATTTTTAACCATCTCTCCCTAAAGTAATGAATAAATTTGAAAGAAATTTGGAATAATTATTAACCACATTTTTAACATATATGGTTTTCTTGATTCTACAGATTATTAAACACGAAAAAGTATTCCCTTTCCTTGTTCAAATAAGAAAAACCGGTTGTGTCAAATAAATAAATACAATTTTTCTCCGTTCTGTGCTTCGAGATTTGATACTGTCACAGAATGCTACGTGTAATTTTATTGGAGGCAGAGTGTGAAGTATTGTTACTCTCTGGAAACCTATTCATAAGTTATACATGTAAATTTAACTAGAAAACCAAGTGCTGGCAAATAGGTTTTATAAGACATAAAATTAAAAAAAAAACGAATAAATAAACGAAGGCCAATATAAAGAAATGGTTAATATGTTCACAAAAACAGTCTACTCGACGACAAGCTACATAAATTTTCTTCTGCGAAATCGACAGCTCATGGCTGACTAATATCATATAAGTATATCTCTTGGAAAATAAGTCGTCTATGCGACATACCAAATGCCTTTAATTGAGTTTGATAGAAAGTATTACTTCAGATGATTTATAGCTATAGAATATCTGGATTTGTCCTTTCAACCATCAAATAATTTCTCTCTGATAATTTTTTCAAAGTAGACGTTGTAGAAGTTCGAACCTCGCAGTGTCATCGGCGGCGTTCCATCAAGAATTCTTTCTGAACCCAACCAATATATTGATGGTAAATTATACCCAAATCACACTCCTCGACTATTTGTCGATATGAATGCAGAGAACACAATCATATCTAGTGATGCACCAATAATCAGCATTTTACTAAGTCTCTCTACTTCTTACGATCTGAAGCACGTCATGCAATGGTAAGGAAGTTACCTGTTACATTTACTATGCCTACAACCAGGATTAAAAACGACCCTGGTGTCTAACTCTGTCCCGTGGGGAGGCATAGTAAATAGGTACAACCAGGATTCCATTGTAAACCACTAACGCTCTGAGCCTTATTTTCTCCAACTGAAATGAGTGACTCTCAGCTTGAGGAAGAACCCTGCTTTGATAAGCTTTTAAGATTGGCCTTCTCTCCAGACCTGAAATGGAATACTTAAATCAAATCCATTGCCAATACCGCTGGAACAATAGATGTCATTCTACGCTTCTAAACAGTATCAATCTCCTAGCGATTTGCCTAGATAATAGCCAAATACATCCTTATTTAGATGGCTGTTGTCATATATAAGGAGTGGCTGCTCAAGCATCTGGCTAGAAAACATACTTCGAAAACTATTAACCGGTCTATCCTTCTCTACTATACACAGTCTCTTTAACGGAAAATATATTTCCTTACTCTATAGTTATTGTCCTCACAGGTAATCGAATGAGCTTAAATCTATGATTCTGTCGCGATATAAAACATTCAAAACAAAAACTGGTCTAGCTAATACTGTTGGCAATAATTTCCTTTTCCATCCGTATAAATAACACTAAAATGAATTTTTATGATCAACGTTTCTGTCGGTGGTAAACAAAACCACCGAGCTGCTTCTCGACTTACCGCCAGAGTGGCACTCTCAAGTATAATTTTTAAATCCTTGTTGCATAATCTTCTGAAATAACTAATTTGGACCAACTTCGAAGTTTTATCGTTCACCTGTACTAGTCAATTAACCCTCATCCTTGAGTGGTCTTTGGACCTTGGTACCAAATGGCCTGTTCGCATAAAAGAACGTTTACGAGGAAAATACATTGCGGCTAAATATTTAAAAAATATAACTCAACAGGGGTGGGGAAATAAAAAAAATTTGAAATATTCAAAATAAAAATAGAATAAAAAGATCGGCTGTAGAATATATGGACAAATATTGCGAAAAAAATAAGTTATTAACAGATGGCGAAGACATTATAATACCTGCTTAAGAAAGCAACCCAGCGTTGTGAAAGATCTGAACGAAAAATATCCCTTCGGGGCGTTCTTCAGAACGCAGCCGCTTTTTCCTTGAACAGTGCGCAAATTTAACACAGCAAAAAATGACATAAACCTGAAAGTGCATGATATCAAAACAATTTCTATTTGTAAAATAATAACACAGTAAATAAATTAATAAATGAAATAAATGTAGAAAAAAAACAATATAAAAATTTAATTTAATTCTAACAGTTATTTATTTGAAAGTTTTGATTTTCATTTCATTTGATCTTTTTAGGAATGATGTTATGAAATTATTAGATCTTGCAATATGCACGATTATTTAAGAAATTAATAATTTTGCGCATTTACAGGCACATGTGGCGATTAGATTATTCGAGAAAAGAAACATGATTACCTGAATATATTAATGTTATTTCCATTCCTTTTCTTAATAATGTTAGATAATAACGGTATAGAAGCATTTAATTGTTAGTTGCCTCTTTATCTATTCATTTGTTTATTTATCAATCTGTATATCTATCGATCTGTCTGTCTATATAATTATCTATCTATCTATCTAGAGATGAGTGGACAACAATGATTGTAATCGTCATGGTTTGACAGGTGTCAAACATTGTGACCCGCTGAGTTTGCGCCCGATATATCCGAACGGGGACCGTATGTGACGTGTGACATGTCATGTGTTCCGGTTTGTGAAAGCATAGTTTGAGTTGGACCCAATACGTCAAACAAGCTAGATGGGTTAACAGAGTATGCCCATGAGGGAGGTGAATAGAGAAACCACAAGCCCAAATTAAGTCAAGTTCTGCAGTGACGTGGTGTCTGAGGAGTGAATAATATATATATATATATATATATGTATATATATATATATATATATATATATATATACAACCATTCATTCGTCTTGGGTCCCTATCATCATGTTACGTGTATTATATGTTCTGACCCGCACACATAAAAAGTACACGAGTCAGGGGCCGTTCAGATAAACATTTAGGAACGAGGACAACAATCCGTTATACCACAAATACAACGATATTCAAGAAGAAAATATAAGTATAATCTAGATAATAACACGCCTACACCACAATAATGCACACTCTAGCACAGATCACCATATACTGCTATTTCTGCATAATAAAACAAAAAAGAAACTTATAAATAATATACATATATGTTATATCAGTTATATTCTTAATTTCCAATTTCTGTTAAGTTTTACACTCATCAATAAAAAAAATGACATAGCGTAGTAAAGCTTATTTAAGGTGCGAGTAAGAACATTCAGAAAGTACTATTGTTAAAGCAGCAACGACAAAATTAATGGCATCACTAGATTCAAAGTAAAATATGATCGGATGATCACTTTGTTTTACTTTGGTATAAAGCTTTGTTTTGATTGCATAACTGACACAGAGAAAGTCAATCAGGAGAGCCATAGTATAGACATTGAAATAAATAAAGCTCGCCATAGTAAACAACATGTAAAATGAACAGATGATTTTAAAAATCAGGTGTGATGTATATTAGACTGTCATTATCCATCATTAGTTTAACAATTTTATTATATATATATATATATATATATATATATATATATATATATATATATATATATATATATATATACCACACGCCGATTTTCATCGGGTAACTGAACTTAAACAAGGTTATCCAGACCCCATGGGTTACAATTTGTTAAGTAGGAAACGTCTAAAAATACCTGAATAAAAATAAAATATAATTAAAAAAGCTTGTTCGATTCCAGTATAATTGATCCAATGTTATTAGGTTGGTGTGAAAATAATGTCGTCTTTTGTCAGGAAGTTAAACTACAAAAACGGCATTATTTTTCCAGCAATCTGATAGTTGATAGTGTGCAAAAGAAAAGAAACACAATTATGATTTAATGTAGAGAACAATGAATTTAATACATGTATTCATGAAAATGACTAAGAAAGCAAAACACATATGTATTAATACATTCATTCAATAATAAATATTTGATTCCAGTAATCGTGTATATATATATATATATATATATATATATATATATATATATATATATGTGTGTGTGTGCGTGTGTGTGTGTGTGTGTGTGCGTACGTGTGTGTGTATTTATATGTACGTGTGTATATATATAAATATTGATATTGATATTTAAATATATGTGCATACATACCTAAATCCACATATGTATATAAATATATATATATATATATATATATATATATATATATATATATGTTTATATATGTATACATATTAGTATAAATATTTTTGCATATTAAATATATATGTGTGTTTGTGTGTATGTTTTTACTATATATTTTTTAGATACAAGCATGTATAGATATACTTTTATTCTTATGTGTCTGTATATATCTATAATATAAGTGTGTATATATTTATGTATATGCGTGTGTATATATATTTTATATGTATATATATTAATATGTGTATATTTATATATATATATGTATATATTTATATATATATGCATATATATATCATGATATATACACATATGTATATCTATATATGCATACATATTTACAGATATGTATATGCATATTTATATATGTATACGAATGTATATATATATATATATATGCATATATATATATATAGGTATATATTTATAAACACTTCTGTTATAATTAGTGGGTTTTGATGGCAAAGATTGTGTCAAATTATTTTGGTAATCTATAAATACGACCTTCCACACAAGCTGAACAGGCGAATTCATTGTAATAACTATACATTGCAAAATTGAATTATTTACGATCGGAAATGTTGCACAAACGTTGCCATTGTCTTTCATGTAACGGATTGTTATTGGGATCGCGATAAAAATCTAATTGTATCTAATAATGAGAAGAATATGAATGTAGTGTCTTTTCAATTTAGCAAAGAACGGCCAGTTGTTTTCAAAGGTAAGCGCGATAAGAGTATTTCAAATTGTAGTAATTCTATTTATACACAACTGAAAAAGAGGTCTACTTATTTTATGTTGGATTTGTTTACTAGAATTATATATAAATTATTTTTTTTATTGAATCAAATTATATGTACGAGTCAAAGGTTGTGTGAATGACAATGTCTTTTAGCACGTGGAGCTTTTATTGGGTCGAATATTGCTATAATTTGGAACCTAACATATTATTTGTCCCCCGACGGAAGGAGGATAAACCTGTAAATTCACCCTTGTCCGTTCGTCCGTTCGTCCGTTCGTCCGTTCGTCTGTCCGCATTTTTCTCAATAACTACGCCTTGGAATTTTTAAAATTTTGCATAAACATTAAACATGATATGAATTAAAAGGCAACAGAACGGAGGCCTCTCGGGTTAAAATGGCTGCAATTGACATTTTTGGATTTATTAAAAAAAATTGATGCCTTGAATTTTGATAAAACCTTCTGAAAAATTGTAACTAATTTCAAAACAATTTTGTTTGTCTATACGTCGCGATAACTCTTAGGTGTGCCTCAGGGGTTCTTTCAGGGTATATAAAAGCACCCCATATTTTCGAGTATTTTACCATATTTCCAAAAAAACATTCTGTGAATGTCTATTTAGCAGTTTTGCATGGTGCTCAACTCAAATTACAAAACTTTGACGTAAAGTAAAATAGTTGTTTTTTTTTGACATAATAGAAATATTTCTATGAAAATATATTAAAACGAAAAAAGAATATAGATAGATTTCTATGAGTCGTTCTGTTTTATATAATTAATTATATTTGAAAACAAAAATAGAGTTACAGAACTATAAGTGGTTGACCATACTTATAGGTAAATGTGCACTGAACAGATACCATAATACTTATTATAGTGAAATTCAAATTTTCATATATCTGTTTTTCTTTTTTTTACATCGTTCATTTCTGTATTACGTTAAAATTATTTAAAACCCCACTCTTCCCATGTTCAATAATAATTTCGAAATAATAACGTTAATATTTCTGTGCACAGGTCATGCGCGTATGTGCAACCGGATGTCGTAAACCGGAAAGTGGGTTACATATATTGTTACAAGGTCATTTGAGTTTTATAATTATATATATATATATATATATATATATATATATATATATATATATATATATATCACGAGGTTGTCTCCTCAGCAACCGACAAGGCTAACATGCTTGCCAGTCGGTTTGCTTTAAACTTCACACTGGACCCTTCCAACCAACCCCTACCTGAATTTCCTATGCGGACAGACGCCACGCTAGACGATCTGAAATCACCCCTGCTCAGGTTCATGCCATCATAAAAGCCTTTACACTTCAAAAGCATGTGGACCCGATCTCATTCCAGCTGTGCTATTAAAAAAGTGCTCAGCCGAAGTAGCTCCAGTTCTCTCCAAACTCTACAACAAATGCCTTAATGAATCTTGCTTTCCGGGCTGTTGGAAAACTGCTTCTGTGGTACCAGTATTCAAGAATTCTGGCCAAAGAACTGGCCCATCAAATTATCGCCCCATTAGCCTACTTCCACTTTTATCCAAAATATTTGAGACCTTAATTAACCATGCTCTAGTCCATCACCTTACAAATGCTAAACTTCTGACTGACCAACAATATGGATTTAGACAAGCCCGTTCCACAGCAGACATCCTAACTGTAATCTCTGAACGTATATACCATTCACTGGACAAAGCGGGGGAGGGCAGAGCGGTAGCTCTAGATATATATAAGGCTTTTGACAGGGTATGGCATGACGGTCTCCTCAGGAAAATTAGATCATACGGTATCACTGGTAGAATACTTAACATAATTAAATCCTTCTTAAATAAGAGAAAATCCAGGTGTCCTCAACAGTCGTACATCTAAACAATATGATATAAATGTGGGAGTACCCCAGGGTTCTATCCTTGGACCGCTATTGTTCCTGATATTCATAAATGACGTCCCCGACAAAATTGCCTCTGAGATGGGTATATATGCTGATGACACTGCACTCTATGGCAGGCACGACAGGAAGACGAATGAACACATTTCTAAAGAAATGGCAAAAACACTAGAGGAAGACCTCCAATCTGTAGTGGAATGGGGACAAAAGTGGTTGGTCACGTCCAATGCCGCCAAGACTAAACTAGTTTCATGCAATAATTACAAGAAACCCTCTCTACCACCTATAGCAATGGCCAACGACTCTTTATCTGAGAGTAAATATTTCAAACTCCTTGGCCTAACGTTCACAGGAAACATGAGTTGGAACAATTACATTGAAGGTATTGCCAGGGCTGCGGCAAGAAAGGTGGTCTCTCTCTACCGTGCTAGACAACTACTAAAACCCGGAAGTATCCTGTACCTCTATAAGACCACCATTCGCCTATGTATGGAGCATTGATGTCACATTTGGGCTGGTGCATCTGCTACTAGTCTCTCGCTCCTTGACAAGTTTCAAAAGAGAGTCGCAAACCTGATAGGCGCTGAACTGGAATCTAAGCTTCAGCCTCTGTCCCATCGACGAAATGTTGTATCCCTCTGCCTTTTCTACAAGTATTTTAGTGATGAATGCTCTGATGAACTGCAATCACTTGTGCCCCCACGATGTGAGTCTCTCGACAAACCCGACAGGCAGCTAAACCCCCCCCCCTCAACACTGTGGAGATCCCTAGATGTAAAAGATATTTCTACTCCAATAGTTTCTAGACTTTGGAATTCCATTCCAGGTCCCTGCTTCCCCAACAGTACTGACATGCAGAAGTCCAAGTGTAACGTGAACCGACATCTTGCTGCCCAAATCCCTACATAGTAGTTGTTGCCCCTGATAGTATCCCCCATACACCACAGTTGCAATTTTCCTTGTTTGGGGTGAGAATGTAATGAAAAAAAAAAAAATATATATATATATATATATATATATATATATATATATATATATATATATATATATATATGCAGTCCTGGTCAAAATCATAAGACCACTTAAGAAAGTAAGTGTTTACGCATATTATCGAATTTTTCATGAAACAAATGGTTGAAACCATTGCCAAAAAGAAAAATATGATGGATAAAAATGAAATCTGCTTCATTCGAAACCTTAACCCTGATCTAATGATTATTTTTTAAAAACAAACATTTTCACCTAGTCAAAATGATAAGACCACTTTAATAATATCGGCTTGTTTTGAAAAAGATGAATATGAAAAGCTTTCTATGTTACTGAAAGCAATTGTTAGTGGATAAAAATTATCTTATTAAATTATAAATGGCAAAAGGGAAACCATTATCAGAGTATGAGAGAGGAAGGGTCTTTGAGCTTAATAGGGGTGGACTCTCCCATAGATCCATTGCAAACGAAGTGATCTTAGCAAAACGGTCATCACAATTTTTTTAAGCAATCCAGATCAATATGCGCACAAAGAGTCCAGGTCGACCAAAACAAAATAGCCCCATCACTGTATCGCCGTATCAGAAGAAATGTAAAAAAAAAAAAAAAAAAAAAAAACTCCAGCGTGAGCTCAAATCGATTGAAAAAACCAAACAGCAAGAGAATGTAGTCCTAAAACCATCAGGGGGCATATGAAAATGAAGGGTTTCAATCACTTAAAACGACTTCAGCAACCACGTCTTCTTGAACAGTACAAAACTAACCGACTTAAATATGCTGCCAAATACCAGACTTGGGATGAAGTGAAGTAGACAATGTAATTTTATCCGATGAGAAAAAGTTTAATCTAGATGGTCCAGATGGATTTCAACACTATTGGCATGATAAAATTTGCCCAAAGAGACTTTTTCAACTCGGCATAGCTGAGGAGGGTCTTTAATGATCTGGGGTGCTTTCTCGTCAGTTGGCACCATAAAGTTGCAAGTAGTGAAAGGCCAGTACATCATTGAAGTACATTTCAATGCTTGAAAATGCTTCTATCAGGACTGACAGTCCACGTCTGTGTGGAAGAAATTGGATTTTCCAGCAAGACAATGCTGCGATACACACTTCTCGACAAGCACAAGAATACTTTTCTTCAAATAATATAGAATTGTTAGATAATCCAGCATATTCTCCGGACCTCAATCCCATTGAAAATTATTGGGAATGGATGGTAAAAGAAGTTCTCAAGGATGGAACCGAATATTATTCAATAAAGGAAATTTTTGATTCAGTTCTCAGTACATAGGATAAAATTCCTTCGCAACTGATAAAATACTTAATCGCAAGCATGCCGAAGAGAATTTTTGAGGTAATTCGTAATAATGGAGGCTATACTAAATACTGAGCCCCTTTTTATTAATTTATAATTGCCTTTTGTTAGATAAATTATCAGTGGTCTTATCATTTTGACCAGGTGAAAATGTTTGTTTAAAAAAAAAAATATTAGATCAGGATTAAGGTTTCGAATGAAGCAGATTTCATTTTTTTCCGTCATATTTACCCTTTTGGCAATGGTTTCAACCGTTTGTTTCATTAAAAATTCGATAATATGCGTAAACGCTTACTTTCTTGAGTGGTCTTATGATTTTGACCAGGACTATATATATATATATATATATATATATATTGAAATCACAGTGTTATAAAATATACGAATCGATAGAAAATTGCTTTCATAATAATCTATATGAAATCTGCTTGAATTAAAACATCATAGTTAAGTGTATTTAAAGACCGGGCTTCGTCGGGCGTCCCTGTTAGTTTAGATATGTACTTTTGCAGTTTTAACAAAAGAGCTACAATAATATCAGGGCGCCTCCATTTACGCTGAAAATCCACAGAATTCCAATATCAATATAGTGCATATGAAAGAGCCCGTTGATGAATTTCCCCAGGTGTCGCTAGTCTTTTATAATAGTGTAAGGCCATTAGTATTCAGTAGGTTTATGATAACAACACATTCGTTTCATTGCTTTTACTCTCGAGTATATCTCCGTTACAGTTAGACACAACTAATCAACCGAGAATCACTTCATTCTACATAAAAAAAACATATAAGATATATAGCTGAGAATGAAAACAAGGAAAATAATATGCTGTTGTCATATCCTCATTAATCAGTGAAAATAGTTTCAGATTTTGCTATTTTTTAATAAGCCATATGTTGTTTAATTAGATGACGTAATCTACTATTAAATAATATTCGTTTGCCAATTAAATTTACGTTCAATCGCAATTACTTGTAATGCTTCAATAATTTTTATTTCCCACCGTTTACAACAACAGAGGCATGATAAATATATTAATTTTGTTTTGAAAAAAAAAAATAAAGAGACATAAATATGGAAATATGAGTGAAAATGAGCCAGTTTCATGCTTATTGCAAATCACTTTATCAATCTTTTTTTTTAAATTTTAATTCAACATTTTCCTAGTTTCGGATATTTCTCAAAGTAAAGATTTTCCTTTAAAATATATTCTACAAATATAATTGTTAAAAAGTACACTATAAAGAAATATAAAAGACGGGGCCAGTTGCGTTAATAATCTGTGCTCATCTAATTAAATAGCAAGTATTACTAGGTTTTAAAATGCAACAATTATTTATATGTTTTCTCATAACTCTACTAGTAAAAAAAGAATTCATTTAATTAACGTTAGCATATAGATTCTTCAGTCGTATTAGAATATTGAGCTATACTGACGATGGCACTTAATATATTTTTTACTAGATTACCGTATAGCAAGACCCAGAGCCCACACGAGAAGCAGGGTTTAATAAGGGAAAGTCACACCGTGATGAGCGGCACGGGTGAAACGTGAGTAGCATTTATTTAACATAAACTTGTTTACATTAAACGTGAAAACGGTCAAAGAACCCTTTTGTTATTGTGTTCCAGAAACGGGTTTGTTGGTTGGTTGTTTTTGTTTTACGGCATATCAACCATTTTCGGGTTATTTAATGCCGAATCCAAAGATTTTGAAGAATTTTTTTTAATAGAATATATTTGTTGTTTTCAAATCAGTTTCTATTTAGCCCATAGTACTCCGGATACTAGCACTCCGGATACTAGCACTCCGGGTCAGAATGGACCTGGGAGCAATAGTAATTAAAGGGTGGCTCTACACTCCCCAAAGCCCGCAAGCTGGGGCCTCACCACTGGATATAGTTTAAGGTCATATCCAGGACCTCCAGAAGCGGGAAATGCAAGATAAAAAAAAGATTTTTTTTCATAGATTTTACAGATATATATTTCATGAGCATCCATTGTACACTAGTATCCTTCTCTAAATATTATTGTATCATCTTAATTCTCTCCTTGATTTAGTGTAAGAATATATGTGATTATGGAAACCTATGAACAAATCCTTTATGGGGGGTGTTGACATATTCCTATTTTAAGTGCGATCGGTGAGAATGCAGACGCCGCAATACCATCTTTCAATAGAACAGACACACCACTTTGATTCGACGTAGAGAATGTGTCTTTTAGTTCGAGTTTCACATTCATCGCTATAGAAATATGAACATACGTTCTGTGCATTGCGTCATCGACGAACCAATCTTAGAGTGATTGGTTATAATGTATGTTTTAATATGAATTTGGATAAGATACGAAAGCTTTTCTTATTTCCGGTCCAACTCTCGAGATAGAACCAGATGGTTTTCCAAAACTCAAAATCCGGATATTACAATTATGTTTACGGTTCCGAAAAGAAGGATGAATTTCCAAGTTCTGATTCTTTACACTTTGGTTTCAGACAGTGAACTCCAATGAGATCCATTATTCCTCTCCAGTA
>NC_136486.1:89246136-89308636 GCF_053919585.1 Euprymna scolopes | reverse complement strand
TTCAAACTGCCGGCTTCAATCACCGATCACAAAACTTAACTTATTCCCAACCATTAACCTTTTGTGAACATTCGTGAAAATGTACAAGTCATTTTAATCAATGAACCACATTGAACAATCATTCAGGCAAGAAAAAAATGAACGGAAAATCACGGCCAATTTAAACGTTTTACTGTACACAAGGTGTCAGCCAGCGGGAAAGTAAATAATTGCTTAGAAAGTAATTGTACGTGCGATGTTAACATTCGTGTGGCAAAACTTGTGCCTCTAGTTTAACATTAGCAAAACCAAACATAGGTGAAGAGTTAGACAAAAATAGTAATTTTATTATCGAATATTGTATTTTGCAGTAAAGAACAGTTGTTAAAAATGAAATGTATGTGGACATTTTTTTACTTTAATTGTTTTTATATGGTTAAATTTGCCGGTAAAGGATTATAATACATACTTATATGCGTATCTTAATCCTTTACTGCCGAATTCTAATTGCAAGTTGAGTTTCAAAGAAAAACACCTATATAGAAAATATTGCTTACACTTATGGCGTCTATTGTTAAAAAGTAAGTGATTTCTTCCTTTTTCTCCTTCCCTTGATTGAAGAAGAAAATAAATTCATGGTTAAAATAATTATTTAGTGTAAAAACTTAATCTGGCAGTAAATGGTTAAAGATAAATATACCGAGTCAATTTACAAATTAATCGCTTACTGTTGGTGGACGCAATGTACTTTAATGAGAATTTTTGCAGCGTACTTTCTATTACGTATATTACTTCGATTATTACAGTTCTCATTTTGGGTGTTATTTCAACAAGGTTTCGATCGTAGTTATATCCGACCTTCTTCATGTGTATCTTATCGAAGCCAGGGATGTTTCTCTTTAAACCTAAAATTTTTTATGTCAAATTCGGAAATTTAAAGGGAATTTCAACTAGAACCTATAATATAAGACACGGCGTAGCATGTCTCGTCATACCCGACAGTGCAGAAGTTCTAAGTAAATCGCAATTGTATTCTGAGTATTGCCGACATTGGTTGATGCACCTTCATCATCCGAAAGAATAACTTTTACAACCGAACTTTTTCTGACGTCAAAATTTTACTTGTAAAAGTTACATTCTGCTGAAGGTTGAAGGTTCATTAACCAGTCCGGACAATACTCAAACAAAATTGCGAATTACGTAAGACGTTAACTCAATCATAGCTTACGGACAAGACCATGCTATCCATGTGAATAAATAAAAAAAATCTATGCCGATTCCCGCGTTCTAGAAAAATGCTCCAATTTGTGAATAAAACGCCTAATGAGAATGATCACATAAATTTCACTAGTGAATTTGCTATGGATGTGGTTCGTCTGATTCATATCATAATCGATTTTAGCATTGGTGGGGAGAGCTTACTTCTAATTTCTAAGTGTAAAGTACACAATTAAAGTAATCCAGATGCGTCGGTGTGTTCGATAGTAAAATGGTATTTTTCCATGAGGCGATACATTCGCAATTTGCAGGTGATAGAAAGACTGCCATAAAATAGTTGAAGCAATAAACATTTAGAAATTCAAAAACAAAGAGCAAGAATTGATTGTGTAAGGATTGCTATGAGAACTAGAAGAATAGCTATCCAAATAGAAGAAGGATAAAATCAATTTACCGAACGAAACAGAAGATTAAAACCAAGATATAAAGACTTTACTCTTGCTCACCCAAAACAAGACATGTTGCCACTTGACGTAAAGAGCTAATATATGGGATATCTACATGAGACGATGAGAGGGGGCAAACGAGATGTATGTTCGCATCGCACATAAAATTCCGATTATTAATACACTCAGGCAAACAGGAAACAGGGGATTTATTCCAAAATTTACAGTTAGAGTATTATTATTATTATTATTATTATTATTATTATTATAGAAAAAGGCTTTTCCAGAATCAAGAGATCTCTAGAGTGAACGTGTGTGCGTTTGCTTCTAAGTAAATGTGTCCTGAGTATTTATGTGGAAGAGATACACATGCTATTAGTTTACGAAAATATATTCCAGCAAAAATACTTGTCAGAGAAGGAAAGGGCTGCAACGATGCAGCGTTACTTAGTTTCTAATGTAAAATCTATTGGATTGAACTCTATTTTAGACATTCTCCAGGAGGCAGAGGTTGGTGATGGGTGCATCAAAGTTCGGATATAGCAACAGTACTCTATGCATGGACGAATTTGTAAAAATACCCCGAATGTTCATACACACAAAAAGTACGCACGCACGCCCCCCCCATATATATGTATATATATATATATATATATATATATATATATATATATATATATAATTTAAAGGGGATTAGAATAGCAGTCTAAAGAGCAGAGTGTATTTTAATATAATAGTAAAATCACTAATGTAATTAAAATACAAAAAGACAGTGATCGTTGTAATGCAGATATATAATAAGATCAATAGGCATATATATATATATATATATATATATATATATATATATATATATATATATATCCTTGAGCTATTTTAATATTCAGTAATATTATTGATAATTTGTATTTAAAATTAAAAATTAAAAATCAGTTTCATAAGGAGGAACACCACAAAGTCAATAAATTGTACATATTTATTGACTTTGATGTGTTCCTTCTTATGAAACTGATTTTAAATTATATATATATATATATATATATATATATATATATATATATATATATATATATATATATATATACATATAATGTGCAGGTATGTGGTATAAGTGTACTACTATGTGCATTATATAATAAAACATGTTAATCCTTTGTCTCCGTTTCCCTGTATTCTCTTTTTCTCTCTCTCGATCTCTCTCTCTCTTCCCAGACACACGCGCGCGTATATATATATATATATATATATATATATATATATATATATATATACATATTTATTTCCCTAACACTATATATTTAATTATATGAATATATATGTGTTTATGCACATACACAACACACACAAACGCACACGCACACATAAATAATATACATACATACATATATACATTTATTGGAATAAAAAGATATACGTCTATGTATAAGAGAAAGAGAGGGGATGCGGGAGTGTAATGCATATAATTGTTATTACATACCCATGTATACATATGTATACTATATTGTACATGGTAGGTTACATATACGCATATATGTAGAAACAGACACACACATATATATATAATTATATACATATATATGTATATATATGATTGTTTATAGGTTACAGTACTAATACCTCTTCCTTACTCTCTCGCTCTCTTTCTATATATGTATTATATATATATATATATATATATATATATATATATATATATATATGTGTGTGTGTGTGTACATATATATACACACACATATATATATATCTATATGTATATACATACATGTTTATGTGATTACATCTGTACATTTATGCACTCTATTAATATAAATCGAGTATTCATTTTTCAGAATTCCCAAAACATATACTCCATTAATGGCCAAAGACTCCCCAGAGGAATTCCCGCCAGAAATCATAACAATAGTAACAAATCCCCAGCACAAAATACGATTCCCTTTTGGTTAACCATATTATAAATCATTGTCCTCCCTTTTCTTTCTGTTATCACTATATCGCAATCCACAACAACACCAACGAAAATGGCAGATAATTAAATCTATTATTTTATTATATGGTACTTAGCAAGAATTTATCAGTTATGCAAATAAATATAATTCGGTCGATGGGTCTGCTTTCGGGAGAGAAAAAAAACGAATGGGTCCGTCGATAACATTAATGGTGGAGACTTTGAGATAAGGAGCGCTAATCTTTTCTAATTCGCCGAGGGAACGTCCAGTAACCAGTGCCAAGTCCAGACACCGTTTAATTTCGTTCTATGTATTCCCAAGTTTCGGTATTAGCCGCAGTGAAAACAAATAAATAGATGGAATAATGTAGATGGGAAATCTCGTATTGAAATATTCTATGTTTTGTAAATGTGGGGTAAACTCTGCATTTGTAACGAGCAAAGAAAATAAAACAAAAGCAAAAAAACATGTTAAAAGCACATCAGATTGACAGTATTTATCGATACAGATGTTATTACGATACTTTTTAAAAGATAAAAGCAATGTAAACAGTATAGTCTCGTTATAAGCACTCATATATATATTGGTAAACCACGTTTTCTAACATCTATATAAAAATAAGATAAGATTCACTTTATTTTACTGTGTGATCGTGCTTATAAACGCAGAGACCTACTCGAGGATGAGGACTAATGAGATACTTATTTCTGTCGAAAATGTAAAAACGAGTAAAAGTATGAAGTAAATTCGATTACTTATAGGATGGTTGATGAGAAGTATTCGTTTCTCTTGGAACTGAAAACGACTATGCAATAGCTTGCAAGGAATGCATCCCGCGATAATGTGCTCTGCAAACTGAGAGAAACTGCACAGGAGGTTTGTTCCTGGCATTTCAACCAGATATTCGACTTATAGAGTGAGAAGGCAAAGCATTTTAGCATTGTTCTTAAGAGACTAATTATTTCTATAAATGTCTTACCTAGTGGAGCAAGATATTACAGTTTCATCGACTGCTATGCATGTGAATGACAACAGTGTAGGGAGATTCGCTAAGCTTCTAATCAACAACTAATTTGATGACTGGAATAAATAACTGACATTAAAACATCAATTTTGTACCCTATTACAACTTTAACTATGCCCCGAGCAACACCTCAGTTTTGGAAAGTGTAATTGTAAGAATATCTGACTCTAATACAATTTGATTTATTGAATTCGATTGAAAATTCGTTTCCAAGATTAAAGTTTACAAAATAACAAAATAAATTATTGGTATTATTTAGATGCTTCGGTCTACTATAATCACTTTTAGTGTTATTTTCATAACGTTTCCGACGATCAAACTTCCAAAATATAGGAGGTTACATGGACCGAAACATTGTAAAAATAACATTGAATACACAATCTGTATTCCGAAGGATCCAAATAATACAACACTGGCAAACAATGATTTTACTTTATGAATGTTGTCGAGATTTGCACGACTAGTTTGGATATTTTCGCACTGCGGAATCAAAAAAAATGCATTTGTTTCACATAGATTACTGTAAACTGAATGGTGAGCATTGATAAATCTAAGTATACGTAAATTGCTCATTGGTTCATCATTGTTCAAAGTGAGTGTATTGGACTTCCGTTTATGCGTACTCATTTCATCAGTAGTCAATTATCATAACTGCGTCCCAGCAACCCTGTTAATTAATCTCCTTCTCTTTCAGCATCTGATGTAATCTCTCCTTACCCCTGTTAGTTACTCATTGAACTTATGTTTTCAGATTACCAGTACATATGTGGTAATAGATAGTGCATCTTGATTCTCATAGAATTGCACAAGTTTTTTTAAAGCAGTCAGCATGTTTGTGACAAGTTCCCCGTAGTTTCTGACCTTATTGTTTCCAATAAAGTCCTTTACTACCAAAAGAAATGCCTTTTACGCTTTAATTGCCACTTTATTCATTGAGTTTTCGAACCCTGGATATCTGATGAACTGCCAGGTCTGAGGACCGTCAAATGTGCTCACTTTTCGTTTATCCACTGTCGATCCTAGAAAAGCTTAATACAAATAAATGAATCAGTCACCATCCTTGTCCAGAGCAGTATCTAACTGCTTGATTAAGCTGAGCTTGTTGTGCAGAGGGGAGAAAGGTATTCTGTCTCTGTTCATCAAAGAGTCATTGATAGGTTTCCTTTCTTTGGAACGTGTAAATTACTCTCGCTTTGGCCAGTCCTTCTTTGTATATACTGAGCATTAATCTTTGGAAGATTTAGAGATTTATAACTTAAAACCGGTTCCTTTTAGACATCATCACCCGGAACTATCGGACCCGAAAAATCATTTCCAATTGTAACACGACATTTTACCCCGCCAACTTTTAAAAATACGCAACATGCGTACATATGAACAAAAACGTAAAAAAAAGTCATATGGCCATAACTCAAAAACTTCACCTGATTGAGCAAAACCAATATAATTTGTTGATAGACCGCTTCAGATTTGTCCTAAATCAATTGAAAATGCGTGGACAACAAATGTGTCGTTGACCAGTGTAATCAATCGTCATTTTACAAATTAAAAATCTAGAAAATATTTTCATAAATAGGAAATGTGTTTAATAAAACGTATGTGGTTTGACCTTGTATTTAATAACTTGTAACTATATGCAATGAACACTGTAATTGATTGATTTCTTAATAAAGTTACGTGTTATTCTGAGTTTGGCAAGACTCTTACATTAATTTGAACTCCCGCTTGAAGTATTATTGAAGAAATGTTCAATCATTTTCAGACAATCATCGTATATAATTTAAGTAATTATAAAAGTACTTAGCACACTTATTATAGGAAACTTTTCTTAGCTTTCATATAAAATATGCATTAAATAAATATTGCTAAGGAAAACAACCATATTAATTCGCTTATATTGCTGTTGTTTTTTATATTAAAGTTTTATCAGTTTTTACTTATTTTTCAATTATGTATAAGTGGTTCATTTTTATTTGTAATTTTTACTGTGCTTGTATAATTTCAAGACTTAATGTTTAACCAAAATATGTATACACGTATATGAGTGAGTGTATATATTTTGATATATATGCACACCCACACACAAACACACACACACAAATACACACATTCATATACAAATGTAAAAGTGTGTTTGCTACTAACCGATAATCTATAAAAACTACTGAACCGATTGCCTCGACATTTTGTGATAGCGTTTTTATCTAATCCAAGCCTTTTTTAATATACATATATATTTAAAATTAAAAATATTACAATAAAAAACACTTTTTTTTCAAATTCAATTTTTCTCAGTAGAAGTTGATAATATAGAACTGGAAAAAAATTCGTTTGTTGTTTCATTTTTTGTAGCTATTTTCAACTATGCTGCTTTTACACAAAAACGGTTTATTTTATTAACAAATAATGACCAGAAAAATTATTATGTCCTGACAAATACCGAAAAATTACTGTTAGAATTGTCACGTGCGTAAAACCATTTTTACAAATCGCGTACACCCTCAGGATATTCGTTGCTTAAGTGCTCAATATATTTTTTACCACTAAACTAACAAACATATTCGGTTATTGCCACATAAAAATATTCTATAAAATTCGTTTTCCCTCACCCGCACTCTGTAATTAGACCCCGAATAATTATTGTCGGTTTTTCTTAAAAATAATTTTTTCGGTCATTTCGTTTTTCAGTAAACTTTCCACTAATCAATACACTTGCGTGAATTATTTCATGTTCTTTCTTCAGTAACCGCTATTCTTATGAGAATTTCGTTTATATCATTAGTTCTCAATTACACCCTTTTTTTTCAGTATTTTTGGTCCCTCGACAAAAGAGGGTAGACCTGCAAATTCATCCTTGTCCGTTCGTCCGTACGTCTGTCTGCACTTTTCTCAATAGCTACGAATTTTTAAAAATGTGCACAAACATAACACATGATATGAGTAAAAAAGGATCAGAACTGTTTCTCCGGGAAAAATCTGGTTGCTTCTCTAGCGCTTAAATGGACACTTTTGTGCTTATTAAAAAATGATGCTTTGGATTTTTATAAATGTAATTTTGTTTGTCTATCCTTTTAGGGCTAATAAAAACACTCGATTTTTGGGACTATTATACCATATTTTTCCAAATTTTTCTGTGTATGTCTATTTAGTAGCTTTGCATAGTGCTGAACTCAAATTTAAATGTTAAGGACCTCTGGAGCTTAATTGTGGAAGAAATGCTGGACTTAGTCATTTTCTTTATTTGCATGGTGCTGAACTCAAATTTACATATGTTTAGGCCTTTTGTTAATTTTCAACTGGAGACTTTAGGGTCTAAATGGGGGAAGCAAATGCTGAACGTTGTCATTTTTCTTATGCCTCGTTCATTGTGCACTCATGGAGGACCATGCATGCTTCACTTGCTTTATTTGTTTTTTTATTACATATATTTCATGCACGGACCTTAAGGAGCTTACTCCTGTCTGTAATATTTTTTCTGTTATTCTCAAAATTGTCTTGGATTCTTTTCCTTCCAAATGTTTTATTTTATTGACCAAATCATTTTGAAAGATGAAAAGAAATGTATATTGCCTTGTGATAACATTTATTTTTTGCTTTTTTTTTGGAATAAAATGATTACGGTTATGTGACACCCACGTTCCATTTTTGAACTCATTAAATCGTGACTATGCCCAAAAGTCAGAAGTCAAGGTAATAGAAAAAGCGCTTAATGTAATTTTTTTTTTTTCAATTTTCTTTTTTGCAGCTTGGTAGTTACGTCTGTATTCAATGATAAGACGCGTAAAAAAACAGAAAAAGTGAAACGTTAAAAATTAAAATCACCATGCAATGCACATTGATATTTAAAGTTTAAAATAACTTATTTTCCACATTCGTTTCCCTTCGACAGAACACGCTCCCTCATGCGAACTCAAGTATAGGCTAGGTACCTTTTTATTTTTATTCATTTGTTTCGAATCGCGTTGTTTACAACCTCATGTATAATGTTTACATTTTGTTTGTTTTCCAATAACCGCAAATCTTAACAATATATGCTTTGCTATATCATTTTACTAAATTACACCGGTTTTGATACGTCTACGTAAATAATTAGATTTTCATAGAACCATAGAGAATTTGCTTTTGTTTCACATTGTTGGGGGGGTATAGCACCTTTTTATCCCAACAACAGCACCATTTGGAATAAAGCATTGAAGAACAGCATAAACTGTTTTTTTTATCGCAAAGTAGACTCAAGCACTTACATACATACATATAAAATTAAGTGCATCGGATAGATATTTGTACGACTGCATATTTTAGCGTATAGAAAAAATAGCATGTGTTGAGACAAATTGTCTAATAATGTACGCAGGTTACTTTCACAGTGGACACCGATTTTTAGTGCTGATGCATTTACTGGTATTTGCGAGTAAAATTCCCTTTTCTGGCATTTTTTTCTTAGATGTTAAAATACAAAATAGTTACAAAGGGCGCTCGCCTCACGATATTACAGATGCTTTTATTGGTAGAATCCGATCACTAAAAACACGACATGTTTTATGTCACGTTCTTTTTCTGCGTTGTTTCGCAGTTTTACAATCTCTAAAAAAAAATCCCGTCTGCTTTTACTAGGAGAAATACAACATATATTCTAAGTCCCGGCAATCTCTGAAAGTTATTGAACGGGACATGCATTCTGTTTAGTTACCTGCAAAATACAATAAAATAAATCTTCCAATAGTTTCCCTTTTGTGTGCTTTAAATATCAAGGGGTTAGTACTAGTTTTGGTTGTCTTTCTCTTAGTTACAATGTTCCGCAGAAGATCAAACTTAGGTTATTGGACTCGCAAAGCGAAAGCAGTCCGTGGATGCGTTGCCACTAAGTACGCGCATCAGCGCACAAGCACAAGAAGTTTGATTCGATTACGTGCTAACGAAATACCAGAACGCCGTGCAGCAAGACTTGAGGAGGAATGCGTGCGGATACGGCAATCACGTTCTACATCTTCAGATCAGCTTCTTCTCATCAAAATGAACGCAACAGACTGCGAATTGCTGAAAGCCATCAACGAGAAACAGCATATCAGTATCAAACACGACTCCATGCGCAACAACTGCAAAATTTGGATTGCCAAGCATTCCTTTACAACTCTAATGATTATTATAGTTTGCTTCGCAAGGTTCTCATCGGTACTATGACCGAGGTGTGCCCATTTTGCACTGCTCTGAAATTTACGGGCGAAACAAAGGGAATTTGTGGAGATGCTGGAAAAATACAAATTGTCTGCACTAGAAGATCCACCAGAACCATTAAAAACTTTACTGGAGGTGTATACTACTAAATCAAAACATTTCTTATCTAACATCCGGAAATACAACTCCTGCTTCCAAATGAAATCGTTTGCTGCCGAAGTCAGTACAGCTCAATCCCAACTTTTAAAGTGAAGGGACAAATTTACCATAAAGTTAGATCTCTGCTGCCCTTACCTGATGCTTAATATAAATTACTACACATATATTTCATCAGTTATAGCAATGCTGAACTGATTGTTCGCTGTGGAGATCAATTTCAACCAAGAGATATTGTGCTGAAACTCAGCGATGCTATGATGCTCTGCAATATTCACTTCATTATTTGGATGCTGCCGATGGATACTACTTTACTTTTCACATGACAAATCCTGTTACTGGTGAAGAAACAAATAAGTGCACTGAACAATTATTGAGCCGAGAGAATGAAAACAATAACATTCTTAAATGCCGCCAATTGTTTCAACAATACAGCGTGGATATGTATGCTATAATTGAAACAGAATGTTTGCTATTAATCCGTTTCAATCGTCGCTCTGAAGTATACGTTCATTTGCGAGTTGCCGTTGTAAATGATGGTAACACTACCAACGTGGTTAGACAGACGATTTTACCATATTTAGGCAGCCCGCAGTAGTACAGCCGAGATGCATTTGATATGTCCGTCATTATGGGCGCCCTGACGTATTCATTACGCTCACGTACAGATCATCCTTGAATGATATACAACTCTTAATTCCTCGGCAATCATCAGTGAACAGACACGATATTACAACGCGTGTATTCAGACAGAAGCTGAAATCGCTAACAATTTTTTTTTGGTTAACCAAACGTATTTGGATATGTGTGCTGCTGGATGTATTCAGTTGAATGGAAAAGAGAGGATTACCACACCCACACATACTATTTTTGTTCTAAAAATATCCGTCCAAATAAAATCGACAATGTTATATGCGCCGAAATACCTGATGCTAACATTGGTAAAGATGTGTAACAAAACAAATGATACATGGATATTGTAGAATATTAAATCCAAATTCCAAGTGAAGTATTCGCATACACGTCTGATAACACTGTTGTGGAAGCAGATGTATCGCTTAATCAACCTACATAATTTGTTAGTTCACTAGATTTGTAAGGGATGCTACCGCGTGTACTGCAATTGAAATTTGTCATCACAATTTTCATATTGCAAAATATCAACCAGCCAAAGCTTTGGAATGGCACGCGGTTTATAGCAAAATAATTAATGAACAACATAATAGAAGAAACAGTCTTGACAAGAATTTTCAAAGGTAAAAGAGGTCCTCATTCCAGGCATTCCTATGATTCCATCGGATACGCCATTTCAATTCAGAAGATTGTAATTCCCAATTCGATTGCCGTTTGTAATCAACATCAACAAATCTCAAAACAATCTTTACGAAGGGCGTGCAATAAGTAATGCCCCTGGCCCACTTCAAGTTGTCTGATCTAGCTTAAATTTTGCATGTGCAATGATTTATATCTCTACGGGTTAGGTGACAGATTACAGCTCTGAACTAATTGTGGTTTCTGTTTTACAGGTGTTTGAACTGAGTCAGATGTGAAATAGAGCCTGTTGAATGTCAAGCAGTGATCCGGTTTTTGTATTTGATAGGATGCACACCACAGGAGCCTTTTGATGAACTGAAAGAAACTCATGGTGATAATGCCCCATCATATGACCTTGTAAAACGCTGGCATCGTGAATTCAAACATGACCGGAAGTCTGTGGAAACAGCTCCCAGACCTGGTCGCCCCCTTCTGCCATTGATGAAGCATATGTCCGTCAAGTTGAGGATGCCATTTTGGGAGATCGGAGTATTACTATTTGCCAAATAGCCCAATATATCAAAATTAGAACAGGGTTTGTGGAAACTATCATATATGACCATTTGCATATGCATAAGGTGCCTGCCAGATGGATTCCCAGGTTGCTCACAACATTCCAGAAGCCAGAACGCGTCGAGTGCTCGAGGATGAATTTGGAGATGTGCCAAGAAGATGAGTCCAAGTTTTTCAAATAACTGATTACACAGCATGAAACCTGAGTCCATCACTATGATCCAGAGACCAAAGCCGAGTCAATGCAGTGAAAACACTTGGACTAACCACCTCCAAAGAAGGCAAGGGTTCAGACCCCCGCTGGCAAGATCATGCTCACAGTATTCTGGGACCAGGACGGACTAGTGATAACAGATTTCCTACACAAAGAGTACCACAATTACAGGAGCCTATTATGCTTCACATTTGAGGAAATTAAGGGAAGCTATCAAAAAAAGCGGGACAAGATCAGCAAAATACACTCCTCCTGCAAGACAACGCTCCGGTCCACAACTCGTATGTCGCCAGATCACAAGCACGGGCGTGTGGTTATGAAATCCTTCCACATCCTCCCTACTCTCCTGACATTGCACCCTCTGACTTTCACCTCTTCCCAGCCATGAAGTCGTTTTTGAAAGGAAAGCGTTTCACAGATGATGCAGCCTTGATTTCTGAAGTCACGTCGTGGTTGGAGGACCAAGCTGGGGTGTTCTACAGAAACGATCTTCAGAGCTGCATTAAACGATGAGAGAAATGCATAACTCTGGGTGCTTCCTATGCAGAAAAGACTAATAACTCTGCCAAGTTTCGTTGCTCTACTGTATGGGAAGTGGGTTAGGGGCATTACTTATTGCAAGCCCCTCGTACAACTGTGTGACATATCTACACACTGACTGTGTCTCACATGGACAATAGTATGCTGCTAGAGTCGGCAAACCAGTAAATCTCTATATCTGATCAGAAAATGAAACAACAAAAAATTTTGTGTACCAGCAAGTAATGGTAAATAAAGCATATAAGAAACATGCATTTTCTCTTATTTGGATTGTTTCAATTCCAGCAAATTGTGCCAAAGTACCGCGTGGCAGGGTACAGCTATATATATATATATATATATATATATATATATATATATATATAGAGAGAGAGAGAGAGAGAGAGAGAGAGAGACTGCGTATCAAGCTATTTACGAGTTTACATTTTTTAAATATTAGAGGAACAAGTGAATAAAAATCCATGAAACTTGTACAAAGTGCTTACGATACTCTTCAGCTACTCCCGTCCGAAAATCTAAGTATTTAAAGCTGTATTAGCGAAATTATGTCAAAAAATAGGCATATCTGTTGATTTCAGTGTGTCAAGTTATTAAGGAGGTGTAGATAAACAACAATATACCCATACCTTGCTTATTGAAATAATATTCAAACATTACATAAACTAGGAAAAATCCTTAGAATACAATAACTACATAACAATTTCTACATTGACATAATTAGTAGGGGATATGCGATCGTTTGTTTTTAAAATAACTTGTAGAAAACGTTGTTCCACGAATTAGTCAAATTTGTGATTTCGTCAACAGTTATTCCTCCCGATACCTCTTGGAGAGCATCTCACAACTCATATTTGCTCTTTAATTGGCGCCCATTTACATAGAGGCGCCGCTTCATGATACTCCAAGCTTCTTAGTTGGGTTCAAATCCAGTTAATTTGAAGGCCACTCCATCTTCCGTCGCCCAGAGAACCCCAGTTGTTGCAAATACTCTTTGATTTTCTTTGCTGCATGAGAGGGGGCATTATCCTGCATAAAAATAATTGTTCTTCTGAACGTCAACGTTGCTCCTTCAGCCATGGTTCGAAGTGCTCCTTTGTACAAGTATTTGAGGTCATTTTTACGCCTTCTGGGACTCTCCATGAGCCAACTATAGTACCTCCGATAATCCCAGACCAAATGATTATCCCACCACCACCTTGTTGGCGCCTTAAACGCTGATAACGATGTTGTCCATCTGGAACTCATCCCTTGCTCCAGCCATCTGAGCCATCTAGAGTGACACGCACTTCATCCGTGAACAAAACTTTGAAAAAATCCGTTTTTATGTTGTCCTCTGCCCATTTCTGTCGGTTTTGTATGTGATGCTGCTTTAATGGAGGCTTTGCCACAGCTTAACAGACTTTGCCACTTATTTCAGAAGGGGACATCACGTACTTTTCAAGACATTTTTCAACCCGGCTTGGTCAAAGTCTTCTCAACTTGTTTGCTCAAAGTGCTTAACAACTTCACCTTTAATTTGGCGTAAGGAACTGCGTGAAACAACTCTAGATTTTCCTTTATCAACTCTCTTATGTACCTTTGTAGGACTCTTGACAAAGTTATTAACCATTTCATGGTACCTTCCTATCATTTTCGATATTTTGAGGGGAGTGTTAACTTTTGCTAGTGTTTTGTAATAGGAATCGTTTTATAACTACTCAATCCACCTTTATGACCCATTTTATTGACGAAACACACTGCCTTGTAAATAATTTTATACACGTCAAATACCGTGGATTTAGCAATTACGATGACAAGTTGTTTATATTGCGCAAAACAGTACGAAAGTTTCACAGTGCACGCAGCTCAGAATTGGCAACGTTTCCGAAGCTTTTGATATGAAACTAGCGGTAAGTTTCTGAACTGATAACATTGTTATCTCGTTAATAATTTGACAAACAGTGTATATATATATATATATATATATATATATATATATATATATATATATATATATATATATATATATATATATACTGTATAAAAAGGTTCCCGAAACCGCAGAGCAAGAGGAATAGCATAAGCGCAAACCTATTTTATTAGCATACATATTAATGAATATTTTTTTAGAAAAAACAAAAGGGTTCATTTTTTTAATGGGAAAACGATTTATACTCCCCTAGTCCGTCTTTGCACCCCCTCATTGACAGAAACGTCTAAAATAATACGAATAAAACATAAGAACGAGAATGTGGAAATAAAGGAGATTTTATATGAGAAATATATTAATTGAAATCGAAAAATATTTACGAAATTCCCACGTGAAAATTTTTGGTAGACTTGCCAATGTAACAGTTGACAGAAAATGTATAATGGCACAATTCATTTGTCTGGTTGGTAAGAAATACTTTTAGAAAAACATAGAAAAAGTTCGAGTCGTGTGAGGTACTAATAGTTACTTGCATACAACTGCGTGTAAATCGAATAGATCTACAATACGAGCCAATAAATTTCTTCATATTAAATTCAGAAAATTTTCATTTAATACTTCGTTTTACGACGATATAGGATTTCTGGTATGGCTGTTCTATTCGACTCTATAATCATATATATTAGGTTGGTGCAAACAATACATCACTGAATCTCATCGAAACACTCTTTCGTGTAAAAAAAATCTATAATATAAAGGAATTAAAAAAATAACGTTATACATTTGCTGCAAAACCTTAGAGATAGTAATTAGATCACATAATATCTAAACAGCAAACGTAAGCATTAGGGGAAAATAATATCAAACTACGTAAGAAATCTGACCAATATTGTCATAATAAAAATAGCAAAAATGGATAAAATATAATCACAAGAAATAGTAATAACTCAACCCCTAATAGTAACTACCTTATTAGAATTAAATATAATAACAAGGAATATGAAATGTGTAACTTTAGATCGCATGCACTCTGTACACCAGAGAATTAATACCGCAACGAACACACTGAGTACCGGATTAAAATATTTGCTGAAGATACGCGAACAATACGAAATATTACGTGGGGATGAGTTTCCTGATTTAAAAACTAGATATGCTGGCCACAAAACAAAATTAAAGAAAAAAAGATAGGATTAAAATATCACCAGCTAGCAATTAAAATAATAATATCAACAATACTAACAATAATAATTCTGATTTCGTTTATCAACGTCTCCCTGGAAACGGATGGGATTCATGTCCAGAGGATTTCCCTTAATCTCGGTCTCAAACGAGGAGCTTCAAAGATCACGGGTTTTCCTAAGGATGTTGGTGGTACCTACAATTGCAGAGGTCTGAAGGCCGCCTAAAACTTCGGGGATTTGTAGGGTTTTTTTTCAATTGTCTTTCTAGACGACTTGATACTACTACTAGTGTACCAACTACGACCGGGATTATTTGTGTTTTAACCGGTGTATACGGCTTATCTCCAATGCCAATGGAGCATAATTGCTCCACTTCTAATTCTCCTTCTCTCTCACATTCCTGTCCCAGGGAACTGAAAAGTCTACAATCTGTCAGTTTTTTGAGACCTTGTCAATGACGACAAAATCCGGTCGATTATGTTCCAATTGCTTGGTCGTCATGACACTTTTGTCCCACCATACCTCTACCTTGCCATCCTCACTTGTTCACACTTCATCAGTCACCTCCTCAACCCATTTTCCAGCACACTTCGTCCCAACCCCCTTACACACTTCCCAATATATCCGGAGTCCCATGCGATCGTGTCTTTTGTGTTACTCTCTCTGGGCCAGTCCACTACACCCTGCTGCAAGGTGCGCAATTGACTCTGCGGACATTTGAAAACATTTAGAGTGGACTTTTGTATGTGACGGAGAAATTTTAGTCTAGCAAGTAAGAATGGGAAGAAGAAAAAAGGTATCTCATTCCATTTTATTCTTTAGTTGCTTCTTTTTCGTTTGCAACTATTTTCTAAAATTTAAAGTGCCCGGGTATCCTAAAATTGTGGAAAAGTAACCAACAGCGCCATATTTATCCCTAATTAAAACTTTACGAAGAAATATGGGAGGAGAAACTATCTTCAAATATCCTTTTCAGTTTGAAATAGAGATGAGTATACTAAGTAAATATTAATAATTTCGTCTGCAGGGAGAAACACTTTGCCATGTCTGTCTGCTCATGTTCTTTATGTATGTGTGATAGTGCACTATACCTCTAATATACATGCGAGGTAAACACGATCCCTGCGTCAGAACCACAGTTTTAACAACTCTGGGCCCGGTGCTTCCACAAACACCATCTGAAAAATCTTTAATGCAAATATTACAAATGGTGGGACCCAGAAGAAAGATCTGGGGGTCATGATCGGCTGGTGCTCCCTCTGTAGCCAGCATCGGGGACCCGCTCGTCATCCTGCGAATGTTGGCTCATTTTCTCATGTCAGAAACACAAATACGCAGACGCTGAACAAGTAAATATAACCGTTAATCTCGGGGATCAAAATGACACAGACCAAACCCAACATAGCCAAGTTTACTATAAAAAAGAAAACCCCGAAGGAAGAAATGGACAACGAAATAGAATAGACTCGCAATGGAATGCTATTATAGAAACAATCCTAAATATAGATATGGAGGCTATCGTAAATGAGATAGGGAGAAATATATTCTACCAGAATACCCAGCGTCGCCCTGGATTGAATGGCGTTGCTGGAAAAACATACTTGCAAAATACCCAGCGTCAAGCGGATTGAAGTGAATGAAATACGTTGAAATATATATTAGCAGAATGACGGGACGAAATGAGATAGGTGAAAATATATACTAGTTGAGTACCCTGCGTCGCCCGGGGTGGAATCAGATAGGTGGAAATATATACCAGAAGAATAACCAGCGTCGCTTGGAATTAAAATGGAATAGGTTTGAAAAATATACGAGCAGATTACCCAGCATCGAACGTGATTGAATGAGATAGGTGAGAATATATACTAGCGTCGCCCGGGATTAAATTAGATAGTTGGAAATATATACTTACACAATGCCTGGCGTTGACAAGGATTGAATTAGATAGGTGGAAATATATACTTGCAGAATACCCGGCGTCGCCCAAGATTAAATGAGATTTGTGGAAATATATACTAGCAGAATAACTGGCGCGACCGGGACTGAGTTACATTGCTGGAAGTATATATTAGAACAATACCTGGCGTCGCTCAGTATAGAATTACATTGCTGGAAATATATGCCAGCAGAATACCCGACGTCGTCTGGGATTTAATGGCATTGCTGGAAATATATACTAGCAGAATACCTAGCGTCATCAGAGATTGAATATGATTGATGGAAATATATAGAAGCAAACTACCCGGAATTGTCTAGTATTGAATGAGATATGTGGAATTATGAACTAGCAGAAGACTTGGCGTCACTTAGGAAATATGTGCTGTACATTACCCATCTTTGCGAAGGTAAAATTATTTCATAGACGTGCTATAAATTCCATATCCTCGGGAAAGTCCAATTATTTCATACATGTGTAATAACTAGGGTAGGGTATTACAATAGAAAAATGCGAACTTGAAAAGTAATATGGTTAAGATTAATCATGGAAAAGTAAAGGACTAGTTGGTAAAACTGGAAAAGAAAAGGACAAGATATTGTAGTAAAATATATAATAAGTCTATAACTTAGACTATTGCAGCATTAAGAAATGATTATATAATGTTATAAATTGAATTAAAAAACAAAGTCTTAATGCTGTAATATTTTAAGTTATAAATCTATTATATTTTTTACTAGAATGTATTTTCCTTTTCTTTTCTAGTTTTAACAACTAGTCCTTTACTTTTCCATGTTTAACCATAACCATATTACTTTCCATGAACGTATTTTTCTATTGTAATCCATGTTTTTTGTCAGGCATCCAGTAAATTCACATGTTCTTTGTTTAATTTCAGTCTTATTTTTCACCCCCATAAACGTAACATGCACATATACAATAACAATCACGACACCCGTCTGATTTCAATGAAACCCCTCTAATTATCTTCCTTTCATATTTAATTCTCTCTGTTTCACGTGTTACTTCTCTTTTCACGAGAGCGGGGAATTAGTAGAAACAGTAGTCTCTGAAGCAACCTGGTTGCTATAGAAACCATCATAATCGTCGCTCACCTCCTTACAGTTTTTTTACGATTTTGAACACCAGTACATTAATCATAACTTTGTTTTACTGAATGAAAATTGAAATTGCTTTTCACAATATAGCTGAGAAGGTGATCTATAAATTGTAATACCTGTTTAAAATTTGGTCATAGAATGAGTGAGCGGCGAAACTTTAAATCAGTTCTAAATTACGAAAACTAGCAGTTAACCGTATATTACTACACTGCCACTGTCTTTTATTTTTCTATTCTAAAAATTACAAATTATTGATGCTTGCATAGTTCTTGTCTGTGAGAGTAATAACTGTTCGTTTTCAATTTCTTTGGTGGAATTCTGGGCTTTGGATTAAACTATACATTCTGTATAAGTTCTTTTTGTTACTATTAATTCATCTAATTCTTCTCTTGTATCCGGATACTTATTCTTATCACAATTCTATTCTTCTATATTTCAGCATGATATTACTCTTCAATTACACGCAGATCTATACATACATGTATATGATATATATATATATATATATATATATATATATACACATTCTCATAAGGATATAGAAATTTACTGATAGACAAATAGATATATTTGTTTCAGTGTTCGTTTTATGTAGGCTCACGTGCTTACCTAGAAATCAGAAGCTACATTAGTAACTCGCTTCAAATTAATTATGAGATCACACTTATACATCTTTCTTGGGTGTCCGAGTTCTCTGTATTATTTAAGCATATTATCAGTTCTAATCAGAATTTGAAAAATATCTATGATATATAAAATTATCAAAATCAAAGCGAATGTATATATTGCCTTGTCATGCAACAATCTTATTGAGTATAATTTTCTACCGAGCAGTCGTCTGCTAACGATACCCTTTTCGATATTCCCTACACTTTCATTTTTATACAGTATGTACATATCCTCTGTACCCTTCGATCTATCCCATTAAACTGATCAGACAATGTTATTGGATGCCTCTGAAGGAAAGCGCCCATCACTGTGATGATATTGCTCTAAATATTTAATGAACCACGTTAATGCAAATGTCATAAGGGAGGTAACAGCTTCAGCAAGAACGATAACTCTGCAGAGAAGTAATTCATGAATTCCATGCTTATTATTATGATTTTTTGTGATTTTTGTTTTAACCTTAGAGTCGACCGAGCCCAACTATTGTTTCATATCGGAGCCTGGTCAAACTGTCTGTCAATGCACCCCTTCCTTTCGTTTATATGTCTGAACTGACATTGCCGATGGTGGCATGTTGGAGTTGATCCACACTGGCTAAAGGTTGAAGTTACTAAGTAAGGTTACCGCCCCCATTAGCTAATCACTCTTGGTAAAATTGCCTTCCAATAGTAACATTTAATGGTGGAACAGGCGTGGGGTCATTCCTCATTGGTAATCGTCTAGAGTGCTTATTTGCTAGGGTAATGAGCCCCGTGAATCAGGGGTCTCGGTTGGCCGACTTGGCGTGGCCCTGAAAATAAAAATATAAAATACAGTAAAAAATCCAACGAAAAATAAATTGAATGTAAAATAATAGAAAAGAAACGAATAAAAAAGATATTTTCAGAGAAAGAAAAATAAATGATGGTTGTGTGGTTATCGACCATCCCCGGGGAATAGCATCTATATTACATGAACGTGGGTAAGAACGAAAAAACACAGGAAAATATGTAACTGAGTAGGATGGTTAGAATTCCATTTAGAATAATTAAAAAAATATTGTTGGATATATGCAGAGAATTGTTTCCTAACTGAAGTGAGCAATATAGCAGTTAAATTATATGTAGAATAAAATAAAAGTGAGAAAAATGAAGATAGTGAGCCGCTCGCATTAGTTTAAATTAATTGATCAGTTGTTAAAATAATTCTTAAACCATAGGCAATTACAATTACTCGTACTACTAATAATATAATAATATATAAATGATACTAACAATAATATTAATCTATTAATGATACTAACAATAATAATAACAACAAAATCAACACCCTCCACTGGATAAGTGCAAAAAGGACTTAGATCCTTAAGAGACTTATTGCCATCCAAATTTCAGTAAAGACCAATAGTTGCTACAAACGACAGATCAATGGAAAACAACAGTTGCAATAACGCAAATTTATGAACGAATTCTTTTGAAAAAAATAAAGAGGCCTGGAAGTCTAGGGAGGCTAGTTGTCACACAGACTTAAGAGAATCTCACAGCTTGTTCTGAAAAAATTGATAATTGCCTGGGTGAAAACACTTAACTAGTGCATAATAATAATAACAAAAATAATAATAACAATTATTATTATTATTATTATTATTATAGTAGTAGTAGTAGTAATATTAGTAATGGCTACTCATCTGGTACTAACCAGGCTCAATGTTGCTTAACTTCAGTGATCTGACGAGAATCGGTGTGTAAACGCGATCATGCGGAATATGACCATTTGGGAATTCTAGGCGGTGTATGTGCTCTCCGCTTATCTTGGCATTTGTTTCCAATCTTTCTGTACATATACTTCACTTGCCACTGGTATGTAACAATGTCGACTCAGGAGAAGTGTGATTGGAGATTGCGCACCTCCTACCACAAAAAAATCATTCACAGGCACTCCTTCGTTGGGATTCATAGTCTGTCAAAGATTGAAGGAGCTACTACTGCTACAACTACTACTACTACTACTACTACTACTACTAATAATAATAATAATAATAATAACTATCTTATGAAATTTTCGTATTTTCATTGTAAAGACGTAATTATATCGTTACATTTATATATGAAGGCGAAGCAGTGCTATTGCTATATTCTGATACTCAATTTAGTATACTGAACTATTGCAGATTATTTGTGTTTTAACCCGTGCATACTCCTTATCTCCAATGCAAATGGAGCATAACTGCTCCACTTCTCATTCTCCTTCTCTCTCACATTTCTGTCCTAGGGTACTGAAAAGTCTACAATCTGCCAGTTTCTTGAGACCTTGTCAATGACGACCAAATCCGGAAGATTATATTCCAATTGCTTGGTCGTCATGACACTTTTGTCCCACCATACCTCTACCTTGCCATCCTCACTTGTTCTCACTTCATCAGTCACCTCCTCAAACCATTTTCCAGCACACTTCACTCCAACCCTCTTACACACCTCCCAATATATCCGGAGTCCCATGCGATCGTGTCTTTTGCGGTACTCTCTTTGGGTCAGTCCATTACACCCTGCTGCAAGGTGCGCAACTCTGAGGTCTTACCACAAATCTGGCATTCTGCAGCAATTTCCTCTCCTAGAACCACTTTTTTGAAGAATCGTGTTCCTTTTTCCTGCTCTTGTGTTGCACAAACAAAAGCTTCAGTACTCTTAGCCAGATACCCAGCTCTAAGCCATTGCCATGATCTTTCATCAGCCACTGCTGCTATATCCTGGAAGAACCTTCAATGCATTTTCTTCCTAGCCAGTTCCTCTGCCATTTCTCTATGCATACGTTTCACATAATCAGCCTTGGTCTCACGTACCTCCACTTCATTGGCCACAACCTTAAGTATCCACTCCCCACTTCTAACCACATGCTCCTTCAACGACATCTCCTCGGTTCTAACACAATCTTTTACACTTTTCAATCCTCTCCCACCATCTTTCCTCTTTTGATACATCCTTGCTATGCTACTTCGAATGTGAAATATACCAACCATTGCTAAAACTTTTTTTGTTTTGATATCCATGGCATGCAAATCCTTGTCAGACCATTCTAAAATTCCCGGACCTTATCTCCAAACACTAACTGCCCATGCATTTACTGCTTTCATTAAATTTCCTCCATACAGTTTCGACTTTGCAATTAATTTCACTCTTCTAAGATACTCCCTCCTGACTTTTTCTTTCATTTCTCTTTTCATGATGCCTACACCCTCACACACTCCTAAATACTTATATCCTGTATCTTCTATTTCTATCATGATTTTTCCATTTGGCAGCACTATTCCATTCGAATGAACCTTTACTCCTCTTTTCATCACCAGCACCGCACATTTACTAATCCGAAACTCCATCCCAATGTCTCCTGAGTCTGTCCACACAAGTTTTACCAGTCTCTCCATTTCTTTTCATTTCTACCGAATATTTTCAAATCATCTATAACAGTAGATGGTTGAGGCGTCTGTCACCAGAGCCAAAGCTATACCCCGGTTTTTCTCTCTTCAATAGGATGCTTAGCAATAATAATAATAATAATAATAATAATAATAATAATAATAATAATAATAATAATAATAATAATAACAGCAACAAAGGCTTATTACAACTCAAATACCGCAAAAACAAATAGCTGCTGCCAACGAGAAATCAATGGCAAGCAGCTGTTACGATAATGCAAATTTATTTGCAAATGTTATCGAAAGAGGTGGAGAGTACTGGAAACCTGGGGAGACTTGTTGTCACTCAGTTACTAGGAAACACTACAGGCTGTTTTCAGGAAAAGATCTCTGAAGACCTGTGTTGAAGCTTTTTGTGAGTCAATAATAATAGAGGCTAGTACCTCTATCCTGCCTCACCAACAACTCAAATGGTAAAAATGTAGATTTTATACCGAATAAAATGTTTGTGCAGTTTCTCAGATTATGGGAAGCCAGAAGAGTGGAAACACATTTCAGAAACAAAGAGAGAAAAACTACACTTTACGAACAGGGAAAGAACTTGAATACTGAGGAGGCGTATTGTTACATAAATTCCAGGGAATACCAAAACACGTCATTAGCAATAATTCACATGAAACAGCCATTGCAATAACGCAACATGATTTCCAACGGTGATCTTAGATCCATTTACATATATTGACACTCATTCTAATGAACACCGCCTGTGTTATTAGTGAGTCATAGTGGATTTTTCCTTGTGTAAGAAAGGCAGGTAAGAATAAACAATCTTATCGCTTTAATAGTGTGTAATCTAACAGTTGATTGATACAGGGTATATAACGTCTTCGCGAAGAATCCAATATTTCGAAATAGGAAACTCGAATTACATGATATAAGGAAAACACGAATAACATAATATGGATCATATGTTCTCTAAGCATAGGGAGATTTCGATTAAACAAATACAACGTTTCCATTTAATTACTATGAAGGATTCCTCTGTTAATGAAACTGAATTATTTACAACGGTCGCAGTTACTGTAGTCTGGGGTTCTTACCAATGATACAACGGTATCACGCCAGTATTGCTGCTCCTATTTTCTGTATTTAATCCGTACATAATAATAAAGTATATTAGCGATAGAGGAGAAAATTCACATACAAATATAAGGGAGGAAATTTTAACAATTCAGGTAAATGGTTCATCATTGATAGGAAACCCTTTTCTCTATAGAGAAAATGGTAAAATATGTGTTCTTGTAGAAGCTTTCTTAGCCAATGAAGGAGAACTGTAGGTAGAGACACATTTATGTGATATACATAAGTTGGTAAATAGATAATTCTAGAAATAAAAAAAAGATCTAATATGTGTATGCAGGTGTTTAATCGGTACTACTTGGAAGCATCAGATAAAATGTAGTTTGGTTTCTAGATTCCAGAGACAATTTTGCACGGTAAAAAAATTGTCGTGTCTGCAACTAGTGTAAGTTCTTTCAAGAAGAACTAATGCCAGAATTGCAAAAGTTGTAAGACAGGGGACATGAGGTTTTATATTTTTATAGTTTTAAGATTGAAAAATAAAATGTTTAATTTCAACGTGATTTCAGGCGGTTAATGATAGCCAAATGGATACGGTTTTTCTAATCAAGCCATGGAAAACTTGCGTTGCCGGGGTCGAATCAATCGACTGGTGTTAATCGTGAAACCCTACACTGAAAATTTCAGAAAGGATAAAATACTAGTGTCTGTAGGTATTAAACTATTATAGTAAATAATTATATATATATATATATATATATATATATATATATATATATATATATATATATATATATATATATATATATAAAGAGAGAGAGGGGAGAGGGAGAGAGAGAAAAGTGTCTAAAACCTTAAATCGATTCTTTATAAAGAGACTTATCGGAATAATGTGCAGCTCAGAAATTGCTTCGGAGCTTATATAGAATATAAAGAAAAAAAAATAAACAACAATATCAAGATATATACTAATGCATATAGATTTATTCGGTTTATCTAATATAAATCTTACATCGATTGCGGGTATAGAAAAGCAATTATATTTTGAAGACTAAAGCTTCTCATTATAATCGGAAAAAAAGATGATGAGAAACATTAGACTTCGAAATATCATGGTATAAAGAGTTTGCTCATCCTACACCCCCAATTGATGTAACATCTATTTTAAATAAACCGAATAAATCGATATGCATTAGTAGATATCTTGATATCCTCGTTTTTATTGCTTCATACTTTATGTAAGCTCTAAAGCAATTTGTCGAGCTGCGCATTATTCCGATAAGTCTCTTTAAAAATAATTTTTTGACACTAAATTCTCCCCCTCCTCTCTCTCTCTTCCCCGTCTCTCTCTCTCTATTTCAAAGCCTATTGTTTCTCATCATCCTTTTTCCGATTCCAATCTGAAGCATTAGACTTCGAAATACCATAATGACCATATCCTTCCCTCCTAATTGATGTAATATGCATAGTGAATAAACGAATAACTCTATATGCATTAGAATATATTTTATAATGTTTTTATTTATTTATTTATTTCTCCATATTCTATATATATATATACATATATACATATATATATATATATATTTATATATATATATATATATAGCCAGTAGAGTTTAGTTTCCTAGAAGTACATCCAATGAAACAACATGTGTCTACCAAAGAGTGCTCAATGAGTGAAAAGAGCAGGTATATAAAATTTATTTATACAAACATTAATGACTACATATGTGCATACATGTTTCTGTAATCACCCGCGTTGGGGGATTACGTCTTCAGGCCAAGAATTACCGCCGAGAACTGATATTTCAAACAAAAACATTTTCTTATTTCGTTTAATAAGTTAGAATGTAACTTGGGTGGGAGTTATAAGCGGGGGGGGGAGGACAAGTGAGGTCTTTGAAGATAATAAACATCTTCTTTTATATTTCACTTTCTTTTTATCTATCCCATCTTTTGTTTTTTATGGCATAAGGTACTTGATAATTTATTATTTTTGTCTTGCAGTCCGTAAATTAAAAACATTTCTCATGGTCTCTGAGTACTGACCGGTGTCTTTTAATCTACACCCATCCACACACATACATGTATACAAACACACACACAGAGACACAGACACATACGCACACACACGTTAATACAGATATTCAGAAGCGGATATATGTTGTTCGTTTTATTTTACTCACACAACTATAACTACGCAAGAATAAAATTAAAATTAAAATTAAAATAAGGTAAATAAAACAAATAAATAAAACAAAACAAAGAAAAATAAAAACAAAACAAAACCAATAAACAAACAAAATAAAAATGAACATAAAACCTCGAAAATTATCAAAACTCCACATGTATACATATATATTAATATACATATAAATACCTACACCTTGCTACACCTGCGCATATATACACACATATACACACATACATAGACATATAATGGTCATATACAGTTATAACATGTTTACATCTATACCTACATACGTAGTAATATCCATACGCGGAACCTCAAACCCAGACATACATGTACACACTTGAATACCATACATCATGACTGTTATTATATCCAAACTAATATTAATCCCACTAATAATCATAATAATAATAATTCTTGTAATATTGATAATACTAATGACACCACCAATATCAATAATAATAACAATAATAAGACTGTAATATTGGGAACCCCAAAACCCGTGGACTCCAACCGGATACGCGTCTCCACAAATCAACCTATATATATATATATATATATATATATATATATATATATACACGTGCATATACATACATATATATATAGAAATACACATATACATACACATACATATACACATACCCACATACGCATATACACAACATATACATATATATATACGTACATACATATACATACACACGTACACACATCTATATATATAAGCACACATAAATATATACACGTATATACACATATACATACACACATACATATACACACACGCACACGCGCACCAGCATACACACACTACATACACACATTCAGACCATCCGCAGGCGCAGACAACATCCCCATCCCCTCGTGTCTCAAAATCTCCACATACGTATACAAGACACATATACATATAGATACCAACACAGACCGACGCATACACGCACATACACACACACGCGCAGGGACACACAGAAACTCGCTCACTCACAACGCAGGAAAACACAGCAATACATGCACAAATGCAAACACCTTTTTCAATAATAATAAGGTGCCTTTTTACTTCAGTAGTGTGGTAACCCCTTTATATATGAAACAACATGCCACTACAGTCCACACGGGTGTACATATACATATATAACATGCATGCATATACACTCAGACACCCATACATTCTTGTAATATACATTGCTACAACTATCATATACGAGACAGCCTATTTTAATAGCTCAGAAATATATATGCATACATATACATATATACATACATATATACATACACATCCATATACATACACATACATGCACATGCACACATATATACATACACAAACATACACACATACATAAATACCCTTCTACATACATATTTACACAAAATACAGACATATACATATATATATATATATATATATGTGTGTGTGTACACTGCCACCAAATGATACATCTAAAATAGAAATAGACATGAACTCATTTACTACAAAATTCTCTTTTTCTATCAAACCCCACACGCATAGTTATATTTCCCGCCCCCACCCGCTTGTTACCTTTTCCTAAGTTGTACGTTTTTTTACTATGTAAAAATTTATAGTGAATTCAGCTTGAAGTTCATAGGCCTATCCTCATATTAAGCAAGCACTCTTTCGATGGTTACGCAGATATACATAAGATGTATAACGATACAATAATAATATATAATAACATATGACAGAAATCAGAGTATTTAGGTTATACAAACTGAGTATAAAAGCTTATATATTGTAGTACTTACCTTCCTCTTTATTCATTCCCCCTTATTTCTTTATTCCCTTTTCCTTCATTCACCCGTCATTCCTTACTTTCTTTTATCTATTTATTCATTCATCCTTTTTTATTTTTTTATTTTTTATTTTATTAATTTTCCTACCCAGGTATATAAAGATCATATATCCATACATGCACACACCCAAAAATATCCACATGCATACATTATTACAAGGTTCACCCAAACAATCTATTACTCGTTTGGTTCAAATATAGTTTCATATAGGTATTTATTTAGGTTAGTAATATTATAATTGCTTGATGAAGTAGAAGATTAAGCGACTAATGTAATCCATACGGGTAGGATCATAGTTGCAACCTCACTTATCCTCTTTGGGGGGTGTTATTGGATGGAGGATAGATTGTAAACGAAATAAGAAAATGTTTTTGTTTGAAATATCAGTTCTCGACGGTAATTCTTGGCCGTAAGACGTAATCCCCCAACGCTGGTGATTACAGAAACATGTATGCGCATATGTAACCATTAATGTTTGTATAAATAAAATTTATATATATATATATATATATATATATATATATAAATTTTATATATATATATATATATATATATATTAGTGGCGGACGATCCCAAAATTTTTCCCGACACCGATCCAATTAACGATTCTGTTCTAAATTTTCGATTATGATTCGATTCCCGATTCCGATTCTTTTAATATGTATAAATATTTGATCAGATATAAATCCCTGGGTAATTTCTGGGTCCATTTTTTCTCAAAGGTTTTCCTTGTAATGTATTGCAAATTGAAAGACAACAAAATGTTTATTTTTATCTTGAACAAAGCCAAATTGTATCAGTTCGTTGTTAGTGTACAACATGCTACTTGAAAATTTTAATAAACAGTTGAAAATAGTCGACGATTGGTAGGTAAAATGAGAAAACGATGTAAGAATAAATTATTAACAATGCTCTCCTCCCATTATTACGTAGGTATTTCTAAATAATAATGTTACTATTTAGGAAACCATTCTTAACATCGAGAGGGTGTTGGGTATTGCTTCTATGAATATTTAAGTTTTCTTTTAATTATATAAAGTTGGTGGGTTATTGAATTGATTCGATTTGCTGCAAAACAAAAACAAAATCAAAAACGAAATGCTAATAATAACAACTAGCGGGACGTGTGGAAATTCTCTGATATTATTGTTAAACCTGAAAACGTATTTATCTAAGCTAGCAAGGATGCCCGGCGCAGCCAAATCGTTAAGTACGTTTAAATATGAGAGTTAATTCTTGCAGATTTCGTATATATAATTAGGTTTTATCAATTTTTATATATTATAAAGTTGAGATTTAAAAAAAAAAAAAAAATATATATATATATATATCCATATGTATCTGTGCATCAGATTGAGTCCCTTTAGCTATAATCGAAACAGAAACAAAAATTTATGAAGAATTCTTGATAAATTATTTATTAAAAAAAATGGTTCACTAAAGTTTAATCAGCTATAATCGAAATCGAAACAAAAACTTAGAAAAACTTATTGGTAAACTTATATACAAGGAAATATATAACTTGAGAACCATCAACTATAATCAAAACAGATACCAAAACAAAAACTTATGAAGAATTCCTGATAAAATTATATTATAAGAAATGGGAATCGATAATTAAACAACAGTCACTCGGATGTCATCGGGTACACACAAAATGAATAACGCACACACTATAGAATCAATATGTAGTATTATTAAAATTCATAAAAAAACACGGTCCTTTTCTAATAATAACCTTAAGTACAGGTGGCAATACGAAAAATATAGCAATTACATGTGATTTTATGATTTTGCTGATCAGCCTTAGAATTTGTGGTAAAAATTACTTAACTGCTTAAAAACTTATAATATATCGATATGGGATTATTTTACATTATGCACACATGAACCCATTTCTAAATTCTAAAATAACGTTTCAGTGTGCTCACACATAATCGCCTAGAAAAGTAGAGTCTCATATATTTGGGGCATATATATTCACTTGTGCCAAAACCAAACAAAATATAAGGAAACATGAAATATTTCAAAGGATGTGGTGATCAGACAAAACCAGCACAAGAAGAAAATTCCAAGGATGTTAAATCTTTGATATTAAAGTCCGAAGTCTCTAATATACACTATATGCCCATTTATCAAATAGGTGCGAAAAGCTTTTTTTTTTTTAATCTGTGATATTGAATAGACAAGTGGACTCTAGAATTTTTACTTTGCTTACAATAAAAACTAATAAAAACAAATTGCATTAGATTTGAGGAGTCTGAGGAGTTCCTTGTTCCAACAAAGGTGCCACAAAATTTAATTATTTCAGAAGAACCCGATGACAAACAGAGCATTTAATATTTGTTAGAAATCATATGAACACCCTCAGATGAGGGGCCATAGACATTTTAGCGCATATATGCGAAACGATTACAAAGGAAATAGGCACGTTATAAATGGTCCAAAAATAAAATAAGATAAACTCTGCTAATCAATGTTGAATCTGTAAATGAGATTTATAACTAATTTTATAGCCCTTTTCGGTGTTATGTTGTAAAGGAACAACTTCTAATAAAATAAATAAATAATTTCTGCTTGTTTGATTTTTCATTTAAAAAATTAAAATAATCGGTTTGGAATCGGAAATTAGACTATTGGTTTTTTTTCCGATTTCGATACCGATACCGATTTTGATACCTCCAAATATTCTGATTTTTCCGATTCCTGATTCGGATTAATCGTTTCAACACTAATATATATATATACAAGCTGAAACGATAACATTGTGGCCCTAGTAAAAGATGACAGGATTCCATTTCCGTTTGATGAAAACCGATTTTTTTATGGCTGGCTATCTACGAGATGTCCCGTTGCGTACAAATCGCAAGAGCAATAAGAGCCATCTATCATGTCTTAAAGTGACACGATGTTCAACAATCGAGATAAGAGATGCGCCGCTGTACAACTCATGCTCTCTACTGACCACAGTTATGAATACAGGACTATTGCCAGGACCTTCAAAACGTCATTCCGGGCGATGTGACGCTTGCGGTCACAGCTCAACGAAGTTTCCAACCACGCTTATAGCTTTTGGTGTGGTTACAACAGAAGGCCACATCATGCCACCTCACATCTTCGAAGTTGGCTTGAAAGTCAATACCAAAGTGTACCTGGATGTGCTGAAGAGTGTGGTGATACCCTGGTGCGATCAGATTGCCGCTGGAATACACTGGGTGTAACAGCAGGACTCGACGCCGACCCACACATCCAAAGAGACCCATTCTGGATTCAAAAGGAGTACTACGCCTTAGTATCCTTACCTCACTGCTCCCTCCATCCTTCGACGTTAACCTGCTGGGATAATTCGTTTAATCATACACCGAGAACATCACAAACATGACTCCCCACAATATCAAAGCCAGCGTGATAGCAACTATCCGTCGGGTATTCGCCTAGCTCTCGCCGTCATGTGTTGAAAGGCATGCTCCTAGGTCCAGTGTCGTATCGAGGCTGGGATTGAAACTGAAGGCAGCTACATAGATGTCAGCCCTAATACATAATAAGGTTATTTAGATTAATTTTTTTTAATAAAAGTTTTAAAATAATGCTATAGTGTTGTTTTTTTTTAAGCCGGCAGATTTATCTTTCCAATATATATATATACATATATATATATATATATATATATATATATATATATATAAATATATATATATATATATATATATATATATATATATATATAGAGAGAGAGAGAGAGAGAGAGAGAGAGAGAGGCGTACTATCTGCATTCTTTGGGCATTTCGCAACGTTAGTGTTTTAGACGATGTAAAATCCGAGTTCTTAGGGTGTATTTTCGAATTCCGATATCTTTATGTCCAACTTGGCAATCTCTATCAAATTTTGAAAGTAACCCTTAAATCAATCGTAAACGTAAGCTAGTGTAAGGTGTGCACAAAGACACGTGGCGCACTGTGTAGAGTACTTGGTAATTTTTAGTCAAAAATTTAAAATATGACGAGTGCAACTTCAATCATTAGTGCGGCCAAACAAAAAATACACTTGTGAATTACTTTGCACTGCTATCCCGTCATTAATGGAAGCATACTACATCCGAGATCCACATCAAGATTTTCGAGGTAAACAAGATATTACATTAAGAAGGTTTGACTTATATCGGTAAAAACGTTGTAACACTCAATATTAGAACAGCTGTCCGAAGACTACTTGTAATACGAATAATCAATCCTAAAAAATTGAGAAATTGCTCTTGCTCGTTTGCTCTTTCTCTCACTCTCTCGCTCTCTCTCTCTCTCTCTCTATATATATATATATATATATATATATATATATATATATATATATATACAGTAGTTTAAAAGAAATAGACAGACAAGTATTTCCTCATTTTCAAAATGTTTGTCTTTTATTAGTAACTTGGCGTACAATTGTTTTAGGACTCGTTGTTCGGATATAAGTATATAACCTTTCATTAATTATAATTTGGACAACTGTGGCTTCATCAGCACGTACAATAAATATTTCAAAATTTTACAGTCCCCACGAATAAGACTTTCTTTAAAACAGCGTGTTGTAATATATATATATATATATATATATATATATATATATATATATACATATATATATATATATAATAAAAATTACAATTAAATTTACCAAAAGGATCTAAGATGGTAAACTAAAGTATATTATAAATATAAAAGAATTAATATTTATAAAGGAAATAGAGCTTATAATAAAAGCAAACAGTTAATACAACATGTTAAAAAACACTTTGAAAAAGAGTTAAAAACATATTTAATCTGAAAAGGAAACAGTTGTTTAGTGAATAGTCCTTAATCCGCGGAGTTCGAAGAAATAATTTCCTTCTCATCAGAGGGTAGGAATAAGCAAAATACGAGATCGGATTTTGCATAAAAAAGTATTTGATGATACTGCAAGTAAGTCAAAGATCTTACTTGATTACAAAACGTGAAGCAGAAGGAATATGGTGAAGAAAAAGGTGATTACACGTGAATGGATAGTCTGGTGAAAGGTAAATGACGGTAACATCCAAAAAATATAAATCCAAGAAAGTTAATTGAATTTCCATTTGCACACGTAAAATCCAAGGAAATCACGTAATTGGAAGATGGTCCAAAATAATCCAAAAGACCGAACTCCATGGAATAATGCATAAATATGTACAAGGAAAAGGGGAAAATTCCAATAATATTAATATAAAAGAAAAATAAGATATGCGTTGGACACGGCTGCCGAGATATTATGTCTCAGCAAAATCCGATTCCGCATTTTGCTAATTCCTACCCTCTGATGAGAAGGGAAGTATTTCTTTGAAACTCCGCGGATTAAGGACTAACCACTTATTAAGTGTTTCCTTTTCAGATTAAATATGTTTTTAACTCTTTTTCAAAGTGTTTTAACGTGTTTTATTAACTGTTTGCTCTTATATATATATATATATATATATATATATATATATATATATACATATATATATGTATGTATATGTATATTGTATATGTTTACTAACGTAAGCAAACGTGTTTTACGTTCACCATATGTCTCATGATCTTGATAAATTTTGCACTAAATCAATCGTCCCATCGTGCATTTTAATTGTACAGTTCACTTATTAATGTTATTTGTCTGTATCATTTGCGGTGATGGATCAGTCAGGTTTATGTTTGTAGTTTAATCCCTAGTGTGTTGACGCTTCGACATTTGCCTCTTTAGAAGTCATCCTTTATCATTCCCCATAGAGACAAGAACCGCAATTCCCCAGATCCTACGACCAAACAGCATTAACCTTTTAATATGTGCATGTCGTATGTCATTGATATGAGATGCCCTTCTACTTTCACAAACAAACCGACCACTTGGTGCCAAATGACCTTCATCGATAGGAGTTCCAATTGTTGTGGTTGCATGTTCATTCGCGCAAAACTTATTATTTTATTTTATGGGCACCGTTATTTTATTTTATTGGCACCGGGAAAACAAATGTTGTCATACTTTTTAGTATTGTTTTAGTAATTGCGGTTTTTCCATGCCTTTTTTTAATGGAGAAAACGAAGATTTTTACTGATAAAATAAAAAGTGAAAGACACCTCCGAGTGAATTTATTCTGCTTGAAATCGCGCAAGTAAGAAAACATTGAAACTTTGTTATTATCATTTTGGAAACCTTACAAGATTTTTTTTTACTTTTATCGTTCCTTATATTCGATTAAAAATACAATGTCGGGGGTGATGAATAAATGTAATTCTTTTATAAGAATTGAAATTGAAGGATTTCGTCTGGCTTCATTTTTAAGTTTTGTAACTTACAAACTATTCATAAATACAATCAATTAATATTTGATAAAAGAGAAAGCCACAATAATATCAACCCGGATTATATATATATATATATATATATATATATATATATATATATATATATATATATATATATATACACAGATTTTTAATATATATCTATATGAGTTATGAAAATATATATGACAATTAAGCTACACAAAATATTTTGCGTTTTGTTCTCGTGAGAATTTGTCAGGCTTATTCAGACAAATTCTCACGAGAGTGAAACGCGGATTTTTCTGTGTAGCTTAATTGGCATATATATTATCATAACTTACTACCTAGCACTACCTATGTACTTAACACTGTTGAAGTAAACACTGAAAAATTAACGCATAAAATTATATCATCTTATATTAATTCATGTGATTAAGTGAAGTAATCATAATCAAATATATATAATGCGTGGGTGGGTTAACATAGTTGTTTACATGAAGCTAATTTTCTATTGATTATTATATTGTACACGATATATAGTACTGTTTTAAAATACTAAAAATATATAACTAGTTCTGAGACGGAAAATGTATCTCTCTAGCGGTTCTCCTTGAACTATGATCTAAGGATACATTGACAGAAACCTTAAAAACAGTTTACGGGGTTAAACTTAAAATGTATATATGCGCATGCATAGATGATACACAGTAAGTGTACTTACCCCTGCCTGATTCCAATTTTTCAATTGTATATATCATTATCAGTTATTGTCACAATCTAAAAACTAATATGCATTTTTTAACAGGTCTCAATCTTAGGATAGACAAATAATCGAAATACTTGTTGAGGAAAAAGGGGTTCTTTGACAGACAGAGTTACAGTGTCAATTTTATAACACACATAAATGCACACACACACATGTGTATATATATATATATATATATATATATATATATATATATAAATTTAGTAGCATATTAATATTTCTACATATTTTGTATCACATAATGTTCGTGTTCTGAATTAATTAACACCATCACTATTTAGCCCTTTCGTATATTTTTTTATAAATCCAGTTTAATCTTTCATTATTTATTATTTAATTTTATTTGCATAATCATTTCAGTTTATTATGTAAACGTTATGTATTCAAGGATACTTTATAACACTTAGCCGGAAGTAATTTTAACCGTTTACAATTAAATTTATAGTAGTTTTAATAAGTCCAAATCTTACAAAACTGCACAATATTATTAGTAGATTGCATTTTTTTATTTCCTTATTTATATTTATGAAAAGAATACACATTAAGAATATGTAATGTTGAAAATAAGTATTTTTTATTTATTGCGTGTAGCAAAAGCATCATATTAAAAAAAAAGTAAAATTAGAAATTCCATTGATTTACTCAAATATCTTTTTCAAATTTTCATTAAACTTTAATGAATTCATGTAATAAATATAATATTTGCTGTAAAAAACTGTGATTAATTTTTTAAAGTAAAAAATCTCATATTTTAATCATCAACATTTGTAGATAGATTTTTTTAAATGCGACTAAAACAGTTTTAGTTTAAAAATCTAACTTTTAAATCATCAAAACATTATGAATTTACAAACCAGTTATAATTCTAAAGAAAATCTATATAAAATGATGAATGTGGATGAAAATTTAAGTTACTAAATTTGGATTTTATGTAAAAATATGTAGCCACGCAACAAACGATATATGTACTAACTAAAGACGGCGTCTATTTCTTTAAATTTAATTAAATAAAAACTTTATACACATTTATGAATTAACAAAAATATATATAAAAGCCAAGGGTTGAAATTGACGTGTCCATATTTTATTGTAGTCAATGTGTTTGGATCCAAGAAATGCAGACTACAGCAGCAAATTAGATTCGATGAAGTATAACAAAACGTAATAAACAATTTGCCTTCCTCATTCGCTCTTCAACGCTCCTTCCCATTCGTCTTAAACAATAAGTTCGATGTTTGCTCGATTTTTCACTTGACATAAACATTTCCTCTCAAATAAAATAGCTCATTATTTCAATAAAAAAAAACAATATTTTAATCACGTTATATGTTTATCAAAAACCTTTATTTTATGTACTTGGTAAACTTTATAAAAATAATTTTATTTGTAAATAACCGAATAGCCTTCAATTTGGTACATATTTCTAGAATATAAATAATTACACATATCTACAAATTAAGATCTTAAACTTCAAGTGTTGGTTTTAGAAAATTATTTTAAAGGAAACTAGCGTAAATAATGAAAATAGCTTTTTAAATACATAAAATTCTACGCAGCCTTTCTTTGTATAGGTTACAATTAAGACTAATGCTTTGTTGTAAATTTCTGAAAGTAAAATCTCAATTTTATTTGAAAACATACATTAGTTTATTTATTATGTGTTATGGTGATGATTACGTGTTCTAATCCTTTCATACCGTATTATTTGTTACATTAAGTTCACAAAAGATTGTGATAAATATAGATTTTATTTGTAAAAAGTAATCTTGGATGCAACATTTAAGCTATGAAAAAGTAAAGGGATATGTATTATTTTAGCTATATTTAAAAATAAAAATATTCAAATAAAGCACCATTTAAGATACAACATGAATCAATAAAAATATATTCAAACTTCATTATAATATGAAACTACTTCTCTCATTTGAGTTCATCATTTAATATATCCCACCTTTAGCGACTAAAAATACTAATTTATAACCAATTCATTTATATCAACTTAATCCATTTTATTATAGAGTCTATATATTAGCTTAGTACTCTAAAATTTATTTCAGTTACACCTGTAATTATTATATCATTTGTTACTTTATATTTCTGTTTATTTTAATATAAGTATATATATATATATATATATATATATATATATATGTGTGTGTGTGTGTGTGTGAGTTTGTGTGCGCATATTGGATATAAAATATATTTTAAAAAAGTATGTCAGCTGACCTTGTCGTTCCAAGATCACGACGCACTGTTGCTCGATCACTATATCGCGTCTGAATTAACGTTAAGCTTTTTTATTTTCATATTAATAATCCATTTTAAAGACAACAGCTTTTTGCGAGTGAGCTCTAATTCTATCAGTATAATTGATACAATGCCCTACTCTCAAACATCAATGTATTCCAGAGAAAATGCGCCTTATTTATTTTGTATAAATATTATCATTAAAGAAATACCAAACAAATGGATACCAGAGATATTATACAAAAAGAAGCACGTTAAAATTAAAAAAAAAAAACTATGTAATATACATAAGTGATACATTTAATTGTTTGGTGTTATTATTATGCCGTATTACATAAAAGAAAAGTAAAAAACGCAAAGAAATGTTTAAACTTACTAAACCTATAAGCTTGCAATAATATTCTAATGAAATCGTCAAAAGTTTAATAGAGAATGACAAGATTGACAATAAAAAATATTTAATAAGAAAATTGACAAGATTGACAAAAAGTTTGATAGAACATTGACAAGATTAATAAAAGAATCTAATCAAACCTTACTATTTTTCTTTCTGCTTAAAAATTATTTCCGCTATCAAGAAATGTTTGCTATTTCCAACAATTATATATGTGCGAGCATATATATTGCGGTAATTTATTTCCCGCTATCCCTATCCATAAATATATATATATATATATATATATATATATATATATATATATATATAGAGAGAGAGAGAGAGAGAGAGGGAGAGAGAGAGAAGTACGTAACCATATACATATAAATGACTTTATTTATATCTATATCTATCTGTAGATATGTGTATATATAGATATACACATGTATACACATACAGATGCATATATATATATATATATACATATATATATGCATATATAGAGAGAGAGACATATGTAAATATATGTAAATGTATGTATATATATATGCAAATATATATATATATATATATATAAATGTTAATATAAATAATTATATATATATATGTGTGTGTGTATGTGTGTGTGTATTTATAAAGCAATTCTTTCAACTAATTCAGCATAATGGTCTGATTCAAGATAAATTAGTCTGGCTAAAGGCGGCGACCAAATATGTGCTAAATGTCACGAGAGCGGGACTAGTAATAACCACAATAATTACTGTTGTTCTTGAACTCACCCTCAGACATATGTCTACGGAACAATTTGTGCGTGTATATATTTTCATGTGTATTCGGGCCAATATGCGTACACTATATTCTTACTTGTTAAGGAAGCGTATGACTTTTTTGTAATATTCGACTTTTTACTAAATAAATGAATATGTGCATGATATTTGTGTGCGCTTTTGTTTCTTTGTACGCACGTGTGCGTATGTGTGAGGAGAAAAGTAGTTATATCTCATACGGACTGATTGTGAATATCTCTCCTTTGTCTGTCTAGAGAAATAAACGGATATACAAGAGTCATGACTCAGACAGAAGAGAAGAAGACGGATTCGGATGTGCAAATTTGTTCTAAAAATAATCTCTTCTAAAAAAGGCACTTTAAGCTAAACATTGAACTAATGCACCGACGGATAAAACAAAGTGCCTTCGATCGATTCATTGTGACAACAGTATTAAGAATTTATCTCAAATTTTCCATTAACAACAAGTTCGATAAATGTAGACCAACTTCTTATTTAAACCATATTTTTTTACCAAAAACGCATTTATGATACAGAAAAAGTTTATTTTAGGCATAGTTCGTATGCCATCTTTTTCTAAATAAATGCGAATAGTTCATTTATTATAAACTTATCCCTGTTATCCATATCAATAATAAGACCATTTTATGACAATGTGCGAATACTAGGGACGAAATATCCAAACACGGTTTTTGTATGATTATTTAAATAATGGTATGCTTAATTAACAGTTGCTGTTATTCATTATTAGCTTATATTTTTATGTTCCTGTATATAGGCAATAGTTTTGTGGGTAGTAAGAGTAATTAAATAAAGAATTTAATAAATGTATGACTTAATAAAAAAATTCATGAGTATTTTTGCATTATTTTACACGTAGTTCACGTCCTAATTAATAATAAGATCAATATTGATGTATTTTCTGTTTGTAAATAGTTCATTAACGAAGGTTTCCATATTTGGGTTATATTATTTTTGCCTGATTGTCAAAATAGTAATTACACTATATTCACACTTTAGAATTAAAAATATGGAAAATATTCAACGACACTATTACGATATAACCCGCAGTTCTTAAAATAATATATAAGGTTGATGCAAAACAGGTGTCTTTTATATATAATTGAACGTCAGAAAACACATATTTTTTCACAAACCTTATATATACCATCTTATGAATAAATTAATTATTTTTCTTTTAATTACCCGACAGATTCTTATGAATAACTAAAATAATTTCATTTTATTTAATATAAAAAGCATTTAACGCAACAACCTTTATGCATAATTTAAAGACAGTTTAACAGTATACGCTATGTATTAGTACTTCGTTGTCTGTCTTTATATTCATGTCCCCGAGTACGACAGACTAAGTTTCCGATCACTTTACTATACTCCATTTAGACATTTACCTTTTTATTAATTTATTTAATCATCTGGCAATAAAAATCATGAAATTGCATCTGAAAATACATAATCACAATTTTGTGTACAAATCCAGATATCAAAATAATATATATCCCATATAATTATTACTAAAAAATAAATATTTAAACATATTTAAATGAATAAGTTAAGATTCCTCATCCACAAAACCACCACGTGATTTTACATTTTTCGACTGACATAATGGTAATGTTTTTTTTTTATCTTAAATGTGTTGACATTTGTGTTAATTTTATCATGACATAAAATACATTGTCAAAAATCATGTAAACATTGGGAAATGATGATGGTTAAGATGTTAACCACATGGACTGACAAGCAAGGTGAGTCAGTTTTGAATCCAGTTTGCCCCTCATAAACTCCTCATTTTAACAAGCGTCATATGGTCCCTACTGTAAGGACCCGATATTTCTGAGAAATAATTCGATTAAAAAATATATCGGAGAGACCAAGAGGAATATATCGGAGAGACCAAGAGGAATTATCTAATTTATAGGAAATAGATGACTATATGATTCTAAATTCTGAAAATATGCGAGGTAGTTTAGAGTAACAACAATAATCTGCAAGAAAATCTTAATTAAGAAAATTGTAAAAGAAACGTCGTCATTTCGCGAGAGTTTAAAAAATCTGTGTGTTGGAAATTGCATATTTCATATGTATTTATGAAAACATTCGAAGTTAGATTAATAACATACATATTCTTAGAATATGTGATGAATTTGGTTTACCTTATGACACGTTACAAAAATGCATTTTGCGTACTATATTACAACCTACCTTCACTTTTGTAAAAATTAGGACAAAACGATCAATGGAAATGCAAATAAAATTTAAGGTATGTTTTAAGCTTGAGATTAAAAATCATTTTACGAACATTTATCACATAATTCGTTTTTATTTACAAGAACGAATAACTGTTTATTTTGAAACGGTTAGAAATGTAACAATGTATAATCAGATGAAATATGTAAAATTATTATTCATTTTACAAAAAAGAACCTTATTAGCTGCTACTTAATTTTCTATATAGAGAATAAATTAATTATGATTTAAAAATACGTACATTGCTAACATTTGCAATACATCAAATAGAATCATGTGCGTTGTCTTTATTTGAAAATTATACCATTGGAAAATATTTTTTACGAGAAAAGGAAACGGAAATTGCTTTATATTATTAAAACTTTTATAATATATTGATTTTAACGCGTCACCATTTACATAGATTATTTCAAATGTCAACAGTCTCCTTGTAGTTACTAATCATTGATCAAACTTCTTTTTTAAGGAGAAAATACTGTTTGTAATAAAATATTTAATTAATGTATCCTCGCCTGTACCAACATTTTTGCAATGATTACAAATAATACATATTGCTGCATATTATATTGATGGAAATCATACTATAGCCATCTTGAAGATTTTGTTGCGTTACTGCACTGTAAAATTAATGTGTTATTATATATATATATATATATATGTGTGTGTGTGTGTGTGTGTGTGTCTGTGTGTGTGTGCGTGTATTTGATGAAAATAATGGAAATAGTATTCCGACGAAATAGAGAAATAAAAAGTAACAAACCGTATTATGTGTTCATCAACGTTTCGAAATAAAGACGAAAGAGGAAGTCTCGAAATAAAGACGAAACGTTGATGAATACATAATAGGGTTTGTTCTTTGGATTTCTCTCTCTCTCTCTCTCTCTCTCTATATATATATATATATATATATATATATATATATATATATATATATATATATATATATATGTGTGTGTGTGTATGTGTGTATGTTTGTGTGTGTGTTCAAGACGATTGCTTATAATTTTGAATTGCTAGCCGGTATTTTGATAACAGCTTCGAGGGATTATTATGGCATCTACAGAATATTAATTGAATACATAAATGGAGAAATAAACTAAAAACGTAGGTTATTGTAAGTTTAAGCTAAGTTTAATGTTAAGGTGGGGTTAGATTAAGGCTACGTTAAAAAATAGTATGTTCAATTTCTTTACAATACGGGTCGGTCAGAGTTGAGAAGTACTGGTGATACATATAATTTTCCAATACAGAATAAATAATATTTAGTATCCGTATTAAATGTACATCTGTAAATTATCATATGAAGTGATGCTTGATTACCGATTGTTATAGTTTAGTAGTACTGATTTATTGAAGGTGATATGTATAGTCTTTCATTTCTCTCAATATTATTTGATGTTTACTATCAGTATTAGATGTGTCCCAGTGATTAAAACATAAGGTGAAAATACACACAGTTTAAGAATCGGATGGATATACGATGAAATGACAGTTCTTCATCATTGCAACGTAAAAATGAGATGCTGCGAAGATTTCATTTAATAAAATTATAGTTGCTAATCTTATAAAATAGTGTTTAGTGTAACCCCCCCACTAGTTCTTTTTGAACTGTTCTGAATTCTAAATGTAAATTCATTTTATATTTATATTTATTATAACAAGAAACTCTGGCTGGAATTAAACGATGCAACATGTCTTATGTTTATCTGAATTAACCCTAGCACATCAGGGTTGTATTCAACGTAACTTCCTACATTTAATAAAGTTAACTTTACAAAACAGCAAACAATCTGATACATTCAAATGCATTTCATAGCGTTCCTTAAGGCTAAGACGGAATATCTTTGCAATAAGATCTATTCAATGGTGGGGTAAGTAGGTTTTGGTTGTTCGTTACAGGACTGGGTGCAATTGAAACGGCAGACAAAGTCGAGAAATTGTGATAGAGAAAAGGATATCAAGAGACATAAATAAATGAAAGATATCTATAGTGTGCGAAAGAGAAAGAGAAAAGAATAAAGAAAGAGAGAGAAAGATAGACGGTGTGAATGAATTGATGAGAGAGGCAGAGACAACAAGTGAAAGCAAAGTTTGAAAAGTGCTACTTTTGCGATAACCGAAATCGGTTGAAGGAGAAGGCGAACGTTTCTTAGCCTCAAGCATAATACAGTGAAGGAGTTTGTCTTCAATGGCAGTTGTAAGAGAGTCGAATGCGTTAAGATGCAGCATTCTCTTTCATGAGAGGCTGAGCTTAACCACTGGTCGACATAAATACACGAAAGAGTTGACAGGAAGAAGATGATCATCAAAGTCTGTGCAAAGAGAAAAACTTAAAAAGAAAGATAGAAAAGATGATTATCGAGCCCGAGGGGGTGGACAATAGGCGCATCGTCTCTAAGTGATGCTTAGACAAAGAAAGAAGCTAGTTCAGTTTTTGCTGTTTTATGTTAGGACATGATTGTGATCAGACGAATATGGTCCCCCCCCCCGATGCACCTTGCCCGCTATTGAGCGATTTTGCTTTTGGCGATATCAATTCTCAAACTCCAGGTAGAGAGTGCTTCGTGGTAAAATGCGAGAATCATGCAAGTTTTATGGCGACAGTGTCATTTTATATTTTTCTTTACGTTTGGTCAAATAATATATAACTGAATAGAAAGTTGATGACAATCTCCATGTTAGTAATATATGAAGTAATATTTTATGTATATATTACGTCTTCATAACCGATTTCGGAATATATTCCAAAAGTTAAAATTAACTTGCTTACCGGTGACCTGCATATTTTAGACAGGTTAGGTAAACCATCGAAGGTGGCAAAACGCTTTACCAATGAAATCGCAGCGGTCAACAATTAGACATTTCACATGTTAAGCATAACTTTCTAAACAATAATATTATTATTACAGCATGGTCACTAAACTGCAAAATAATTTTTCATTGAAATTTCCACACGATAATTGTTTTTTTATTATTAATTTGATCTGCTTTTTCACTTAATTCTTCTTTGCTACAGTATAAAACATTGGAGATAAGTTCGGTAAAGACAGCAAACAGCAATTTACCGTTTACCCGGTGGCTACGTAATCAAATCGGAGTATGTCGACAAAAAACGGTGTCCGTATTCTATATAACTAGCGGTGATGATATGTCATAAAATATTTTCTGGAAAGTAAATTTATATATTAAAAATTAGCAAGGTCCCGTACTTCACCTTTAACCTTGACCTTCAAATATAGTATGCACCATATTTAGGTCGGAAACAAATATCATATCAGTCAGGTTTGGTCATGATCGGTCCAGTAATGTGGGCTATAGGAGAGTGTATATACAAAGACTATCACATTGACCTTGGAAAATGATGTGTACAATCCCTATGTGGAAGACCATGATCATGATAGGTTTCTCAAACCAACCCATCGAATCGTTTGATGTATGGCGTGGGGCATTGTATTCTTGGAAAATTACTTCCCTTGGAATATTATTATTCCATATTTTAGTCAAAGAGGTTTGGTAAATCCGGCCCAACATGTCAGTATAAATTGTGGAGTTCATTCTAGCCTAACATGTATACAACAGTCCAGTGCTTAAAGAATCCATACAGTGTTGAACCATTATGCTTCCTCCTCCAAATTTGACAGTTGGATCATCACAATCAGGATGAAATTCTGCTTCTTTCCTACAACGGAAAAAAACCGCTCCAGAAGTGCCAAAAAATATCTGATGAAAAAAGATAAGAATTAGGTACAATTTTTGAATAGGTGTTATAAATATGCATGTACATAAACATTTGAATTGTTCCTTTCAAAGTTAAGGGAATAGAAGCTGTTAACTTACCTCCAAGTTACTTTTGTCAGACCAAACAATTTTGTTGCCAAATGTTTATGTTTTTTTGCGAATTCCAGTCAGTTTACATTGTATGCCTGAAACAAGTTGCTTCTTTCTTTCCCTCGTTTTAATCCCGCGTATAACTTTCCTCTCGCTGTTCGATCTGATATGTTTTTCTTTGCATCCTCCCTAAGTTAAGGAGCAAGTTCTGAAGAACTTTTCTTTCTTTCTGCAAATGATACTCTTTTAAAACTGTCTTCTCTGGCGGTGGTTAGAGTTTTACGACCTTGTCCTGATCTGTTTTTGAAATACTTTTTTCCTTGTGCCTTTTAATCGTTTTTTGAACCTCCTTCTTGAACATCCCATCTTTCCGGCAATTGTCACCTGAAAATATCCTTCACCACATAACGCAACAATTTGTGCAAGTTTACTTTCTGGAAGTTGCTTATTTGAAGGCATTTTCAATTAAATATACTATTATAACATTGGCAGGAATCAAATATTACCAATGCGTGTTGCAGTTCTATTACTATAGTAACTGTTTTTTTCCAAAAGGCGTTCCCCTATATATTTTAATGTGTGGATATACACTATAAAATATTTCTAAGTTCCGGGATTTCGTAGTATTTGGAAATTTCTATTTACATTCTTTATATTAGCCGTGAGTTACATTTTTTGAATCGGTCAATTATCTCTCTCGTAGCTATATCTGTATTTTCCTTACATGTTCACCCCGTATACTGATCCAACACTCTATACTTTATTATGTCAGTGCGAGCATTTAGTGAAGGATTCACACTAAATAATTTACACAGTGTTTTTGTACAAACACGAACATATGTGCAGTTCATATTAAAATGATGAATATATTTGGATCTATGTGAACTAACAATAGGTAATATTATTCTACATATTAAGAAGCATAATAAAACAATAGCATATCACTTGTCGAAGATACGCTCAATCAATCCATTTATACAGATATCCTTTATCTATTTACAACATAACAGAAGGAACTGGAAAAGCTGATAAGCATAGCCAAAATATTCAGTCACGATATTGGAATTGAATTTGGAATGGAAAAGTGTGAACATATCGAGATAAAAAAACGGGATTACTAATGATGCCAGAAAGCATAAAACGGCCCAATGAAGCGGAGATTGCGGGGCTTGATGAAAATAAGACTAAAATATTTCTAAGAATACCCGAGAGTAACAAAGAAACTCTTCGAAACAAAACTATATGATATATGTTTAATTAAAGTAATAAAAATTTAGGCAGTGCCGCTAATAAAGTACTCTTTACTATTCATAAAAATAAAACGAGAAAGGCATTAGCCTCCTGAACAAAAGAACATGGAACTAATGACAATGGACAAAGCATTACAATTGAAAGACGATTCTAACCGGCTTGACATAAATCGGAGCAAAGTGGATGTTGCAATAACGCAAAGTCATATCCATAGGTAATCTTAAGATGTGAAGAGTAATGAAAATCTGGGGAGACTTGTTGTCAACCAGAGAATCCAGTCGGCGTAGAAGAAGGAGAAGAAGAAGAAGAAGAAGAAGAAGAAGAAGAAGAAGAATGATGAAAAAGATAATCTATAATTGAAAGGACATACTACGTTCAGTTTTTTCAAGTTTAATTTAAAACAGCATAAGACTTTTACCTAAGTCGATTTTTTCAGAAATCAAGGGGACCACTACCTGGGACTAGCTTTTAAACTCTATATGAGCTACATAGATATTCGAATGTTCCATTTAAGTTCCTTATCTCTCAAACACTGAGCTAGTAAAGAAATTCAGAACATAATTTTCCTCTCCCAAAATCATATGAATTTTCAAAAAGAAGTATAATAAATAATGGCATTGACCGCGGCCGAATATAATCACGGTGTTTCTAGTATATTCAAAATTCTAATTAAATCCACAGTCATATTATTTAATCAAAGTCAACATAAATCATAATGCCTTAGTTATTCATTTACGTAAATCGATGTTTCATGAAATGACTACATAATGTACAAGTCTTGTGTACTACGCATTAAAAGCCAAAGGTCCTTCTATCATTTTGTAACTAACCGATTTTATTTGTTTTCTTAAATTGCATAGATTTTGGTCAACTTGCCATGTTTTCCCTTCCAGGATCAAATGTGAGGTTGTGGTTTCGGTCTCGCACAGAAGTGCACCTGACGCGTAATCTGAGCAGATATCTACAGCTGACACATGATCGGTTGAGCGAAGGAAAGAAGAGAAGCGGTTTGTGTATCAAGGGTCCCTGTCATCTATCTTGAATAGCTTTCTTCTCTCCACATGTACATTAGAAATATGTTTTTGTTCTTAGCGTTTTCTTCCTTTCCTGCATACAATCCCGATAAGCAATAAGGTTAATGGGTGATTTTCACATCTGACCCCGAAGAGGATTGTATTTCCTTTTTCAATACGCTTTTTCTTTGCAGGAAGCGGACCTCAAGTGCGGGCCATGTCCAGCGGATGTACTCTCGTAATCCAATACAGGTTATCAACTGTCGATTGGAGCAGAGTGTCAGTATGTAACCGAACTGAATTCGTCAACTGAAAGGGCCAAAGTAGCTTTTGGCCCCACGCAGACGCACAGAGACTGTTTTTCGCTTACACACCCATATCTGTTGCCGAATAGAAGATTATACATATATAAAAATAAAACGTAGATATAGAAATGTTTTATAGGGCATAAATGTACCAGGAGAGCATTGTCAGTTTGACACATTCAACTCTTCATGAGAAAATGCCTACACATTCTTCTTTCCAGTTACACACAGCGATACGAAAACACACACACGCGCACACACATATAAATATATATGCATACATAGATACATACAAATATATATATATATATATACTAGGTATATACACAAATATATATATATATATATATATATATATATATATATATATATATAAACCAGCGTTGATCATCATCTTCTGCACTGATGATTGCCTTAGCATGAAACACGAATCTCTTTAAGTATAAAATTAATTATAACTTATAATTATTGTGGTACCTTTATTAAATAAAATTCTTAAGGTTGGCCACATTCTGGGATATTGAAAAGTCGCTCAGTTGGCGTTGTGTCCGGAATGTGACTTTCTGTTTTAAACGTTAAGCGTCATTCATGTCATTAATGTCAAAATTTTACTTAATTTCGTAACGGTGATCACTTGCTCTGAAGTAGAGTCCTTGCTAACTAAGTCAAATGTTGCTCAGTGACATAGATCGAATTCTTCGATTAGCGTTGATCCTAATATCCTGCACTGATGAATGCGTAAAGATGAACAGTAGTACTTGTAGCATATATACATACATACATCCATATATATATATATATATATATATATATATATATATATATATATATATATATATAAGCTTTATTTGGTTTTGAATAAGCAGTAACATGTTGCTACGCAGTTGTATCCAAAGTTAACTTTCGTATAAGCTATATCGCATGAGGAGGCCTTCAATTTCTGGTAAGTAGCTGATAGAAACATACTGATGACTGTGTGGCACCATATTACTTCTTAAGTAAAAACAATTAAAGAGTATACTCTGCTCTACATCGGTATTGAGCATTCTCTTATGGACATCCTTAAAATTTATTTGTTACTTAATGTCTGAAAACAATAACCTTTGAACATATATATATATATATATATATATATATATATATATATATATATATACATTTATATTCAAGGGTTATTGTTTTCAGAGGTTAAGCAACCAATAAATGTCACTTTTTCATAATAAGTATTGATAAGCTTTTCGTATATATATATATAATTTTCTTATAAATTTTAAATCCAAACCTTTTATCTCAATTTTTTCAGATTCATCTGCCTTACTTTTAATGCTAGGTTTATTTATAGTGTCTTTTAAATTCAATAAAAATCCTCCTAAATTTGCTGATGAGGAGACCGTGCTTGCCAAAAAAACTATATATAATTGTTCTACATAACTTCATGTATACCACAATAAAAAGCACGGATTTCCGAAACAATCGTACAGATAATTGATTTTGTTGTTGTTCCTTCTTATGAAACTGATGTTTAATTTAATTAAAATTTGATTTTTAAATTTAAATTTTTTTTTTTAATTTTTAAATTATAAATCACATTACTTTATATATATATATATATATATATATATATATATATATATATATATATACATATATATGAAGACAGATCTATATTTTCATAAACACAGGAACACATACATATATCACTCCACTTTCACGGAAAGTTTATCAATAGTTATGTTGAAAAAGTGACAAAAATCAGTTGTACTACTTTTACAGCATCATTCTTGAACATTCGAAATATAAAGATATTTTATAGTATTGGATATTATTCTTTGCATTTTTACTTTCTATCGTTGGATTTATGCTAGCTTTTATTTGCCACATAACGAGTAGACAACTGTTATTGCGTGTTTTCTTTAAAATAAACAAAGTGAGCATCGTCGAGCGGTGGTAAAATCTTGCTATTCATGCACTTATTGATCCGTGCTGAAATAATAACGTTATTATTAAATAAGCCATTCTGAACATTGGGAGGGGGAGGGGGTTTGGTACCTATTCTGTATTTTAACCTACCAATTGAATAAAAACAAAACATAAAATTTTAATTAAACTTGGAAATATGATTAAAAAATAGCGCGGATCAGTAAGTGCAGTAGCACCGACATCTTTATATGAAAAGAAATCTTAAAATACTTTACGAGCGCATTTGCCTTTAACTTAACCGATAGAAATGCTGATTATTAATGCGAGGGTTGAAGGTCCTATCCAAGGTCAGGCAAGCGCGCTATTTTGCCGCATAAAATGCTGTCCTATATCATGAACATCTGCCTTTTTCAGGCGATACGAAGCTATCGAAAGACATAGCTGGATAACGGAGAAATAACGTCACGGCAAAGAAAAGTCAGCAGGATCTGTCGATCACAATGTTGATAATGAATTTGAAAAATTATGAAAACATTTTTAAAATATATTAAAACGGACAAAATATAAGGAAAACGATTCATATTTAAATTTTACTTTAAATAAAATCACTTGAAAAAACAAAGCATAGAACGTTGTGTCTGAATTAAAAGCTTAACATTGCAGGCAAGCGTTCAGTCGGAGCACCAAACAAAACGCTTTCAAGTCAACCTCAAAGTCTCCCTCAAAGATTTCAACATCAGTACCGAGTCGTGGGGATCGCTTGCATCAGACAGACCTCACTGGAGTCACCTCATCAACAAAGGAGCTGAAACAGCTGAAGAGAGAAGAACCCTCAAAGCAGTACAGAAGCGTGGAACCCGCAAAGCCAGAGCAGCAAGCTCTGTCTCCATAACACCTGCTCACTACTGCCCTATTTGAAGGAGAGCCTCCCATGCCCGGACTGGCCTTACAAGTCATCTCCGGAAGCAAAAAACCAATACTTCTACTGATTGATGTCATGATCATCATCGACTTCAAAGGACGAACACGAAATATATATATATATATATATATGTATATATATATAAATATATATATATATATATATATATATATATATATATATATATATATATATAGGACATCAAAAATATATTTTCAAATATGTGTACTCGTGCTTTGTTTTCTTATTTTCTTTTATCCAGCGGACGTCTCGTAATAGTGACGAAATGTTGATGAACACATAACTTGGTTTGTTCCTTTTTAATGTATTTGTCTCGTCAGAATACTATTTCAATTTATCTCATCACACATGTGTATATATGTAATATTGATAAGTATATGTGTGTATTTTTGGATATATATATATATATATATATATATATATATGTGTGTGTGTGTGTGTGTGTGTGTGTGTGTGTGTGCCTGTCTGTGTGTCTGTATGTGTTTCTGTGTCTGTGTCTGTGTATATATATAGTGTTATATATTGGTGTGCATATAATACTAATACGTATATATATATATGTATATATTTGATTTTAATCTCTCTCTCTATTCTCTCTCTCTCTCTCTTTCTCTCTCTCTCTCTCTCTCTCTCTATATATATATATATATATATATATATATACATGGGTTTTGCAAATTGCTGAGTAAAATAACAAATTGCCGCTAGCGTAACAAAGCAAAGTTTTTTTCCTGTAAACAAAAAGAGTGTAGGCGTTTGTGCAACTTTTAGAAATGTAATTACATATACCACTCCGGAGGGACAGTGTTGGTCGAAGAGACATAGATTTATTCATCGCGCGTGTTCAAAAATCTTGCGGCCACTGCACTATAGTGCAGTATTATATCTCGAGAATTACTTGTCTCAGCAAAATTTTAAAGGGATTTTCTTAATAAACATAGTCGACCCACTAAAATGTCGGCATTTTAAAGAATGGACGTGAGTTGGAACTAAGGTAAAAAATTACATTAAATAACAAAAATAAAAAGCAATGCAATATGAGCAATGAAGAGGATTAAACAAAAAAAAAACAAATTTATAGCAAATAATTGTTTCTGTAGGACATGTAATTTAGGGTTTATGTTTTGTTTAGCGGCGTAAATTATTTGAGAGACAGAAATTTTGAAAAAAAATACTACATGTGTATATGAAACACATTATTAGATAACAAAGACTGTAATATAATAAAAAAAAACTCATTATTATTTTTTCATCATGTTTATTAGACTAAATGTACGACAATCGAGGGGGCTGTATGGCTTTTCAAACTGCCTTTCTGAAGGTTTGACAGATTGGCCATTTTAATGCGAATTTGGCCTTTTTATGCTATTTCGCTGAACGGTGTTTGAAGTACGAGCGTAACATGGCAGAATTTGGCTTTAAACTGCAATAAGTCAAAGTTTAGACATGCCTATTGTTAAAAGCAATATGCCGGCCTCGAGTGTCGTAAATTTATATAAAATAATAAAAATGTATTTTTATGGATTTATTTCAGCCTTTCCATCTAATAATGTGTTTTATATAAAAATAAAAAAAGTTTTTTTTATTTAATTGTCTGTCACAAAACTAAAACAAAACAGAAATAGCATCGTGTAAACGTTTGAAATGGTGTCAACGATATGTCTACAGTTGAAACCTAAGTAATGGTTGGAAAGTATATAATAAAATATACAGAAATAGTAAATGTAAAAAAATAATATAAGAATATAAGAATAACGCACCCAAAATCAAACGAAAATAAAACAAACAATTGCATCATGCAAGGGTTGAGAAGCCGCTCCGAAATCGAGAAATAAATAATGATACCCCGTAAATGGATTTTGGAGGGAAAGGATATTAGTGTGCAGGAAGTTTGTTCATGGTTAAATTTAAGGTTAATAGTATTTAAATTTCTCTTTGTGAGCAGTTAATAGGTTTATATTTAGTATTATTTTATCAGAAGTATAGCAACATGTACAGATCGCCACCATATTGGAAATTTTGATGAGAGTTCGTTTGTGTATTAAGAAGCAGATTCTGGAATAATTGAATTGGCTAGTTTCAGCCAATCAGGTGAGGTGGATTTTAATTAGAGAGAATTTATTATTGTTTAATCCGGCAATGGAAAGACTATGTGCAGTAGATCCGTGCTAGAGGTTACAAATAAAAGAAACAACAAGTAGTGTAAAGTGTATAAAATATAATATGTATTTATCATAAAGAATACAGGAGCCACTAAAGTGGTATGAGAGGAACGTGTTCGAAGCATGCGGTTAAACATGGTATGAGTGTCTCCATTTTGTCCCTGAAACCAGTGGTATTCATAGGACTGGTTGATTCCACTTAGTTCTCAAAATATGGGTTATTTGTACCCCCACAACACGATGCTATGTGTATGAAGCTAATAACCAGTTACGATGGGTGCAATGGACGTGCCTAAGACAATTTAGAATAAGTTCTGGTGTGAACTGGTAGCAGTGAGAGGACTAGATATTTATAGAGAAAATAGTGACCCCTTTCTCTAGAGATATTGCGATTGTGATGATGTTACAGCCAGGATACAATGTAGCATTTTATCATAACAATTTAATGTGTCTTAAATTGTGTTCGAATATTACATAAGATAATGAGACGTAAGAAAATATTATGGGACATCTGCTGTTTCAAAACTACGATACTTTGATTCAGAGGCGAATATCTGTAATCAAAATATTATATAGGAGATTATGGTAGTACCCAATATACATAATAGTTATTTTCAAAGTAAAAATAAAAATAAAAAATTATCGAGTACCATGACATGTTCTTTTACCAGTTGTAATTTGACAAGAAAAAGCTGTAGTATCGTTTTATTTATTTTTTTTTTATGAAAACGTGATTTCTTAACGGTATTACGATCACGAATCTCCAAAGTTTTTCTCATAGGAAATCTTACATCACCTCATGTAGTACTTTATCCGTGGTGATTTTGGTTGGTTGTTTTTGTTTTACGACATATCAACCCTTTTCGGGTTATTTAATGCCAAACCCAGTGATTCCGAAGAAACACTTTTTAATAGAAGATATTTGTTTTTGTTTTTTCAAGTCAGTTCCTATTTAACCCATAGTGTGGACCCTAACAGGCACTATCACTCCGGGTCAGAGTCGACCTGAGAGCAATGGTAATTAAAGGGTGGTTCCACCCTCCCCAAACCAAACAAGGTGAGGCCTCACCATCGGATATATTTTAAGGTCATATCCAGAATATCTCTGTGCTAAAATACAAGTTTACAAAGCTAAAGCATTTTGTATCACACTATTCTTGCTTCGAAAAACCTTTCGCCATTGTAAAATATCCAGCATACACCAATTGTTGGTTTGAGTAATGCAATTTATGAAAAACCCTTTTCATATTTTAGTATTCTTCTTTTAGTTATGTGCAATATCCTATTAGAAAACAGACATTTGTTACCATTATGTAAAAAGCATAATCCTTATGCGTGTATTCAGTAACACCTATTTCTCTGAAAAAACTTTTAATATCCTCATAGTGAATTAAGTTGTTTAACCAATAAAAGACTAATATGTTTAACCACGTTCCGATGAGAAGTAATTTTTGTATTCTTTTTTAATAATTATTTTACATTGTTATCAGAACGTCTGTTGATTCCTTTGAATAATTCTTTTTTTTATTCAATCGTTTAGTTCTTCATCATTGAATAACGTGCGCATTCAGGAGCTTTTATCTGCATTAAATTAGGAAACAGACATCTTTTACATTGAATTCTATGATACATCCATGCCAATGTAAAGTTGTGAATATGTGTAAGTGTAAATTGTTATTATGTAGTATTTTCTGTTATCAAATGAAAAATCTGGATATTATATTGAGTTTCTATTATTTTCCATCCATCTATCTATCTATCTATCTATCTATCTATCTATCTATCTATCTATCTACTAGCAACATGACCCGACGCTGCCTGGGATATACTGAGGATCGACCAATGTTTCAACTCCCATATTTTTATTGTCATCGAAATCGGTAAAATTGCCCATTTTTCAATCAAATAGATGGATTGTCTGCTCTAGTTGAGGAGTTATCGCGGTGCACATGAGCTTACATGATTTTCGTATCGACTTAGTTCTCAATACTTGTGGACTACATCGCAGTGTCGATAGCCTGCTGTTGATTTTATATTTTTATATACATTATGGCTTGAATAAAAGTTTAAAATGACAAAATAATATGTGTCATATTTTAATTGTACTCCAAACGGAATTATTCATTTCGAACGTATCCCTGCCATATCAAATATCGTACTGCTTATTTTATAGGCCTGGCCTTACTGGTTGTGCAGTGATAGTAGCTTGAATTACTGTTTAAAATAGAAAAGTCAAATATCATGGTGCAATTGTGCTTTAAACAGAAACATTTATTTCAAAGTCGCCCTTGTAATATCAAAGAGTGTACTCTTGATTTTATAAGTCTAGCTTTCTGGCTTGTGTGGCCATGCAATTTCTCAAATGCACTTTTGGTTTTAATCTGTGTAAGGTGTTTAACTTTAATCAACATTTCATGTTTTTCCTTTCATTGGAGTAATTCGTTTATTGATTATCGATACTTATCGAAGGCATCTCGATACAAAACACATCTAAGGATGGTAGCATGCATATAAAGTATCTCCGTGTACAATGTAATAAAAAAATGGTCCAGACGTTTTCCCATATCTACAGAACGAACTCACACACATACAGAAAAAATAATTTCATATAATAGTAGAACCTATATAAAAATAACTTTGTTTGCGTGTGTGAGAGTTTGTTCCCCATGAACTCCAAAACGATTATGCCGCTTCTTTTAAAATTCCACACTAAGTTACTTGATGCGACTGAACTGTTCTCACGGAGCTGTTGTATATAAAAAATCGATAGACGAAATCGTACAGTTGAAGAAACAAGTTCAGTTTTTACTAAAGTGGACGCTTTTCCCATCCTAAATACAGAATCACATTTCATCATAGCACAATAAGGAGGCCCATCTAATAAAATCAAGTGTAGACTGTATAATAAGATAAGAGCGCGTTCGAAATGAATGTTTCTCATGAGAGCAAAACTGAATCATGATAGTTCAATTAATCACGTTTAACTTTAATGCAATAAATTTTACTGCAGAAATTCTATAAACCGAAGTATCGTAGGTTTACAACAACAGATATCACATAATTTCATTAGAGCCTATTAGCCACTATCGTATGCAGCTTTCGACTATCATTACATACACAATCAGTCGTGATAATAAAATGCTACATTACATCCTACGAGCAATTCGATCACAATCCCGCTATCTTTAGAGGAAGATCTTACATTTTTCTCCCTTATTATTTAGTCCTACAACAGCTACCAGTTGATACCACGCCCTATTTCACTTTTTCTACTATAATTCGCTTACACAGCAGGTAATTCCGTGCATAGACATAACATATTCTTCCCTTAAAGATAATAATAAATAATAATATCTCCCTTACGTTTGCACAATCTTATTGTCTGACCTTTAAAATTCTACTATTTCGGATTACCATTCTCCTTGAAATTATTGAACGGTTACTATAAACGCAATATGGCGGCACTAGTAGACATATCACTTTTCGCCGTCATGAGTCGGATAAAATAGCCTTATCTTATGTTATTAAAGAACTTGCCAAAACTGCTTTTAAATGTACAGATACATGACTGTATTTATATTTTTCCGTCCCAACTCTTACGTAAATTTACTTTTACTTTTTTCTACATCAACACCGACTAACATATTATGAACTTAGTTTTAAAAACTGGGGGGGGTCGCTATTCTATATTAAGTTATAGTACAATCAGCACCCAGTTTTTGACCACCTATTTTGGGGGCATCTTATGACGGTGGTAGGGGGGTAAATTATTACATGAAAATCAATATTACGGTATTCATATTTTCCAGTCAAAACATTACGTACGTTTATTTTTTACATTTTCTTGTGTAACAAAGCCTAACCCGCCGATTTCTGACACACTACGTGATTTATAAGTCAAATATATAAACAAAGTGAGTTTCTCAAGATTTCTTGCTATTAATCCCATTACGTGTGAATTGTTGATTTTCCTATTTACTTGTATCCACACAATAACAGAGTTAGAATCAAGATCGTTTTTTTATTTGGTGAACAATAGCATATTAAAAACACCGCATTTACATTTGTGCCATTCAAATCATAACAAAGACTAATAGCTGCTGCAACGAGTAATCAATGGCAGGCAGCTGGTGCGATGATGCAAATTTATTTGCAAATGTTATCGAAAGAGGAGGAGAGTACTGTAAACCTGGGGAGATTTGTTGTCGCTCACCTTCTAGTGAACACCACGATCTATTTTCAGAGAAAAATCTCCGAAAACCTAATTATTATTTCATTTTCTAGTATTTAAGTTTGATGAACGTGAAAGACTATTATAGCCGTGAATAATCCAGGTTATTTAGTAGTCACCATTTACCTAAATATATATATATGAACTGCGTCTGTACATCGCTACGGTACATTCATTTTGGCCATGGGCGCCAGTGCCTGCAATTATAATGGGCGGGCAGTGGCTCCATTTTACAACTGAACGAAATTGTTCTTTTAATTTTTCAGGTTGAGGGAGTGCATATTTCCACCGAGCGATGCTGGTAGACGGGTCCTGCTATTGTAAAAATAACTCAATAAAATCAACAGGTGGTCTTTTCATTAGACAAGGGCTCGTCTAAAATAAAGGTTTTTGTTTAGAACATAATTAAACCACGGTGCTTGACATTTGCATTTGAATTCTTAAGTGAAGTTATTATTTACAAATGATAAATTAAAATGAACAGTAGGTTCTCTACGGTGCAATGTAGACTACAATTTCTTGTGGACAAACTCACAGTAATGAGCCATGTGAAGCTCCCCCAGTACACTGTGGAGATGGATCAATATCTAGAGCAGGTGATTAATCGATTTGATTTAAAAATTAGCGATTTCACCGATTTCGATGACAATAAAATTATGGGAGGGTGGAAAATTTGTTGATTTTCCTTAACTTCCGGACAGCGCCAGGTCTCCCTGCTAGTACTATCACAGTTCAAACTGATACAAATAATAACTGTGATAATTTTTTTACGATTGACACATAATGTATTAGACATTTTTTAAACATATGTCCTTTGCCTTAATTCCTCTTTGTAAATACTGCATATGCGAGATGTCTATGGTTTTACATTTTGTTTTTTTTTTCGTTAATGTTGCCCACTTCCACCCTCATAAAATCCTCATAGATTACAACAATTACAGATTTTCGGGACAACTGATTTCGAAACTAACGTTTTAAATTCCATAAAACATCATATTCAACATCATATTCAAATTAAAATGTTTTTAGTAAACATTGCACTTGCATATTATTTTGCCTTGACATGAATTCGTCTCAACTATAACACATCAGGGTTATTCCAGCGTTACCGGTTTCACATTTTCATCTTCTATATTTGCGCCTTGTTTAAGAACTGCTTAACGGCGAAATACGTATTAAAAAGGTAACAGATAGTCAGAGAACAAAAACGTTGCAAATAGTTAAATGGACCAGATATGTTTTTTTTTGCATAAAATCAAAAGAACAACATGGATGAGATTTTTTTTCATGAAAATCGATCACGATAATTTGTAAAGCCACTTAATGTATGGCGGTAACAAGAAAAAAAAAAGATATTTATCAAAAAAAAAAAATGCCCATTAAATTTAGTCTAATAAATGCCAAAGGTATAGACAATAAGATACGCAAGAATAGAAATGTTTGAACTCCATGGCAATTTGATGAGAAAATAGAGATCAAGTTGTTTTACAGTAAATTTCACATCGGGAGCAGATATACCCAAGTGAATCTCATGAGGAAAGGGAAACTCTTGAGATATAAGCACATGCGGGTTAACAAGATTTAACTAAACAAGTAATTTCTGACTCAAATATATTTCTGAACTGTGGCCAACTTCTTGATTAGTTGCATTATTTAAGTGATTTTAGGAAAATAGACGAGAAACAACAAAATATTTTGAGAAACGCCTAGGTCAGCATAGCTATCTATTTCTCAATGACATTCTCTTAAAAATTAATCTTATACAGAAGAGATGCTTTTTGTCTTAGAATAGAGCTCTGTAGAACACTGGTAGTGAAAAGAAAATGAGAAAGAAGGATATCATCCAGAGGTACTCGCAACCTTCAGTCAGTATAACAAGAACTAATTAGGTCACGAACTTTACCGCTAAATCCATAACACAGAATAGAATACCAGAATCATGGACTCTGTCGAACTCCTTCGAAATGTCATGTCCAATGGCCTCCAAATTCTTCCGTATTATACATATAGCGATAGATCCTTTCATTTACAAGAGCAAAAATAAAAGAGCTGCCGAATGAAAGCAAATACCTATCCCCAACAGCAGTAAAAAGACCCAGACCATGAAAAACCTGATATTACACAACCTTTTCAAAAACTATACACACACCTGCTCCCATATATATATATATATATATATATATATATATATATATATATATATATATATACATACATATATACATATATATATATGTATATATATGTATATGCATATATATAATACATATATATATGCATTATATATATATATATATATATATATATATATATATATATATATATATATACACCTGTTTTCTATACGGGAATTATTATCTACTGTAATGAACGTATGAATTGCTATTGTTTGTACATATGTCCAATCTTGAGAAAACTGATCTCATTTCTTCCGAGTGTCCACCAGCCAGAGATGCAAAGAGCAAATTTGTTGACACTTTTGTCGTAATCCGAATGTTTTGTCAACGAAATTTAAGAAAGGACAATGAGTCTCTCTTGGCTATGAAAGCTGAAGCCATGTAACGCTGACAAATTGTTATTTTCTTTTAATTTGTATACACTGAAACAAGATATTTTCTTGGGAAGCCTCAATAAGTAAAGTTGAAAGACAGTTTTATAAATATTACACTTGTTCACTGAAACAACAATTTCAAGATAATCGAAAAGGATACGCTCATTTACACACGAATATATATATATATATATATATATATATATATATATATATATATGCGTATGTGTATGTGTGATCTGTGTCTGTCTTTCTGCCTATATCTCTATATATCTACATATCTCTATATAAGAGGGAAATGTTTGCTTAAAGCAATGCCGGTAAATTAATGTGGAAGAGTATAAGAAGTCTATACAAATGCAATGGAACCAGCTTCTGCTGGTCCGTTGTATTCTGTAAAGGTGATTATATTCTCGAAATATCGAAGATTTTTACTATCCCGGTTATATCCAATAGTTAGACTATTTTACGGAATTGTATTTTTTTTTACATAGGCATCGTCACGTATCATGGACAAGAGGTCATTCAAGGATAAGGGTTAAAGTGTATGTAGTAGATATTGGGCATGGAAATTCGGTAAATTTGTTAACTTTTATGGAACGACTCATCAAAGACTTATTTACGTAAGACTTGGAGACTACCATATTGAAGTCAGCTGGAAAGTAGTCAGCTGGAAAGTAGGAAACCGGAAGACAATTCCATATGCCTGCAGTTCTAAGAAAGAAGACGCAGATAAAGAATGGGGGGGGGGAATTAGTGACAGTGTTTTTACTGCTAGACGGGTGTTTCATGCGAATGTTTGGCGATGGGGGAACCATAGATTCGAGCTCAGCCGAGAACTTGCCATGGAAATAACGATAAAGCAGAGACAATCTCGCAGCAGCTCTTCTGTGAGAAAGAGGTTGCTGGGAAGAGAAAAGGACATCCCCTACGAGGCTACGAAGTCAATTATGAACTCTTTCAAAGCAGGGTAAGTCCTTTCTAGCAGCTCCTGCCCAAATGTGGCAACAGTGCTAGGACGTACCTGGCTTTTATATAGATAGAGAATTGCATCAGCAGTGATATATTTACTGGATCGATAGAAGGATAGCACCATTTTTCCAGCTGCTTTGGCAACGGATTTGATATATGTGTTCCATTTAAGATCAGGAATAAAGAAGCTAGGCAAAACATGACCCCTCCCCAAAGCGAGAGCCATTCATTTCAATTGATGCCAGATGGGGATCAGAGCCTTAATGATTGATCCGAAAAATAGCTACCTACATTGCTATAACTATCTAATACTCTTGCACTCACACACACAGTAACAAACACGCGCGCACACGCACACACATATATATATATATATATATATATATATATATATATATATATATATCATTTGGATTATAATGTCATTGCATTATTTATGTTTCGAGCTCTGTTTGAAAAAAATATTTTTATTGCTTTACTGAACTGCCAATTCCAATAGAATCAAGTGACCAATGTATTAGTAAATTATATGAAGCAATCAATCTATTTAACTGCATGTTATATATTTAATGTTCTAATCTCATGTAATTTATGCCACCATAATGTCTGTTTATAAGGAACCGAGGATAATAAGTACAGAATAGCTCAAAATAAAATAATAAATCTCATCACATCAAAGTTTCGGTTTATTTTGCAGTTGGACGAGTGAAATAAAGAGAGAGAGAGAGAGAGAGAGAGAGAGAGAGTTGTTGTCCTTTTAATTTAATATTAACTCGTTTGCAAACCTATATTTTCCTTGTTGAACATTCTAATCCGATCTTCTGTGTGACATAACAGATTAAATGACCAGATATAGTTTTCTCTCTGTCTCTCTGTCTCTCTCTCTCTCTCTCTCTCTATATATATATATATATATATATACATATATATATGTGTGTGTATGTGCGCGCGTGTGTGTGTGCGCGCGTGTGTGTGTGCGTGTGTGTGTGTGTACACTACAATAATACTCGTACGGCGACAGATAAAATTAGTCCTCCGAATACCCGACCAGAAGGGATTGATTTCATGTTTAGAATTAACATCAATTATATTGAGTGCCATTATTGTCTAGTGTCAGAACATCTCGGTTAACTATTCTTAATTTTTTTTTCTATCAAAATATATTACACACTTTTCTATTATAGAGAATTTTTATTCCATGAAAAAATTAAAATTAAGAACATCTTGCATAATGTATTATGATGATCTTATTCGTATTTTACCCAAACATGGTGCAATCTCTTATAAGGAGAGAATATATGCAGCAGTTTATATGTTTGATCACAGTACAATTGACTTTCTGCATATCAGTATAGTCAGGGAAACTGAGAACCAGGAGAAAATGCCAAAGTCCAGCAGTTGGAGGGAAAATATGAGAGTAGAAAGTTAAACTTCTGTCGTGTTTGTCAAACGTATTTACGTCGAGGAAGTGCATTCTCTTAAAATACTTGTAAAACAGCCACAGGAAAACAACATTGTGCTGGTGGAAGAAGGGTTGGTGTTGGTTGATGCGACCTTTCATGTTTGCAACAATTTATTGGATCCTGTCAAAGAAAGAGATAAGTAGTAGATACACAATTCCAAATGTTGCAACAATAAACCATGAATAAACCAACATGATTTTGTAGAGGTAATTATACTGACAAGTGTGAGTATTTTTCTAGGAGGATGGGAAATGTATTATATACATGTTTGCAGCAACGCTGGCATTTATTAAATTTATTTGTTCTAATTAATTCATCTGATATGTTTGAACGAAGAGTTTTGCAGAAAGCTTACTATTAGTCATGGCAATTTCTGGTTAAAGATGTATCTCGTCATTTTTAAAGAAAATAACCTTCGTTATGCATCATTAAATTAGAATCCCTTTGCGATCCCATTTCGCTAGAGACTAAGGTTCAGTCGTTGCCTTAGAGTTAGATACATTCGTTTTCCCTTTATGTCTTTTATAGAGCATGGTGTCATCAGCAAATATACCCATCTCAGAGACAATTTCACAGCGAGGTCGCTATGAATATAAAAAATATAATAAGGGATCCATGGATCAACCTGTGAGATATACTCGCATTAATATAATGTTATTTCGACGTACAACTATCGAGAACTGCCCTGAATTTTCTCTTGTATAAGAAGGATCATATTATATTAAGTATTCGTTCATTAAGCCAGTTTGGTTAAAGTTTTATGAGAAGACTAGTGTGCCAATCCCTGTGAAAGGCTTTGCATATAACAGGACCTGTAGCCCTAACAACTTCTGCCTTATCTAGTGGGTGGAGTATACATTAAGAGATTATCATCAGGATATATGCAATAGAATGAGCTTACCTAAAGCCATATTATCTGGCAAAACGTAAGGAAAGTAAATAAGAGTTAATGGACTAGTGCTTGATTGATCAAGGACTCAAGGATTAAAGCAGATATAAGGAGAAGGTTAAAGGGAGGATAATTGAGTAGGTCAGTCCATTGCACAGAATTGTGGAACTACTATTACAGAAGATATTTCCCAGCAATCAGCATTCTCGGTTGCCCTGCAAACAGCCCATGATTGTTGGATTATGGAGTAATTATTGTTATAGACAAAAATTAATATAAATTTGAATAAAACCATGAATGTCCCTGTTGAGAATTGTGCGCAGAATATCCTGTTATCTTAATTTTTAAAACTCCTATAAAGGTGACACAGCCCAATATTTACAGAAATT
>NC_136486.1:89206136-89241136 GCF_053919585.1 Euprymna scolopes | reverse complement strand
TTAAACAGTTGTGTACGATCACGGTCAATGAAATGATCAATAACAGAAAACCGTAACCAGACCGCCACTGAATGAGTACAGAGATCTTGACACTTTAGGGAAGCTTATTGCAAGCCAAATCCGAGTAAAGACAAATCGCTCTCAACGAAAAAGCATTGATAAATAGATGTTTCAATAATGCAAATCAACTTGAAGGTTATAACGAAACCTTGATATTACAAAATAATACATTTGTGTTTATAATTTATTTTAATTAAATCAATCATCCCGAATACGTCTTTTAAACGAAGACGAAACGTTGATGAATTTACAATAGATTGTTTTCTTAAATTTACACACACACACACACACGCACACTCACACGCGCGCGCACACACACCCACATACACACACACACACATATATATATATACGATAAAGTGACAGATAGGGATATATATGATAAGTAATTTCGTGTGTTTCTGATTTCGTGAACGGATTTTTAGTGAATTTCATTGAAACTTCATGTGTCTGGGAATGTTCCTACCTAGATTCGTATCCGAATAACCTGGATAAGTCTCAAAAATCAATAATCGAAAAATACTGATTAAAGAAATAACACTCGAGCTGACAACTAGTTTACTTTAGAAGTTTTATCAAGGTACAAGCAAATAAAGCCCGTGTATAAAATCAAGAGTAATTGTTTGATGGTACACTGTCCGACATGACTGTTTCTGTTTAGAGCACATATGAACAATGGCAGTAAAGTTTCGCAGTTCAAATCTTTGTATTTAAGCGATTATATTAAAATAAATTTATGAAAACAGCTGTAGGTTCTCTACAGTGTAATATAAATTATATTGTATTATGGAATAAGTCACGATAGAGAGGCATGTCGATCTTCCACCAGTGCATCAGGAAGGAGGGCGTCTAGCGAAATTAATCAGTTGCTTTAGTTTAAAAAATGGGAAATTTCGTCGTTTTCAATGAAAAAAATTATTTGAAGTGTGAAAAATTCGTTGATCTACATTCAATTCTAGACAACGTGGAGTCTTTCTGCTAATATGTATATATATATATATATATATATATATATATATATATATATATATATATATATATATATACCCGTTCACATACACGTTTCACGATGAAGCTAGAACCCAGAATTAGATAGAACCGAACAATTTATCGTGAAAAGTGTACGTGAACGGATGTTTATATATCTATCTATAATCTCCTCTTAATGTCAAATATGTGTAGAAAAAGCGGTTCATCCTTCGTAGGGACGTGGTGTCCCTCAACAAATAGGTTGTTTCGAAATCGTTTCTGGAGAGTCGGCTAATTTCAGTTAATGTTTGTAGACGTGATATTTACCGCCTGCATAGCAGCAGTAACTATCTTAGTTGTATAGGACGCGTTGCTTGTCACATCGTAGAATGTAGAACTGGATAAAAATATAAGAATTTAAAAATCGAGGCATAGCAAATAGATTGCGCCGTGGCTCATATGGTTAGGTCGTCAGTATTGCACACTTCATGAGTGCGACGACCTGGGTTCGCGTCTATGTCGGGGAACTTCACTGATCAGATGCAGTACATCGAAACCCACTTTGGGTCTGGCATTGTCCGTTGTCGATGCAATTGCTCGATTCTATCTAATTCTGGGTTCTAGCTTCATCGTGTAAAGTGTATGTGAACGGGTATTTATATATCTATCTATAATCTCCTCTTAATGTCTAATATATATATAATCCTTTTTCACCCCAAACAACGCATGGCGCTACTTTGAAGTAGGGAGCTACTGTCGGGGACATAATTTGCAAGGGTATTATGAAGGGAGATGAATAGCAAGATGTATGTTCACATTACACATAAACTTCTGCGTGTCAGTACAGTTAGGAAATCAGAATCCCGGAAGGAGGTTCCTAAGTCTAGCAGTCCATTGGTTTTCCTACTCCAAGGGATCTCTACTGTGAAGGTGTGGAATTTAGCTGCTTGTCCGTGTTATTCACGTAGTGAGTGTACGAGAGCTTGTAGTTCGTCAGAGCATTAACATTAAAGTAATGTTAGAGCAGGCAGAGGGATGCAATATTTCGTCGATGGGACAGAGGCTGTATCCTAGATGACAGTTCAGGACCTACCTGGTTAGCGACTGTCTTTTGTACCCTGTCGCGGAGTGAGAGACAAGTAGCAGATGAACCAGCCCAAATATGACAACAGTAATCCATACATAGGCGGATGGTGGCCTTATAGAGGTACAGCATACTTTCTGACGTAAGTAGTTTTAAGCACGGTAGAGAGAGCCCATCATCTTCGCAGTGGGCTTGGCAATGCTTACAATATATCTATTCCAATTCATGCTCCTTGTAAACGTTGCCCAAGGAGTTTTAAGGAAGTACGCTCCGGTAATGTGTTCTTGGCCATTGCTATTAGTGGTAGAGCAGGTTTCTTGTAATTATTGAAGGAAACAAGCTTAGTCTTGGCAGCATTGAATGTGACCATCTATTTTTTCCCTATTCCACTACGGATTGAAGGGCACCCTCTTGTGTTTCTGCCATTTCTTAGATATTTGTTTATTTGTTTTCCCCTCATACCTGTTATAATGAGTGGTGTCATCAGTAAATATACCCATCTCAAAAACAATTTCATCAGGGAACTCATTTATGAATATTATAATTAGAAAGGTTCAAGGATAGACCCCTGAGGTACTCCCGCATTTATATCATATTATTTAAAAGTACGACCGTCGATGACAACCTGAAATTTCTCTTACTTAAGAAGGATTTAGATATATTATGTATTCTTCCAGTGATACCATATGATCTAATTTTCCTTAGAAGACCATCGTGCCATACCCCATCAAAATCCTTAGATATATCTAGGGCTACCGCTCTACTCTCCTCTGCTTTGTCAAGTGAACGGCATATACGTTCAGAGATTACAGTAAGAATATCTACTATGGAACGGGCCTGTCTAAATCCATATTGATTGTCGGCCAGGAGTGTGTGTGTGCGTGTGTGTGTGAAAGAAGTTCTCATATTTTTGTAGGTTGATTTTTAAATAAGTATTAAAGGATTGAAAAGAGTATTAAAAATAAATATAGAGATGTAATGCATTTATATTATTTACATATTTTTTGTATTGAAGAGTCTCGAAGTAAAATACGGGCACGAATATGGGTTAGAAAAAAGACATTTCTATTGAAACAAAACAGCATGTACACAGTACAACAGTTGTAGTACGTACGTCCACGATGGCCTACTACAAATGTACTAAGGCCACTCGAGATTCGTTTCTTCCGTGTGAATTTTTATATTTCTGAATAGTTCTTTTCTTGTGCGTAGATGAATCCTATGGAAATCCCTTTTTTGCACCACAAAAAAGCTTGTTAATATTTGCTGCAATATAAGTTGATGGTCCGTGGATTAGTGAATTCAATCTAAACTCGATCGTCGTTGTTCAGTTTGGGGTGGGTCGATATCGAACGTCCCGAAAATGGCTCTTCATCTACGTCATCATGATTCATTAAAATTGTGAGGTCTGCGTACGCGCCTGGTCCACAAAGTATGGAAATAAAAGATTTAAAAATTAACAAAACATTTTTACAAGTATTTTTGATATAGATGTACATAATACTACTTTGATAAGTATGTTTTAACTTAAATAGGAATGGTATAATAAAAGTGTGGGGTCTGCGTTCGCGCCTGCCCTCCATAGAATGGAAATAGGCACAAGCTTTAATAAAGGCTTTTCATATCTATCTGCGTAAGTATACTTTGTTAATTATGTTTGATGGCGCCATCTTGAATATATTTTTGTTTTCTATTTTGAAAGGGGGAGGCCCCTCTCTCCCAAAATTAATCAAAGTTCCATACCGCCTACGGAATTTATCTCCACCGGATATACCAGCAACTTGGTTATAAAAATAATTATACATTGCGGTGAGGAATGATAGACGAATAACAGTTAGACATTTCTCTACTTAAACATACCCGTCTACTTTTTATTTGTTTTTCTTTTCTTTACTTTTATGATTCCGGGTTTTCTTCGCATTGTTTTTGTCTTTTAAAACTTCCATATATATATATATATATATATATATATATATATATATATATATATATATATATATATATATATATATATATAACATAACATTATATAATATAATGTTATTATCATTATTAATTGGTTTTGGTGGCGTTGATCAACTTTTTGTAACTTCTATGATATACTTGATTTCGACTACTATTTGTAATTGCGTTGAAAATATACGTTTCTTCAATATCATTCATGACTTTTTAATGATATCCCATTTGCGGAAGTTCAGTTATTTTGGTAATCTACATGAAACCCATTGAACGAGGGACAGCAAAGGAGGATCATTGATGGTGACTTATGTCCCAACAGAAACCCTCAAATTGCATCTACTGAAACATCAAGAAGTTTCTTTTAAATATAATGCACTGCTTGAACGTGCTTCCATCCAGCCTATTTCTCCAAGTTTGTGTTGATAAAAGAGGAGTATTTTAAAGAGAAATCAATAATGTGCGCTAAACGAGTGTTTATGATCAGAAATGTTCAACTTTTGAACCATGCTCCTTATTCTTCAGATTTAAACCAAAATAGTAAAACTTTAGTGATGGGTGTCCCAAGAAGTATATAAACATTGAAACTTTATTTTAGACGAAGGAAGATATTTGTGATGCTGTATTAAATTATCGGCTCAAATGCAAGCAAACCTCATACAAAAGTTGTCAGATACACTAGATATTAAATTGCTTACACTCTGTTCTCTGCATGTATGTTCTTTAAAATTTTGGTAATAAATCAATAATTTATTTTTTTCTCTTCTTCCGTTTAATTATTAAAAATTTGACGTTTGTGTATCCCATACTTATTAAATTCTATTTTTTTCTAATTAGACAAAATTTTATTTATTTTTTAATATTGAAAATTGCAAACTGTACATCCGGTGTTATTATTTTCACAAGAACAAGATAGATAAATTGATGGATATCTGTGTCTCTATCTCTATGTATTTACTCTTACATAAACTTGGCTTTGGGTACGAGTTATTTCCTTATATGTTCTGAAACGGCTAAGCCAATCTTTTGCAAATTTCTCACAAAGGTAATGGCATTGGTGTTAGATATTTTTGGACAAAAAAACATCTGATAGGTGTCGAAAATCGGAAATAAACACTCCTAAAATACTCTTTCTTTTTTTAAAGATAACAGGAAGGATTCTACAGGGTAATATTTTACGTTAGACCGCCAAAATGGAAAATGTTGCTAATTTAGCGTTTTTCCCGCCTAGATCTCGAGATTTCCCTGCAATCTAGCGATTTTGATTTAGCGTCTACCAGTTCTTTTTCTAGAAAATCTGGAGATATTTGACACCCACAAAACCGCAATTTAACATGTAAAAAATAAAATAAAAGTATTTTATAACATAAATATAAATTCATGTAAATGAGCACTAAAGTAACATAATAAATGTTACTTTGCTACGAATTATTTATTCATTATTTGCTTGATTTTCACCATTTATTTTCGGTTAAGCATTCTTAAACTCGCTATAAAATCGATGTTTCTATGTATATTTTATTGGGGTGGCCGTTTCAACCTTTCTAGATTAAAATACAATCTAAGTACTCCACTTAAGTTAAAATAATCTATCCACTTACTAAAAGTTCAGAAAAGTTAATAGTCGAAAATATAAAAAAAGCAACACAAGCAAGAACTTATACAACATACAGTAGAATATAATTATCTACCGACCTGTATACTTTTAATGTTCTAAAACTTCGTTTTGCTAATTTCAAAATATGTTGTCCAAAGTTCTTTTGACACACGGAATTAAAAAAAAAAATAAACAAATGGCTGCTTGTTGTTTAACGGGCGGGGAGGCTTGCCTTCTGAGAAGTTGTAAACAAATGAATTATTCTACCACTAACCCAAAGTTCCAGTTGAACTTACAAATTAAAATTTAGATTTAGGTATAGATGTTTGATAACATTTTCCAATAATAATGTCTCCAACGGTTTAGCAGTAAGCAATCAATTACTTTTTGTAAAGAAATAAAATAAAAGATCGTAACCAAAATTTCAGTACGTAAAAAAGATAACTGAATTTTACTGCGTTTAGTATAACGTATTTGTTGATATTTGTCATTCTTTACAATCTATGGACTGTTAACTATTTTACACATTAACAAAGATCCAACATTCAAGCTTTACATCAAATCCATTGCCAAGGCCGCTGGAAAAATAGTGGGATCCTTCTACCGATCCAGTAGATATCTCACTGCTGATGCAATTCACTATCTATATAAAAACCAGGTACGTCCAAGGATGGAGTACAGTTATCACATCTGGGTAGGAGCTGCTAGAAATGACTGATTCTGCTTTGATAGAGTTCGAAATAGACTTCGTAGCCTCATAGGAGATGGCCTTTTCTCTCCCCAACAACCTCTATCTCACAGAAGTTGTATTTGCTTTATCGTTATTTTATCGTAAGTGCTCGACTGAGCTTCAATCTATGGCCCCCTATCGCAAAAAACTTTCACAAGAAACACTCGTCTAGCTGAAAACACTATCAATAATTCCCCCCACTCTTTATCTGTACCTAAACCTAAACGTAGATTCCATGAACAAAGCTTCTTTCTTAGAACTGCCCGCTTGTAGAACTGTCGTCTGCTTTCCTACTTTCCAGCTGACTACAATATGCCTGTCTTCAAGTCCAAGGTAAACAAGTTTTTGATGAACCGTTCCATTTAAGTTAACATATTCACCGAAATTCCATTTTAATCGATTATTATATTGTCCAATTCTCTATTGTGCACTCGTTGACCCTTATCCTCGAGTGGTCTCTGGACCTTTATAAGTTGTGATCTATGTAATAAAATCATGTTTTTACTTATTTTTACTAACTTCTTCCACGTTTATTATTACATTTAATTCTCAGCCTGAACTAACTTACATACTAGCGCAACATATATTAACAGCTCGGCAAAGTTTATTGTGTTTATTTTTTTGAAAACATTAAAAACAGAAACAAAGTTTTCCAAATGTCGAAAAAAATTGGCTGCCTTCCTACGATTTCGAAGTAAGGCGCAGGGTTAGTTTTTATGTAGTGAAAGAACAACTATCTCCCCTATAAAAAGCAATCAGGATAGGGATAACATGTTTAATCCTTAATATTACAAGATTTCTCATTCATTGACTAAGGACAGAAAAGATAAAGTATAGTATCAGAACAGATACTATATTTAATGACAATTGTATTTGCAAAAGTAAAAAAATAATGCGGAGTAACCGAAAATAAAAAGAAATTTTAATATTGATATATATATATATATATATATATATATATATATATATATATATATTTAAATCGTTCTTTGTTTTTGTTTTTTGCTATTTTGACAATATTTAGAGCAGATCAAAATAATACTCGATTTCTAATCATGATGGGCAAGAAAACTGCTACCGTATTTAATGTAAAGTAACACTCTTATTTCCAATGTATTTTTTCCGATTTAACATTCAAAACTGTTAAGCCTTTTTTTCTTTGCTATGGGAGATAAATTCTGCATGTTTTACATATTAAGGCGATTTCGTGTAGTTTTGCGACCTCTCTTTTCGCGCGTATGATGAAACAGACATAAAAAATAGTTATCTGTTCCAAAATGTTAGGATGTCCTAGAAAGGAGGAATCATTTTAATAAACATTTATATGAAAAAACGATCCTCAACTTTAAATTCTTTGATATTTCTCGGAGTATTCACACAGAAACACTAAAGAAACACACCAGAATCTCAGTTTTTGAAGAGAGATAGGTAAAGGTCTTTATCAGCTTTTAAATATAGATATATCTTTTTTTTTTTAAATTGATATCCTACTTAATATTTTACCTTTGTTATATAATTTAAAAGATGTTCGTTCTGTGCTATTTTCCCTATGTATACATTTGTGATATTTTTACATACTCTCTTCAATCCCCCCTTCAGAGTGATCCTAAAACCCCAAGACATTCACCTACAAATATTGTACCAGCATTTTTGGGACTTTCGTTTTTAATTATTATTTTGCAAATATTATTTTTTTCTAATATTTGAGAGAATGTATTCGACAATATTAAATATTTATGTAGGCCATCAGTGTGATGTAGTATTGGTAATATATTTTAATTTAATTTTTATTATATAAAACACTGTTTGATTTTATGATCTGTTTCTTGTAAAACAAAATATGTCCTCTCCGATAAACAGATAAAAGTTTTTGAAACAAATTTAAAACCTTGTGAGGAGTGAACCGCGGTAATATAATTCCAAATATATTTAGTGAGAAAATTCGGATAGTTTTTTTTTTTTATAATATTTGTATGTGGAGTAGGAAGTTGAGATACAGTGTTTTTCTTTTTTGGGATATTTTTTGTTTTGAATTATTGTTTTTTTTTTTTTAAATATCGGACGCAAAAGGTTAAAAATTTAGCAACTTTCTGGGGATTACTTTTCTCTGATCTAGGTTTTTTTTAAATCTCAGTTTGCGAGAGTAGAAATCAAAAGATATCATAGGTCATTATCGAAAATACAAAACATACGGGTTTAAAATAATTTTTCACTTTTATAGATAAAAAATAATTTTCTTACACGGAAATATTTTACGTTACAACAGCCAAGTGAAATAATAAAATCTCAGCAAATCATTTCAACTTGAGAACAAGAAAACACATGGTCATCTGGAGATATAGTTCAGTAGTTGACCATTAAAGTACAGATCGAATGATCCATTGTTAAAGCCGGGTTGTTCCTCAGCATTTTATTTTAAGTCTTCCATATTAATGAGTTCAATTTACGATACTAAATGTTATTTCAAATCGCCGCAAATCATTCTTCTGTTTGCATATTTCAAAACTAATCATTAGTCAGAAGAGACATTTCTAGAACATTTATTGTCAAGCGCAAATATCACCTGGCAGAATTGGAATTGAATGGAAGAAATAATAATTATTATTAAATAATATAAACAAATTTCAGCGAGCTTGTTCATCAGACAAATTATTCCTCGTAATAGAAAATATTCAATAGAGGATTGATTCTATAAAATACATACGCAATTGTATGACCAAGCAACGCCGGGATACCAGCTACTATACATATATATATATATATATATATATATATATATACATATATATATATATGTATATACATACATACATATATATATATATACATACATATATATATATATATGTATGTATATGTATGTATATATATGTACATATGTATGTACATACATACATATACATATATATACATATGTATGTACATACATACATATACATACATACATATATATATATGTATATATATATGTATATATATGCATATATATATATTTATTCAGGCAAACATTATTAAAAACAACAGAGATACCTTGCTTAATGATTCTTTTTTTTCATTTTTTCGATCTTTCGTAAGATTTTTTTAACTTCAAGATGGGAGGTATTTACAAATGTTCCATGGTTCACATGAACCATGTAAGCAAGGTATCTCTGTTGTTTTTAATAATGTTTGCCTGAATGAAGGAATGCTGCCTAAATACACTAATATATATATATATATATATATATATATATATATATATATATGGGGTGAATATAAGTGTATGCATACGTATGTATGTATATATATACATATATATGTGTGTATATATATATATATGTGTGTGTGTGTGTGTGTCACTAAAAAAACTCATATGCTGTACATACGCTGTAAACGAGAAACTTGAGGCCAGCAAAGTAAAATTGTAATTTAATAAAATAATTATCGCATGCATTACCCCGTAATTTAGATAAGGAAAGAAATGTATTTATAGCATTATAATTTATTGATAAACCAGCTACTTATTATACTATGGTATGAATTTGTTCATTTTGAATATTTTTTCGTTGGCACCTTGAAGATGTGTTTTGAACTAATGATATTAGGGTATTCTCTAGTCAGCCGAGAGACAATGGCTGTAATTTCATTATCGGAGATAGCATCACACGATTGTGTGAATGCTGCATATATTTGTAAATCGAGTGCTTCATATAAACTAATTGAAATGTATACACCTAAAAGAGATAAACTGATATATTGTCTTTAGCATTGAGTCAGATAAATATGACATATTTATATATATATATATATATATATATATATATATATATATATATATATATATATATATATATATATATATATACATGTATATATACACATATATATATACGTGTATACATATGTGTGTGTATACATTTATATATATATATATATATTTATATATATATATATATATATATATATATATAGAGAGAGAGAGAGAGAGAGAGAGATATTATGTTTATGCGTGTGCTGACAATGGAATAATCTTTGACGTTAATGCCATTTAAATAGCTTACCTAGCAACAGCCGTCTATACATTGACACATCCTCTAATATGAACGAAAAAAAAAACGGGAAATAACAATAACAACACACCCGTTTTGCGCAACTAATTAGCTGCTGGTGATGTCGTCATGGTCGATATATCTAAGTGAATTAACTCGGGAGTGACATTAGATTCCTTCAAGATCAATGCGCATGCGGATTTCCGGCTGTTGATCACAGAAGCGCTGGACTGTTTATATGACTATTAGAAAAAAAAATGTAAGGCCAAGCAAAAATGAGTTCAGTACAACTATTCTCTTCCAGTCGTTTAGATGAGCATTTCTATTGAATGTTCACAATCAGTTACAAAGTAAAACACAATAGCGAGAAAATCGGTCTACTATTTCAACTCCTGGTTTTCCTGCTATCTTTTTCAAGTCGCACGTGAAAGTTCGAGCGTATGTAATGAATAACAATACTATAAATGTAAAAGAAACGTTGAGAGGAGTAGATAGAGGGAGGGGCAGAGATGTTAATTGCTTAAGAGAGTAAAGAGAATTTATAGAGAGAAAGAATGTGATAAGAATGGAAATGGAATGTAAAAAGGGAAAAGTAGAGAAGGTAAAAGTGCAAAAGAGACACTGATAGGAAAAGAAAGTGAAATATGTATATAATCACAAAACTTGAAATTTCCAAATATTTACGAACATATTTTTAAATTTCGCAAATAATAATTCATAGACGGATGTATAACACCAAGAATTTTAAGGATATATATATATATATATATATATATATATATATAAATATATATATTAGACATTAAGAGTAGATTATAGATAGATATATAAATTCCCGTTCACACACACCTTACAAGATAAAGCTTTAACCCAGAATTAGATAGAATCGAGCAATTGCATCGACAACGGACAACGCCAGACCCAAAGTGGGTTTCGATGTACTGCATCTCATCAGTGACGTGCTCCGACATAGGCGCGAACCCAGGTCGTCGCACTCATGAACCCAGGTCGTCGCACTCATATATATATATATATATGTATGTCTGTGTGTGTCTAATATCAGCATTTACTTCGATACGTAAGTAGATCAAGTTAGTATTGTTTAAAAATATATATGTATATGCAAATTAAGCTACAAAGAATTTTCCGCGTTTGATTCCCGTGAGCATTCGTCAGGCAAAAGAATTTTCAGAACTTAGTATGTATATATATATATATATATATATATATATATATATATATATATATATATATATATATATCGTCTGTGTGTCTATCTCTGTGTGTACATGTCCCTACCAAATTAATCTTTTAATTTTCGATCTACAGACTCGAGATTTATACAGAAGAGGTATTAAGATTTGGGGAAATCTTTTTAATCGGTTTTTGGCCAGACATTTGGCTGTCAAGGAGTCATGGTTCAACAATTTTACCTTTGAAAACTACCAAATTCCTCCGCCAATTTTGGGGGTAAACGCTTGAAATTTTAGATGTAGATTACTTCGACATGGGTCAAACTTTTTAATTCGATTTCAGCCTAAAACGATAAACGTTAAGGTGGAAAAATTGGGGTCAAAGTCGAAACAAATTTGACCTCTATGCTCCCTACCATATTAGTCAGCTAATTATGAAATTAATTATGAAATTATTAGAAATTTTACATAAAGCGTGTTCAGACATAGGGCAAGCATTTTAATCGGTAATTAGCTGAAAACTTGGCTGCCGAAGGTCAAAGTTTCAAGACCTTACTTTTGCAGACTAATCTTTGCTAATGTTTGGTCTAAACATCTGCAATTTTAGATGTAGGTTACCTAGACATGAGTGAAACATTATAATATATATATATATATATGTATATATATATATATATATATATATATATATGCGCATAAAGTTATGAACAGTAAATAGGGCCTGAGCCAAGTCGGGCTGAACTGCTAATATATATATATATATATATATATATATATATATATATGTGGATATATATATATATATATATATATATATATATATATATATATATATGTTTGTATGAGTGTGTGTGTGTGTGATGGGACGATGCCAGAAGTTTTCCCGATTCCGATACTATTACTGATTCCGTTCTAAATGTAAAATTTCGATATAGTTCCCGAGTTCGATTTCGATTCTTATAAAATTTATAAATATTTAATTAGAGATTTTTTTATATTTTTAAATTGTAAAAATATTACATAAGCTAATTTCCGCGTATAATTTTTTCTGAAATCTTTTCCTTGTAATTGATTGAAAATTGTGAGACAACAAATGATTTATTTTGATTTTATAACAAAGCTAGATTGAATCAGTTTTTTGTTAGTGTACAACATGCTAACCTAATCTTTTTTTTTTGTTTACATGGAAGTCACCACTTCTCAAAGCCCGGAAGTACCTCGGGGATAAGGTTATTGCGTGTACAGTAATCATTGGGATGGTATCGTACTAATCGTTAGTATTAGCGATTTGATAACACGTTTAACTTAAGGGGTCGGTTCATCAGGAAGTTGTTTATGTTGGATTTGAAGACATCTAAATTGTAGTCAGGTGGGAAACAGGCAAACGGAAGAGAGTTCCACTGGGGTACACGTCTAAGAAAGAAGGTTTGTTCATGGAATCTATGTTTTGGTTTTGGCACAGTTAAAGAATTTTTGACGATGGTTTCAGCTAGACGGGTGTTTATCGTGAAAGATCAGCGAGAGAGGACCAGGGATTAGAGCTCAGACAAGCACTTTCCATGGAAGTAACGATAAAACAAAGACAAGCTCGCTACGTATCTTCTGTGGGAGAGAGGTTGCAGGGACAAGATAAGGGCATCCCCCTACTAAGCCACGAAGTTATTTTGTACTCTGTCAAGGGAGGGTAGGTTGTTTTTAGCAGCACCTGCTCAGATGTGGCAGCAGTACTCCATCCTTGGACGCCCCTGGCTGTTATATAGACAGAGAACTGCATCAGCAGTGAGATATCTTCTGGAGCGGTAGAAGGATCTTATAATTTTTCCAGCGACCTTGGCAATAGACTTGATGTATGTGTTCCATTTCAGGTCATGAATAAAATTCAATCCCAGAAGCTTATCAAAACATGGAACCTCCCCTAGACGAGAGCCATCCATTTCAACTGATGCCAGGTGGGGGTCAGAGCGTTTATGATGTAAAGGCAGGAGCTTAGTTTTAGATTAATTAAAAGTAACCAGCCACCACTTCCCCCACTGTACCACGCGCTCAAGATCAGAGTAGAGAGTATCAGAGATAACTTTGTCATTTACGGCCTTAGATGCGTTGCCATGATGGTCGTGTCATCAGCATAGGTGTCAACCAATGATTTAAGTATGTGTATTGATGGATCATTGATGTAGATCAGGAAGAGGGATTCCAGCATTAATGCTGAGGAACTCTGATTTCTGCCCATCAACCACGACTCTTATCAGCCTATCAGATGGAAATGATTTAATGATTGAGAAAACGTTTCCAGTTATACCGTAGCTGGAAATCTTGTGAAGTAGGCCTTTGACGAGAGATTCACTAATCCTATAAGATATAACCGTTAGCACATCTGCTGTGGATCTGGCAGAACGGAAACAATATTGAATGTAACTAAGAAGGTTATTTCTGCTGAGGTGGTTGACTACTTCTCTATTTCATATGGATTCCAGTAACTTGATCATGACACACAGGGGACTTATTGGTCTGTACGGGGAGGGAGATGACTTATCACCTGAATTCTTAAATACAGGGCATAATGGGGAGGTTTTCCAGGGTGTGGGGAAACACCTCTACTTAAGGCAACACTTAAACAGTTTTGTACGTATGGGGGCAAGTTCTGGTCGAAACTTTTTCAACATTATAATTGGAATGCCGTCAGGGTCAGTTGCTTTACTGGAATCAAGGTTCTTGATTAGCTTAGCGAGGTTACGCACAGATACTTGTATGTTGCATAGCGTGTTTTCTGTTATAGGAGGAAATACGGGGAGTTGATGGCCTTCGTTGTATAGGGTAGAATTAGCTGCAAGTTTATTGGCAAATAGTTTGGCCTTGTCTAATGCTGACGAGATGACCTCAGTTCCATTGATAATGGTTGGGATAGAACGCACGCTTCTGTTCAGACTTCTGTTTGCTATTTGCTAACACTGGTGGGAACTAAGCCGCTGCTAAGCTACTTTGGATTAAACGGACTGAGATTCGTTGCATGTTTTGTTACTCTTTTACAGTGGTTACTGGCAGTCCTGAAAGCAGCTCTAGTCTCATTGCATCTATTACGTTGGTAGCTATGGAAAAAGTAATTTCTGTGCGCGATGGAAGTAGTACATTTTGGGGAGAACCATGGCTGGCTGTTAGGTTTATGTTGGAATTTTTTGAATGGTATGAATCAATCTATGCCTACAATAAACCATTCGGTCAGGTCTGGCACTTTAGAGGACACATCCTTTTTAAATATGGAATACAAAATAGATCAGATATAAATGTACGAAGCTATCCCATTCAGCCGCAGAGTATCGGTATACTGTACGCTGGTGAGGTACATCTGAAGACTTATTACATTTCATTTTTATCTTAACTGATACAACCGAGTAGTTTGCAGATCCCAGAGGAGACAGAACGGAGCATGAACATAGCTCAGAGGAAATTGTGAGAAAGGTCTAGAAGGCTTGCGTACTGACCAGTAGTATCGGTCACACGGGTGGGTTCGTAAACAATCTGGGTGAGGTCATAGGCAATGGCTAAGTCATGACAGAGCTTCCCCTCATCATTTGCCTTGTTCGAGTGGGTCAGCCATTCCGCATTGTGGAGATTGAAGTCATCACATATGTGGATATTAGCCGAGGGATGAGCAGACAGGATGTGGTCAATTTTCTCAGATATACTCTTAAAGATAGTAACTCCGCTGTTGTAAGGGCGATAGAGGGACAAAAATAAATGCGGTGGTATAAGCAAGTGCAACCCGGAAGCACATATAAGGTAATTTAGGGTATTCTCTGGAGATATCCTTACCACACGGAAAGCCACCCTTAATGTATACACATATTCCATGTCCATGGCGATCTTGGGGGTTAGATTTTGATGTTAAGTTGGAGTATTTTTTAATTATAAACTCGTCTAGAGAAGTGGTCGGCCTTATGCCAGTTTCGCTTAGGAAAAATATGTCCGGTTTCATCTCCTGTAATGAGGCTTCAACCTCTGGAAGGTTGGAACGTAGAACCCTGATGTTAGAGAAGGAGACATGGTAGTAGGGGTCTACGTTGGAGGATGGGGTAATAGATGTTCTAGCTTTTCATAAACAGTTGAAAACAGTCGACGATTGGAAGGCAAAATAAGAAAACTATATAAGAACAAAATATTTAACAACGCCCACCCTTCCATCGTTACGAACGAATTTCTAAATCGAAACGTTACTATCTACAAAACCATTATTAACAGAGAGAGAGAGAGAGAGAGAGAGAGAGAGAGAGCGTGGGATTTGTTAACTATTTAGTGCCCTCTCTGTTTATGAATTGATAATTTTATTGCAATATTAAAAAAAAATGGTGAGTTAATAAATCGAGTAGCTTTGCTAAAAAAAACAAGACGCAAATAATAATAATAATAATAATAATAATAATAATAATAATAATAATAATAATAATAATAATAAAATTTGTAGATTAACACTCTCAGCTAAATCCGCATTCCAAAACGAAATAGTGGTTCTATAGGTGATTACGTGTGAACACCTTAAAACATTTGAAGAAAAGAAAAACAATCACTTTTGTATTTAGATTACAAGCTCAGCTTTAAATTTAACTAAAAAGAATCATACTTTCTGGGCCATTGTAATTCTTTATGGATGTTTACTAAATGGTTTCCCACTAACTTAAGTTCAATATGCACAGTCATAAAACCATACGTAATCGTTTAAAAAATAGGCATCCCCCTCCTTGATAAATAAACATACTTCAACTCTAATAGTAACAAAAAAAAAAATTGGTTAACTGCCCTAAAACACTAGAATGTTTCGGAAAAATCCGCTTATTTTACGTTAAATTTATGTGTGAAACTTATCGTGCAATTTAAGTTCCTAAATAAATAGTTTTATATTTATTGTTTTTATAATTATGAGTGTTTATACGTAATTTTCAACAGTTACATGTAAAACCGAACATGTAAATACTTTATTCTCATTAAATTATCGGTATTTTTCCGTCTGTTTGCAGTTTTCGCTAATCGCAGTTATAACTTTTGGTTGTGAAAAGAAAAATTCGATTCCCCATTTTAGGCCATTGCATATAAAATATCTGAAAAACAGTTTTGCATATAAATTGATCGTGGAACGATCACCTCTTTCGAACCAGACATTGTTTAAGAATAGTTAGTAGATTATGTTTGTTTTTAATTTTGACCATGTTCATGTTCCTAGAAAAAATGCAGTGTAAAATATGTCATGGTAAAAAGTCATAAAAGACACGGTCCCTTCCTACTATTAACCCTAAGTGCGAGTTATAATATGAAAAGTATAAAGCGATAACTTGTAGTTTTATGATTTTGCTGATTGGGCTTTGGGGCCAGTGGTAAATAAATAGTTAACTGCTTTAAAACAATTAGAATGGCCTGGGAACGGGTGATCATTTTACGTAAAATTTATTAATTTAGGAAAATTAGGCAACGGAAAATAGGCAACAGAGGGAAGGACAACGGAAAAAGGGCCATTTAGGGCAGCTAGGAGAAAAGGGTAATTATTGAATAAATATCGATTGAAAATAAATTTTAGAACTTTTCTTGCGGGAGATATTGTTTTAAGATGTCCCCCATTCATCATCTCAATTAAATATATATATATATATATATATATATATATTAACATACTAATTGTTCTGTTTTGTGTTCTCAAACTCGGGATTTTTTTCTGTTGTAACTCGAGAATGTGCACAGAATATTGGTCGAAGGTTACATCGATCGAAACGTTAACAAAATTCATCTGTTCTGGTGCTATACTTCACCTATTCTCTTCTCGTTTAGTGGAGGAGAAATCCTTCTAGACTGAGGCAATTTTGACTTTTGTTCCGACACAGAGTGGTCCTATTTTGGAGCTGGGTATTTCTTACATTGCATTACATTGTGTCTAAATTACTCTCTAGATAGGAAGACTCAACATGAGAAAGTAGTACGAAGCGTGTTCATTAAATATAAAATTCGATTTTAATTGATTTTAAAGAACCCTTAACTTTTTAAAATATTTTTCAAATATAATTTTCAGGAAGGAGAAAAAATCTCTTGAACAACGAGCTATTTTCAATCGATATTTATTCAACAATTGCCCTAAATTAATATGCGCTTACTAACACTAAATCCTTAATTCTAAAATAATTTTGTTGTTAGTGGATTCACAAATATCTCCCCAAAATGTAGATTATCATTGGGGGAGGATAATTTTAAACACATACCTCCAAACACCCAGGCAACGCCGGGTACCCAGACTAGTCTATAATATAAAACTTACCTGTCTGTTTAAATGTATGCATGTATGTATGTATGTATGTATGTATGTATGTATGTATGCATGTATGTATGTATGTATGTGCCATGTCATGTCATATGCTACTGGTACAATGTAACCCAGTACTACCTGCGTAAACCAGACTTATTTGGTGAGGAGGGCGGCTAGTCTCTCTTAAGGATTAAAAACAATACCTTTCAAAGGGAGAATGAACCCTTTTTTGGGGTCAACGGCCAACTAGCACCGTGTATATTTGTGTGTATATATATATATATATATATATATATATATATATATATATATATATATATATATATATATTGGAGTGGAGAGGGCTCCCATAAGCCGTGCTGAAGGCAACATTTCTAGGAGAAGCATATCACTGATTAAAAAAAAAACATGAAGCGGGAGACCACTATCCGCATTAAGCTGGTCTGCAGTTTAATTTGTTGCTGGCTATCTTGCTCTTGCTTGTTGTTGGATCTCAACATTTTGAACTGAGAGAGAGATTTAGCTGTCGTACAAAGCTAAGACTCTGTAACACCATCTCTGTATAGATACTCCCTCAGGCATTTGGGCTCATGGACTTTAAGTGTCCGAGGGAGTGGCACTCGTCTTGCAAGATGTTACAATCATTATGTATGTATGTATGTATGTATGTATGTATGTATGTATGTGTGCCTAAAACATTCGACGGAGGCGACGGATTTTCACGAGATCGGTATCGTTTTGAAGCTCGACCCTTTGGGGGACAAATATCGAAAAATTGGCTAAATACATTAATTACTCCACCCACAACTAAGCGCTTTTACACAGGGAGGGGTTGCTTTTTTCGCCAATATTTTCGAATGTTATCCTCTCTTTTCGATTGACTAGCCTTACCTTCGCCACTTCCGGTTTTGCGATGGATGCAACGGCAAAGACGCTACGCTTTTTTTCACGTTCTCTTCTTTCTTCGCGGTACGGATTCAAGCCTGTCTGCCTACTACCATTTTTTTTTGTTTTGCTCAACAAATACCTCCAAACACCCGGACAACGCCGGGCACCTAGGCTAGTTGTATCTAAAAATTACTTAAGATACAGTACATGTTATGTATATTTTGTTCCACGTACAAATTAAATTTATAGGTTATTTAACAATTATTGATATAGATATATAATTTTCATCTAATTGTTTATATGTCTTTGATAATAATAACGGCTTCTACACAACTTTTATTTTCAAAAAAACATTTCAAAATAAACAAAAAAACTTAATATCTGATTAAACATGAGGATAAAAATGTTGCTATCAAATATCTTTTATTGAGCAAACCCTATAGATATTAGTGTTCATATAGGATATAGTAGATTGTTTATTAACATTATATTTCTATCGTTACTATTATCTTAAGTGAATTATGTCTCTCTCTCTGTGCGTTCGTTTCCTTAAAACTCCAAACGGCTGGTCCGATTTTTGAAATTGCATACGGAAGTACTTTATGTTTATATTAGTGTGCTTACCAAGGTTATGCATCGGAATGCGTTCGTCATGTATCGAAAATCGATAATTTGAGAAGTTTTGTCACCGCAGAAGCAGAAAGGCTTAGTCTATAGACTCAACTGTAGATGTCTTTAAATATCAGACGTGCGTTCGAAATGAATGTTTTTTAAGGCACAATTGAACCATAATACTTGAATTTTCTACGTTTAACTTTAATTCAAGCGATTATGTAAAAAATAATTACAAGAAATCAACAGCTGGACTTTTGGTAAGACAGGGGCGCATTCAAAATGAATATTTATGTTCAGAGCACAATTGAACAATGGCAAGTTTTGCATTTTAAACCTTAACTGAAGCTATTATCTACATATAATTTCATTTAACAACCCGTAGATTCTTTACAGTTCAATGTAGGCAACAAACGATTTGGTTTTAAAATGGTCAGTTTCACCGATTTCGATGACATCTAAAGTAGGGGGGGATTATAGATATTTATTCAATCTTGAACAGCATCCCGCCTCTCTGTTCGTATTAGATATTAATTTACCCTTGTATATGTACATTTGAAGCCTGTCCGTATGTGGGTGTTACTGTAAATATTCTTCCGTAAAATTTGTGTGTAAATAAATATTAAATATACGGTTGTGCATGCGTTTATTTTAACTGTGGTTTGAATCCTGCAATGTGCACGTGTTGGAGTATCAGATAATTCTAAGGGCTCAATTCTGTGTCGTTATAATTGTAAGTTTTTGAGTATATTATGACGTGATAATAAACATATTTCTGTTTGTGCGTGTATGTAAATATCTAAGTATATGTTATTTTGACGGATGTATGCATCTGAGTTTTTTTTAAAGTGTTAATCAATATATGCGCATATATACGAGTTAATAATAACATGGGTTCTATGAACATATATTCTGTTTACGAATACGTGCGACTGAGGTGTGTGGTGTTTTGATAAGTAATTATTGTGAGTAAAACGGACGACTTTAATTACGCGAACTGATTTTGATGAAATGAAAATTTATCATGCTTAATATTTCTATTACTACAGTCATCAGCTCGTGGAAAAAACATTATTTTTTCTTATATGTACACTTCAGAAATTATTTCGGATATTTTTATTAATGCAGTTGTCATTCCTGACGATATGTTCTTCAGCATAAAAACATGAATGGATTTGTTTAGAATTTTTATTATTATATTAACCTTATATATAAGTGTATGTATTCATATATTATTATTATTATTATTATTATTATTATTATTATTATTATTATTATTATTATTAATGTTATTATTATTATTATTATGATTATTATTATTATTATTATAATTATGATGATGTTTATTATTATTATTATGATTATTATTATGATTATTATTATTATGATTGTTATTATCATTAATGTTATTATTATTGTTATTATTGTTATTATTATTATTAATATTATTATTGTTGTTATTGTTATTATTATTATTATCATCATCATCATCATTATTATTATTATTATTATTAATATTATTATTATTATTATTATTATTATTATTATTATTATTATTATTGCCACTATATCTCTATCTATATTACTTATACTTCATTTGTATCAATCTACGATAGTTTGGGATAGTGTCAAGTTATAAATTTATTAAAATGACAGTACGATATATGGAGCTTGAGGTCAAGAATATGAACAAAACAAGACGATAAGGTAATATAAGCCGCTCGAAAAAGTTAGTAAAATAGACAAAATCGCCCAAGTCAAAAGAGGTCACAATGAATCATTGCGAAATAACTGAAAAGTGAGGTGAAAGTTACTGATGTAAACAGAAACGCGATACTCAAGTCGATGTGTCATTTATAAACTTTAATGTTTAATTTGCCAAACAATTTTATTGTACAATTGTTCTAGTTTATGTTTGATCTCATATTAAATACGGCACAGTGGAATAACATTTAACAACAGAATAAAAGTTTTATATTTTCCAAACTATGAAATAAGTTCGTTTTTTTTAAATAATCTCTTTATATTATAGAAAAATGCGAGCATAAAAAGTAATATGGTTAAGCTTAAACATATAAAAGTAAAGGAGTAGTTGTTTAAACTGGAAAAGAAAAAGATAAGATATTCTAGTAAAATATATAATAAATTTATAATTTAAAATATGGCAGCATTAAGAATTGATTATATAATGTTAAATTGAATTTTAAAAAAATACTTAATGCTGAAATATTTTAAGTTGTTAATTTATAATATTTTTACTAGAATATCTTATCCTTTTCTTTCCCAGTTTTAAAAACTAGTCCTTTATTTTTCCATGTTTTAGGTTAACCATATTACTGCTCATGCTCGCATTTTTCTATAATTCATGATTTTTTCCAGGTTTCTAATAAATTCCATCATTCTTTGTTTAATTTCATTCTTATCTTCTGCCACCATAAACACATATGTAATAACAGTGTACGACACTTGTCTGCTTTCAATAAAATACCCTCGATTATCTCACTTTCATGCTTTTATTCTGTCTGTTTCACGAGCCCCTTCTCGTTTCATGACAGTAGTCGCTGAAGCGACAATGTTCCCATAGGAACCGGTAATAAAAAGCGTCGCTAACCTCCTTACATATTTTTACGATTTTGAACACAAGTCAATTCATCATAACTTTTGCTTTACCGAACGAAAATAATTTTTTCACAATATAGTTGAAACGATGATCTATACACTGTAATAATTTCTTTTAAATTTGGTTGAATAATGAGTGAGCGGTGAAGTTTTAAAGCAGTCCTATATGACTAAAACTACAACTTAACCATATATTTAAACACGGTAGCGTTTCAATGATACATATATACTCATTAACATATATACTTATATTATAAAGAAACATATAGTGTGTGCACATTTGTCTGTGGAATATTTTCAACAGTGCTTATATTAAGTAAAACATACTATTTTCATAATAGATTTTCTGTTTATATCACGAATAAACATCGATTTTTATCTTATCACTGGATTGAAACATCGTTGGGCCGATTAAGTAAATAAATTAATAAATTATATTACTTGTAAAAACATAGTTTTATAAAAATGTGTTGCCCATAAATTTTAGTACACTATTATGTTACAGGTAGTCTAATTCAATCGATCGTATTAAACGCAAATATTTCTGTGAAGTTGACATTAATATATTTTATTTACTTATATATGTGCGATAATCAGTGGACGTGAAAAAAGGTATAAAATGAATGGAGGGGTGACTTAACGAATCAAGAAGGAGTGAATGGTTATATAACATTAAAAGATCGTCCCACATCTGAATTATATTGTTTATTATCCACACGATGGAAGAAGATCGACGTTACAAGTGGATACCAAGATACCATCTATTTATTCCTCTTACGTATGGATGATTAATTTTGATCGCTAAGAACGAAGTGCTTGTACAAATACACTAGTGTGCCTAAGTCTTGTTGAGGCACATGAAGAAGAAGGTTAAAATATACCATTTGTCGAATTGTGTGTTGTGATAAAACAGGTACTTCAGATTGACAATGACAATGGACTGGCTGATGAAACAGCGAATATTGATCGTGAAGTAGGATATTAGGAGGGGTAGAGTAATTCCGGCCAGTACGCAATAGCAGGGTATGGTTGGTGGACTAGTAGACATTTGATCGTGAGAACGTTTGGCCCACATTCTAGGAGAATGCTATGGGATGTGTAGAGGAATAAAATAGAAATATGTCAAAGACTGTTAAATATTAAAATAGAAAATAGTATGACTTTTGCTTGGCATGTTGGAGGTGTAAAAAAATAGAATTGCTTCTTAACTGAAGAGGAGGAATGTAACCGATCGAGGTCCTACGGTTGCGAGCGATTGTTAGCTTGGTAAAAATGCAATATTTACGGCAAACCTTTAGGAATTTAAAATATACAGCTTTCAAGCAAACAATATGGAATTAACTATTTGAGAAAGTATTTTTACGATTGATAACATTCGAAAAAAACAACAAACTTCCGCTAAGTTCAAAAGTCAAAGATGACGCAATTGCCTAGCATTGGAAATGGTCAAAGTTTTAAGAACAATGAAAACAGCTTTCATAAAACGACGCATCAAGAAAAAATAAAGAGTCTTGGGTCTACGACAGATGGATGTTTAATTCTGTAGCTTTAAAAGCATCAGTAACTACAGCCATTTTTCAATGCCATTGTAGTTACAATGAGAAACAAACGGTCAACGCGACTCAATCTGAATTGAGATACATGCGTTCGGAGACCGAAATAAAATTAGAAAAAAAAAGTTAATTTGTGTTCCTTCTCATGCATCGATACTGGAAAGGCATCTTCTTAAGGAGAAAGAAGCGCCGACAGAGGAAACCCGAAAATAGGCATTGATTAAAATAAGCAGCCCGTTATAATATACTGTGCATATGTTTATGGAATTGCTTATTGTATGTGCTGAAACACACATAGCGACACAAAGTCTGGATGAATATTATGAACATGATAATATTTGGTGTCATAAACAATGGCAAGTAAATTTATATATACGTATATATATCGCACGTTAATTAGTATATAACCCACAGGATCCGCAGTTATTTTCATGATAAAGCATGTACATTAACAGGCTCCTTCAGTATTTGACAGACTATGGATATCACGAAAGGGTGCTTGCGCGTGAAATTTTTGTGGCAGGAGGTGCGCAATCTCCGACCACACCTCTACTGAGTCGACATTGTTAAATACCAATGGCAAATTAAGTGTCTGTACAGGACGACTGGGAACAAATGCCGAGAAAAGGGAGAATTCCCAAAATGGTCACTCATCAGGTACTGAGCAGGTTCAATGTTATAAGTAACTTCGGTGATCTGACGAGAATCAAGGTGTCAACACGATTATGCTGTATATAACACGTACACATATTCATACATGAATAACACATATTGGTGGGTATTTAATAATATCTCGTCCCCGTAAAATGAATATAACCATTATTATGAGGTTAAAAGTCTAGAACGGAGAGCTCAAATGATGTTGTCACACATAAAACAAATTATGAAAAATGAAGAACAGTTAAGAAGGAAAGAAAATAACATCACTGTGGGAAATCTATTTAAACACGGGTAACAGTGAAGAGTAGACTTGTCCCTTATAAAAACATGCAAACAAATATCATTTCTAGATATTTGCTGCTTAAAACTTTATCTCATTGTATTGTTTTTCCCTTATTCTCGTATTTAAAAAAAAAAAAATATTTCATTTTATTTTACTTGCCTTTTTTATGATTATTTTTTTTATTCGTTTATATTTAATACTGTCGTAATTCTTATACCATTATTACTGTATATTACGGCGTATAAGGCGACTGTCAGATAAGATGGGGTACAAAATTGTAATAAATTTATCACATATCGGTTGTATAAGACGATTGCTATATCAGGGAACAATGTTTGTTTAACAACATCCGGTATCTTATGAAATACTGGTTTTTAAAGATTACTTTTTAACTTTAAGTGTCGACTTTTCCGCCGAAACATACGGTATTTTTTATAATTTTATATTACTTTATACTTTTATCCCGTATTCCTGTTCTGTTATCCCCTTATGCTACCATTTGTGAATTTTTTACACACACACCCACACATACATACACACACATATATATATACCCACACACACACATATATATATATATATAGAGAGAGAGAGAGAGATATGTATAGACATATGTGTATATATTATATTTAACCATTTATAGTTTACCTTTTGACCTTTATTCTTTTATTATATTAATTATATCTAATAATGTACACTTCATTTAAATACAAAGTTGTAAGTCCGATACTCTTATTAATAGATACGGATCTAGCATAGTCCGCTATTTCATTTAACCCCTTTTTCATAGTTATCGCCCATAAATACATATGATTAAATAAACATATTAAATAAACATCCTCTTTCAATCACTTCATTTCAATTCTTTCAAAGAGAACGGATGCGCATAGGTTTTCACATCCTTCAACGTTTTACCATTTTCTTCTCACTACATATTTTTTTCAGTCTTAATATAACTATCGCTAGACGTTGCATCCTTATTGTGTAAATTAACATCTTCTCTCTTCTTTTGTTGAGAAATATTAGCCTTCGAAATATCATGATATAACAATTTTGAATTATCCTACGCCCCTCATTATGCATCATCGTTATATAATAAACGAATAAATGTGTATATATTTTGATATTGTCGTTTTCTTCTTTTATTGACATTCTATATAAGTACCGAGCCAATTTGTTGAGCTTTGCATTATCCAGTAAGCCACCTGTTAAATAATCGCTCTTATTCTTGTAACTCCCTCATATATATATATATATATATATATATATATATATATATATATATATATATATATATATATATGTATATATATATATGTATATATATATATATATAGTTGTGTGTGTGAGTGTATATTGTTACCATCCAGATACACGTTCAAGAGCATCGATGGCATTTCTGATAATTTGAATTTTATGTTAAAAATATATAGGCAATTCTATATTATTTAAAAAGTATATAAAATTCAATATTATGTAAAATGCATAAAATAATATAAAAATCTATTCTTACAAAACATACACGTGTGAGCTTATCTAATTTGTCCTATGTAAAGTTTTAAATATAAAAATGTATGTCGGTTGAATAAGAATATATTCAGACTCATAAAAAATGATTAGCTTAATTTGGATAGCTTTTCCGAAGTTGTAAAACATTTCTGTAAAGAAATAAACAAACAATCGAATTCAAAACCCCAGAAAGAAAAAAAAACATATCCGTTACTCCAAACGGATACTCTGCAAACGTCAAATAGTAAGAACGTCTAAAGGAATATAACAAATTAAGTCTATCAAACCATGCCAATGTTTATACCGCATGTAAACAAAGATGAAAAAACGATAAAATCCTGCTGTCCCCGTGTCTGGTTGCAGGTCGTTGGTCAGTGATGGGTCACTGATTCGTCTGACCGGCTTGACTTGAATGCAGTCTAGGATAACTGTCGAGTAATTGAAGTATTGGGACTGCCCTATATATTTATGGAGGGCAATGTTCCATAATAGCTTTGACCCGTGCTTTGTATGAGGTGAAGGGTTTAGCTAGGCTGAAGTACCTTCGATCCTTTCATACCAATGTCAATTTCCTTGCGGCGGACCTTGCTATCTCTGTAATGGTGGCGAATCACGTGACTCCATTGTAAATATTGACAGCGAAATTGCCGAAGGCTCGTAAGGAAATTTATAAGAATACAATTAATATGAATATGACGGATTTTACAAGCAATCGATTTCTTCTTGAATTTAAAGACTTAGCAGATACGTAAGGTCCAGTATTTCTATAAGAGTAGAGAACAACATGAATCTAATACTATTTTCATCATCGATTTTGTGCTTATATTATATTTACACATCAGTTTTTATCTTATTACTGGATTGAAATACTGTTGCCCTGATTTAGTAAATACATGGAAACGAATGTTGTAATGCAAGTGGTTACGCCCCCATTTTCTGGAATATACTACATATTTATGGATCGCTTTAATTATGAATTAAATAGAATAACAAGAAAATGATCAAACACTTGTAAAGCAATTTGTTTAAGTAAAAAAAAAACATAATCCAAATGAAACAAGGCTGTATTAATTTATCTCCACACAAAGGCAGGCATAGACACACGGACTATTTAAATTAATCTCTAAAATAAAATTATATTGAAGTGTTTATCACATTTCAAAAACATTGTGACATGTCAGACTAGTTCGATTTCTCCACACGAAAAGATGAAATTACCTCAGTCTTGGAGGGTATCTTTTTTGCTGACTTGTACATTAAATAGGGCATTGCTGTAAGAACACATATATTTCATTTTGTGCCTAGCAACAGCCTAGAATGTAATAAAACGTATCAAACATTCCGCTGATTTCGGCATTGGTTCTTGTCATCTTTAACTCGCCTTGCCCCTTGGCGTGAGCAATGCTGATTCAGACTTAATTCGGTTTATTAATACGCAACTCTTGCTTCGGGATACATCTATAATAATATAAACCCTATTTCATATGGTAAACATTGTTTCTAAAAATGAAGGAGAGAGGCGCGTGATCGATTTTCAAAACTCGAGTCGATTGTTTGGCTTACTATAGAACAGTATGTTGCTTTCGGTAGACAAATTGTTCGTGGATAGATTTACCTTCGCTCAGAAAGTGATGACGAGTTTAATATTCTACATGGTATTGTACATGTCACTTTCATCGTCCTCTTAATGGATGTAGTTAATGGAAATCTAAGATTTACACCTTTTATTTCTCGGCGCTGTCACATAGAATAGCATATATAATTCATTCGACAGCATTGAATGCAAGTGGAAACAGAATTTATCAGATAACGGGCAGATAACTCGTGTCATCATCTGACTTCTTGCCAAACTTGTTATTTTCTATTTGCATAACTTTAGGAGAAATAAGAAAAATACAGAGATGGAGGATTTATAATTCGTGAATTCATTTTACCTAAAACTATAAAATTTGCCGAAATTTATATCTAAATTACGTTTAGGCTGGTGTACACTCCAACATTTTTCATCTGTGTGTAAATATTTTACTCATATTTGTAAATTATACCTAGCAAAACAGCACATCTGACCGTTCTCAGTTTCATCGACGTTAAGGTCTATTGCATGTGTTTTCTTTTATCTGGAAAAAAATGTTAATAATAATTGTTGAAATTGAGTTATCCCATCTTGAAAAAGGTTTGGATAGTCATATCGCATATATAAAATTATAGACAGATGTATAATATGAACAGCAGTTTATTCATAATAATACTGGCTTTAATTTACTTACTATATTTTTATGGGCCGTGAAATTTATTTTCTCCAACACAAATTTGTTAGAACTTTTTAAACTGACTTACTATTTCAGCCGGAGGTAATAAAACATGTTATGAAGTATTTTTTGTATTGCTCTACTCTTCAATTCGAGCAATGTACGACTATTTACTAACTTCTCCAAAGTATCAATTTTGTTTTCTTGAAGTCGCTCCTGATAAACCGCTAAGCTTATACATGTAAGGAGCTAAACAAACGAAATACATTCAACGTCAAGAGAGTTCTATTAACGTTATTCTTGAAACCAGCGCTATATTTGGCGAGAAAATATTAACAAGTTAGAGAGTTTTACGAACCCGCAATTCTAGAAAATAATGTTCTGTAATAAGAATATGTAATATGGTAAGGTATCCGTACCGCAAATTGAAAAAAAATACCAGTAGATCAACATAGCAAAAATCTAGGAAAAAGAAAGCTAGGTATAAAATTGTAAAATATATCATAATAGTAATTCAATAACGTAAATAAAGATAGCAACTTCCGACTCAGTTTTCCTCGATGTAGTGGGATCAGTAGAAGATTAGTAGTGTCAGAACTGCCGACTAAAATAGAACTTATGAAAATTAAGGAAAATGAAATATTAAAAATATCTCACTGTATGATCATATCTGCCACTGCGTGTGCTAAGAAAAAATGTCTTAGACATGGAACCACTAATTCATGAGGTGAGAATAATAAAGTTGATTCATCACAGATACAACTCCGATTCTTTTGTGTGTTCTGAAGCAAATTCTCTCAAATTGTAATTGTAACCATGGGTTATTGTTGCCCAGCATGTTTGAGGTAGACTCCAGGAATATGTCAAATGTTATGATAAGCTACATCGATGGGTAAAACTCCATATTGCTGAAAAGATCCTGAAGTATGATCTTCATAGACTACAAACACATCCGTTCAATAACAGAACGAAAACAACAATTATAGACAACATCGATAATCACTTTAAATTTGTGTAATACACGAAACCATAAATCAGACGTAATTATATAATCAATTGTATTGACTGTAGTAAAACCATAGAGAAAATTGAAAACATAGACATTGTGTAAATCTCAATTACGACACAATCATGTTGACACACTGGTTCAGGCCAGGTCACCAACGTTAAGCAAACTTTGATCCTGGTCAGTATCAAATGGGTGACCATTTGAGAATACAAAGCGATGTATGTACTGCGAGGTAAAGTACCAAGTTGAGAAAATGGCGCGGTCTATCCTTCTCTCGAGGGTAGATGAGACTCTCTTTAGCCGTGGCAGGTAGCCCCTCTAGTGATGGCGAAACGATAAAAAAATACCCTTTATAGCTTTGATGAAGCATCAAGTATTCAGTTACCGACAGGATTTGAATTACACTACTTGTGTATGGAGTTTAATCTCGGCTGCGGCCGCGCTTGCATGGCGTAGTTAATCTCAATAATATTTACATAATTCGGTTATTGGTCTCACCGCAGCATTTTGGTCAATAGCATCTCTGACCTTTTTTACTTGTGTCTTGTGGAACGCGGGAATCTAGATTGATTTATGAACGAAACATATTATTGTATCCACTCAGGTAGCATACTTTTTTGGTTGCAAATTTTCAAGTTCCTCAACATACACCCAAAGAGGTCAAAGATTAAATCGACTGAAAAAGTTGCAAGAATTACTCACAAGATGAGAACAATAGTAAACATATTCCAAATAATAAAATCTCTACTCCTAATCTAAAGAAATTCAGATACATTATGTAAATGTTTGAAATTTAGAAATATAATTAATCAAGCAACGCATTGACAATACACGTGTATAATTTAAGAAACTTACCTAGGAATTAACTAAAGTAATACAGTTAATTCAATGATTATTAGACTTGGTATCAGATTAAACAACTTATGCAATCTATATTGTCATCCAGCGAGTAATCTCTACAAAAAAGTAAAGAAAATACGTTCCGAGAGGAAGTATTTGTTAATTAATATTTATTAGTAATTGCATGTTTCTCGATATGACTTCAGTAATCATATTTATAAGACGCAGCGAAAAGATAGAATATGGATATAACATAGAAACCATTTTAGTTTACTTTTTATTTATTTGTATGTTGTTTCGTTAAAGTCAGTGTAACACAGCGAAATACTTCCATAAAACTAAGGGTAATAAAGCGAGATGTTATATATCTTTACATCATCAAAACTCTGATTCCCATCTGGCATCAATTGAAATGGATGGCTCTCGTCTTGGGGAGGCTCCATGTTTTGACAAGCTTCTGAGTTTGACCTTTACTCCTGATCTGAAATGGAACACATACATCAAATCTGTTGCCAGGGACCCTGGGAAAATGGTGGGATCCTTCTACCGCTCCAGAAGATATCTCACTACTGATGCAATTCTCTATCTGTATAAAAGCCAAGTACGGCCAAGGATGGAGTACTGCTGCCACATCTGGGGAGAAGCTGCTAAAAGCAGCCTATCCTGCCTTAACAACGTACAAAATAGACTTCGTGGTTTAGTGGGGGATGCCCTTTTCTCTTCCCTGCAACCTCTCTCCTACAGAAGCCTGTCTTTATTTTATCGTTATTTCCATGGCAAGTGCTCGTCTGAGCCCCCCCCCCTCGCCAATCTTTCACGAGAAACACCCGTCTTGCTGAAACTACTGTCAATAATTTTCTCCACTCTCTATCTGTGCCTAAATCCAAACGTAGATTCCATGCACAAAGCTTCTTTCTTAGAACTGCACGCCAGTGGAACGTTCTGCCGCTTGCCTGTTTCCCACCTGACTACAACTTGGACGTCTTCAAGTCCAACATAAACAAACTCCTGACAAACCGCCCCCTTAAGTAGGATACTCTATCAAAACAACCAATACTAATGATTACTGCAATACTATCTCATTGATTACTGTACATGCAATAACCCTTATCGGGCCTTGATAAGTGGTGACCTCCATGTAAAAAAAAATATATATATATATTAATGGGGATATTTTTATCTGTATATCTGAATTCAGATTTATATAATTACTTCTACATCTTACAAGCCGTTGCTATAATATTATTATATTTAATATTTCATTCAGATGATGATACTATTTCAGGTTAATGTGATATATTACTGTGGTAGGTTCAGTATAATTGAGTGTAGTGTGTCATGTAATCATTATTCTAATCGCCAAGTAATTACCTTCTCAATTTGGGGATGAATATGTTAGTTTTATTTGTTCTCTTTTTGTAAGTCTACCTAATGAGAGTTTACCTCCGAATTATGTGGGATGGGCGTAATATAGAATATATATTGTAACAAGACCATTTTTTTTTACATATTATGTTCTTCTCTGATGAGATAACAAAGCATATGTTCGTTTGTGGTGATAGCATCTCCCCATAATGCTTTTCTGTTCGCCCCTCTCACAATTATATTTAATGTCTGTTGAAGGATTTTTTGATTAGACTAAACTATATGAAAATTAAATCACCAACGCATACAGTAATAGTACACGCCGACTCTGAGAAAACTGTAATTTACATAAAACAGTGCAACAGCCAAGCCGGTTAAAAATACAAAAAAACAGACAGGACTAGGTGAATAACGCAGTGCAATGAGCATACTGTAAATGGATACATTTTGATCATACCGGAAAAAACCTTCCTATATTAACAGGAGACTCCTGGAAAACAAAGAAATCACAAATTAAACAAATTAAATAGACCAGATTCCAGAATACAGAACAAGAAATAAAAACGGTCAAATCATAGATTTTTCCGCTTCAGCATTCTGCGGGGTTAAGATCAAGTAGATTAAAAGCAAATACACATAATGCAAAGTTATATAATAATATAATGTCAGTTATAGAAAATACTCCCTGGAGCACTACGTTCAGTCCCTAAAAACCCGGCACATTCGGATAAATGTATATCTAAGAAGAGCAGGCTATATGACGGCAATTTTGAAAACAGCTAAAAGCTTAAGTAAAATTCCCGAACTCAGAAACGAGCCGACATAAACTATGAATGTTTACTGACCACATGCACCTTGTAATAGAAACAAAATATAAAATTACGGCCATATGAAACTTTAAGGAAACTTTAAATTATAAGAAATTTTATAAACAAAGCACACGCATCTACTTAAAATATTATTAGCAATAGCCTCAGCAGATGCTAAAAAAATATTAGTGGATTGTAAACATATATAAAAAACTGGATTGATTAAAAATATATGGAGTCGAATAGAAGATAAGGAAAGTTTATTGCAACGTGAATCACATAGAAAGCCATTCAGTTAGATTATAACTAGCATCTTAATATGTATTAAGTACTAGTAATAAGACTCTACTAACAAATCCTTTCAATAACTATATAAATATATGTACTTTTTACCCGATATGTATCCCTTATGCATGCCTCCTAAAAGGGGCCCATTAAACTAAAGTGCATGAGAGAGGTAGCAATTGTATGTGCCAGTATAAGGATGAAACTCGGATAATAATGAAACATCTATAAAGAATTCTAGAAAAAGATACATGTAATCTTGAATAATTGATAGAAATCGCTCACAACACCTTTTAGTCAGAAATATCCACCTTGAATGTGAGAACTAAAAGATAAATAATGTAAGCGGGAGTTATACGACTACGAAAGTAAACGCACGCGCACACACCCACACATACACACACATACACACACATATATATTGATGTGTGTATATATATATACACATTTATATATACAAAAATTTATATATGTATATATAATATGTATATACGCAATAAAAAATTAATGTTATATGTATGCCATATACTTACACACACAGATATGTATACACATATGTATATATAAATATCCACATACGTACGCACTTTATATACATTGCGGACTATTTTCCTCATCTTTTTTAGTTAGGCTATTGGTTCGCAATAAATAAAATGAATAAATAATACTTATCTCAATAAGCATTCCAATTAATTAAATATATCAATCTACTTATACATTTATATTTTTGTATGTGTGTTTACTTATACTTTGCTATGTGCATTTGCATACACACTTCCGTAAATATATATTTATTTTTTCACAGTTCTCAGCTTTTGCTTTATAGCGGAGCCTGTGGCGCCGGCCAATTTATTCCCCATAATTGTTGTTTCATCCGCTTTAAATCTTTTTATTTATTCATTTTATGCTTTTATCACAACTTTAACTACCCTTCCCAATCTATTAGATATAGACGTTTCCACATGAAACTCATATCCCTTAACTTAGAAACAATTTATAATTTATGACCACTCATCACACGCAATTGAATTGTGACCCTGCTGATAATTTCATTTTAAACTCATTACATGTCTATCTCATTTGACCACTTTTTTCTGTCTTTATTCTTGCACCACTTCAACGTAATTTTGGCTGGGTCATTGTGACATTGTCTTTTCTATTCTAAAAATAACTCAATTACCGCTCATCTTTCTTTGTTTCTTTATTCGTATTTAGGAAGTCGGCCTCGGCGGAAACATCTTGAAATCTCCTCCAGTCTTCATTCTTCTCACAATTTATATTTCTTTTTATAATAATATATTGAACTCAAACTTGTTTCCTTGTACCCATTTGTGATTTATTTCGAGGAATTCTGCCTTTTGAAAGACATCGATATATCTTCTATTAACGCGATTCCTTTGGGGTTTACCAAACTTTTACCAACTTTTCTTGGATTTTACGTTATTGGATATTTTACTCTTTACCCGACCATCCATCCACGTGGAATCATTTTTCTTTTTTTCCCCATTCCTTCTGCTTCAATATTTTTAAACTTTTACCAACTAAGCTCTATGGCTTGCACTAAATACTTTTCAAGCAAAATCCGATTCGGCATTTTGCTAATTCCTACACTCTGATGAGAAGGAATGTATTTCTTTCGAAACTCCTGAGTTTAAGAATAATCCACTTAATTTGTGTTTCCTTTTTGAAAATTAAATATGCTTTTAACTCTTCATAAAATGTTTAACATGTTTTATTCATTATTTGTTCTAATATATATATATATGTGTGTGTGTGTGTATAAATAATTATATATATATATATATATATATATATATATATATGCAGCGTGACCCCCCCCCAAAAAAAAAAGAAAAGAAAAGCTAAATGGAGGCGATCTAGAACATATACTGTAGAACAGAGAAAAAAAGGCCAAATACCATTGTGTTTTGATGTGATGTTTTGAATATAATCAACTAGTTATGACCAAAGTTTCATTTCATTCGGACCAAACACTAAGAAACAGTAAGATAGTTTATCAGCTCAGTTGGACTATATTTATTTTCTTTTTATAATAATATATTGAACTCAAATCATTTGTGATTTATTTCAAGGAATTAGTGAATTTTACATCTTAAGATTTTACTTGCATCATAGTCACTTACTTGTTTCTTTTTTTCTAATTTTTAGAATGGAGGTTGAATAATTTCTTATGTCATAGATACAACTAAATGGAACTATTTGGCTCTGTTGAATATTATATACATATATATATATATATATATATATATATGCATATATAATTACACACACATGCGCGCGCGCACTCACACACACACATATATATATATATATATGGCTAGATCCAATTACTCCGATGAGTAGTAGACGACAACACGTGTAAGTAGATAATTATAGATAATTATATTTAAAAAAATACGTA
>NC_136486.1:89173636-89203636 GCF_053919585.1 Euprymna scolopes | reverse complement strand
CGTGAAATTTTAGTGGCAATTGTTTCGCAATATCCAGCCATACCTCTCTTCTAGAGGGAAGTGGAGGTTCACAACGACGGGAAACAATGCCGAGATAAGAGGAAAGCACATGCAGCGCCTACAATTCCCAGATGGTAACCCATCTGGTACTAACCAGGTTCAACGTTGGTTAACTTCTGTGATCCGACGGTGTTTCAACGTGATTATGTCGTATATATATATATATATATATATATATATATATATATATATATATATATATATATATATTTATATATATATATATAAATTAGAATGATTATATATACGTACATATATAAGTATATATATGTATATATTCATATATACATATATATATATATATATATATATATATATATATATATATATAAATTAGAATGATTACATATATACGTACATATATAAGTATATATATATGTATATATTAATATACAGGGTGTCCGTAAAGTTACTATACAGTCTTACAAGTTACTATACAGACGCCCTGTAATATAGTAACAGTACAGTAAGATATTGTATTAAAATATTTATTTGTAACAAAAGAATATTAACTATTAATACAAATATAATACAATACAACAATAAGACTGTATAGTAACTTTACGGACACCCTGTATATATATATATATATATATATATATATATATATATATATATATATATATATATATATATATATATACGATTAAAATCAAACATTATTTCCTAATATTTATTGATCAATTTTCAGAGAAGGTTATATAACTTAAAATAGTAAAATGAAAGAAAGATAAAGCGTAAGCAACTATTAAAAAGCGGGAAAGGATGACAAACACTTTGCTATTTCTTTCAATTTCTTACCCGTAAAAACACTACATTAAAAACATGTTTATTACGGGGGAGAGGCAAACAAGGTTTTAGCTATGTGTTATTTACATATGAAACCGTTATTATTTTTATAGAATACATGAGTACTTATTGTTATTAAATTATGTTAATTTATTATTGTTGCTGCGGGATCTTAGGAATAGTTCCGCTTTATTCATAGATCGTCTTGTGTTTATCGAGTCCAATTAATTAACACAGCGATGGTGTTAGTTTCCTCTTGGGATTTTTCATCCTGTCAGGATTAAGTAATTTTTTAATTGTTATATCTAAAGGTCGACTATGCCTCGTTTACCTGAGCCTAGAAACACTTATTATTTTTTCTGAAAACGTTCATTTGATTAATGGCGTCGAATATTACACTATATGTTTTCTACGGTGCCCTAGGTAGCACTTCACCTGTAGCCATAGGACGTATAGTGTGTATCATTGTTCGTATAAATAAAAATAATGACGATGTGATGCTACAAATTCTGATCTCTATTAAGCTATTATAGCCCGGCTATTTTAATTAATATATTTTTATGAAAGGAAAAATATCTATTAATATATATTTACTTAACAGGTAATGCCCTGTTTTTTCATCTTCTAAAATATAAATCTCACCTGTCTGTTTTAATGTATGTATGTGTGCAAGTATATTTATATGTTTGCCTAAAACTTTTGGACAAGGAGACGGATTCACACGAGATTGCTATCGTTTTCATGCTCGACGTTTCGGACGACAATTAGTCTTCCAATAGCATTCATCTCCTTACTCTCAACAGGGCACTTTTCTACAAGGAGAGGTCATTTTTTTTGCGAGTCATTTTTGCAAGTCATCGGATCGGTTGGATTGGCCTTGCCTAATTTTAACATTCCGAACTTCCAGTCGCGTCATGGAGTAGAGGTAAAACGTCAGATTTCTTTCACTTTTTATTTTCGCCTACGCATCACGGGTTCGAGCCTGCCGGCCTACTACCACTTTTTTTTTTTTTTTTTTTTTGTTCAACACACATACTTAAACATTCGGAGAACGCCGGGCACCCAGGCTAGTTTTATATCTTTCGAAGATCTCAGAAAGACAGCATTCCTTTTCCTGTAGCTAACACTTAACATTTATACAAGACACGTAGATATTCGAATATTTTAATAGAGTTATCGTTTACCACTCTAACACTTAATAAGTAAAGAAGCGGAGAACATGATTTTCCTCTTTTTAATTGAACATTGAAGCATGTTATCGTATATCTTATTTGGTGTCTCTTGTTCTCATTGCATTCCAGAGCAAGAATCCATATATTATGTTGGAGTATTCAACTCCATATGGTTACTTGAGGTAAAATTACTTGTAAAATGTGCACCTTTTCTCCTAGAAGCCAGATGGTGGAATTAACTATGATGAGGGGCGAGTAGGAAGTTGAAAGGCCTGCCCTAATATCACCACCAATAAAATATTTATTGCTTCTGCTTTTCATTTTTTTCTTGCCCTCCATTTTTTTTTCTTATTTCTTTTCTTCTTTTCTCCCGTGCGTTTTTTCTTTTTCTCCCATACCTCTCAACCTCTTCACAGGTATGGAAAGGGATGATTTATATGGGCGGGGATATACAAAATGGGCAGCGTTAGTTGTACGTTTTCTGACCACAAATACAAGCATTTTTATTACTGAATAACCACCGAAATTTGAAACCCTTAGCAGAACAACATCAACTTCACATACTCCCACTAATTGAACCTATACACCGTAGTATGTTTAACATTTAGAGCGGGCATCAAGAATACATCAATACGAATAGCTTTATTTAACCCTCATCTTTCCCATATCTCAACACAGACTCAAATCCACAGTCCTATTGAGTCTTATTTACATACAACCAAATTTTATTTTTCACAACCTCCTGATTTTGTAACTTCCTTTGACGAAGAAGACCTAATATTTACAATGCAAACTTTGCTGCAACGCCTGTAGATATCTCTAGTTACTCATACTTAGCTGCATCGCCTGTAGAGGTGTCCAGTTACTCAGTGTTAGCGGACCAAAACATGTTCATGACTGTGTAGCAACATATTACTGCTTACGTAAAAACAAATATATATACATATATATATATATATATGTGTGTGTGTGTGTGTGTGTGTGTGTTTGTGTATACATATATGCTCTTATTCTAGGATAAGATAACGCAAAGTAAATGATGTAATACTATCACTGATTATAATAACAACCATACAAAAATGGTAATCAAAATTATAATAATATTTAATATATAACTAAAGCATAAAAATATTTTGGTATAACGTAAAATTTTATTAAAAATACAAAGTTACACTAGATCATCTCCGATCACAAAAAAATGAAAAATTATCGCTAAAACAGCAAAGAAACAGATGCATACTCGTTAAGGAACTACAATAAATAGGTGTGTGAATAACTAAGAATCTGTTCTGTTGACCAGAAAACACAATACCACGTATATATATATATATATATATATATATATATATATATATATATATATATATATATATATAAACACGAAGCGGCATTAATTTAATGCAATAGCCCGACTTATCATCACGTTGATGAAGTGCCAAAAAGGTGTAACACAGTAAAAAAAAAAAAAAAAAAAAAAAAAAAAACACTTGACAGAAAGGAATTTGGTGAAATAGACTTTTCATTTCCATATTTCTGTTAAATGATACCGTTATGGAAAATCACTCATGTAATCTGTTTTCTTTTTCAGGTATCATTTTTCAAAAAGGCTGTCACGGATAATAATACCAGTGTCGTCAAATGCGTTCACACGTTTATGAGTTTGCAAAAACATTGCTATGTACGATATTTTTTACTAAATAGTATCAATGTTAAAGTATTTGTTTGGTAAGGAACTTCCGTTAGTTAAGTTGTACTGGTAAAAGATGTCCATGAGCTTAGTTCCCATTTCTTATATCAATACCGACCAATAAAGTAAATATAGCATTACTAGTACCTATTCAGCTAGATCATTTGAAAAATTATCAAAACGCATAACATATTTGATGTAGAATTTTCAATTAATTCTGTCGATCATTATTGTATATTTCTTGGCGCACAATAACATATATATCAATGCTACTTAGAATGTATGACTTGGACGCGGTTCATTTTATTTATGTTAATTATTGTTTGTTCTGCATAATCCGAAAACAACTAAGAGTTTACTATCTTCTAAATTTTTGCTCATAGTATTAGGAATTTATATTCCCCCAAAATATCACATATAATCAATGTTATCATTATGAAGTAATACTTTTAGCATATTATCAAAAATAACATTTTGCTGGTGTCAGTTAACATAATAAAATCAGTTTACATAAATCAACGAGGGTGTACGCTTTAAGCTGCTTTTCGAATACTTCTGACATGTGCCCATTTTTTGTTTGTTAACACAAAGGACCGTTTTATTCTTTTATATTTAACAGTTAATGAATAGCTTTGTTAAGCACCATACATAACTTTAAATTTATTTCATAATTTATTGTTATTTATTTTTTATTTTTTTAATTTTAAATAAATATATTTTACGTTTTAACACTATTTATACAAGAACATGTATGCTCCTTCGGGTCGCATATTTTTTCCACATCCGACTTATAGGTTAATGAAAAATAAAAACATATATACACTGCCCCGACTACCATAAAAAAACATATTTTAATGTTTGTTGAATATACTGGTGACAAACAGTAGATACTAATCACCGTCAACAATACACTGAGGGGTTATAGTTGGGAAAGAATATCTGATATTATTAGAGAGTCATGAACTACACTAAAAAAATAATAGCATTTAGGGTAGGAGCATGCAAAACAACAAAACAGATACTGCACTACATGCTTGTATTGAGAATGGCAAGATAGCGCAGTGTTTAGAAATTACCAGCAATGATATTATGGATCGGACTTCAGAACAATAGTAATTCATTAGTTATAACCTTACACAATTCGATATTTATTTATACATACGACTTATTTAGTATAATAAAATCACAAATATTAGGCAACGGAAGAATTTAATTTGAGTGTAATGTGTTTTAGAATGCAAGTAACACAGATGTAATAATTAAAGCCGAAATATTAAATAACAAGAAACGAAAATGATCAGGTGGTTTATAAAATGATGTATAGAGAATTCGATATAAGCGAAAATATTTACCATTTGCTTCGCAACGTTTCAAAACAAAATTGCTATTTTCTTGCCGGTTATTGATTTGAATACATTCTATGTGAACATGTAAAATAATTTCATCATCATTTAGCTTCCAATGTATCCATCACTCTAACGCTCGTCTTTGAGAAAGTTTGTAGCTTTAATAAGTCCTAATAGTTGCGGAGAGTACATACTACTGGTAGGGAACGGAAATTAATGTTTTCCTTACACAGCAGAGAGCGGCAGAAGGATAACATGGCGAATGAAGCAATTATATCTTGAATCACCTGTTCGAGATGTGCTGAAAAAGGATAATCATGTAAAGGCGTCAAGACGTAACATGTAAAGTGTAGAATGTGGTCAGAATAAAAAAATAAAGAAAACAATGTACCATATAAGATGAGTTATTTTGATACACAAAAGAGGGTATCTTGTGAGTTGACCAGTGGAAATATTGTAAGTGAGTGTTTGTGTTTTGATTCTCAAACATAGTATTTATATATATATATATATATATATATATATATATATATATATATATATATATATAATTGGTGCAATAGATGGTTAAAATAAAGGATTATATTTGTCAGCAACATTCATGGGAAAAAAGGATATCAGGAAAATAAAAAGACGCGAGTGTAATCGGATATTTATGGGAGGAAAACATGGGATTTCTGCTTGTCTATGGAAAAAAGGATAGCTAGCGATGAACAGCTGACATAGTAACCTACATCCTAAAGACCGCAGATACATTCGAAGTGAAAATGTTAGTGGCCAGCAGGTAAAGCCTGGTATAAATAAACAAATAAAAAGAGGCGTGCTGTACCCTTTTTCCTAGCTAGTGGAGTGTGAAAATCTAGGGATTGTTCTAGAAAAAAAAATAGAATATAGGTTAGTATGGAAAAAGGTACGGACATGTGGGAAACTGCGTAAACTTTAAAAAAATGACAATGGAAGGGGTGTAGAAAAACACTACCGGACGATGCCAGATAAACTTGATAGTTTAAGACTAATTGGTTGTTTGAAATGAAGTTTTAGTTGAAATAAATGTTTATATAAATAGAAATTAGAAAGATACTATTTAGAGAAATAATATAGACAAAATGGGCTTTACAACGATTAAATCAAAATAGTTCTAGCTTCTATCAGTATGAGGTAGTCAGCCGTAGACGTCATTTAAGATAACTTGAATCTGAATGAGACGTGGATATTGGGTTAGTTGAGTTGAGTTGGAACTTGTGGAGCTGACAAGAAAAGTTGGGTTTCTCCGAAAGACTAGGAAGTGGTTCGAATCTAACAGACTGAAAATGTGAAAAGAATTGTGCTTGAAACTTCAAGAACAAAAAGACTACCGGAACAACGAAGTATTAATATTATTTATTCGTGATTTCTGTGTTAGTCTATATTTTTTCTGAGAATTTGAAGATTTTTGTTTCAGATCCGATAATCCAAACAGGTGAACAACCTGCTTAATGGAACATATTATAAAAGACGGTATTATCTTTTTCAATGTTTTGCAAAGTGTATATGTCTTGCGAACAGGCGCTTAAATATTATACACGCGTTGATATAATCATAAGACGATCAATATAGGGATACACACACACACACACACACACACACACACATATATATATATATATATAGCTGTGTATACACACACAGCCCCAAATATAGCTACCGACGTTTCAAACCCCTGTAATATTACACGAGATGTTGACATTCATCAGCTTCTAACCAATATATCATTCTGAGATTGTAGCTGTCCTTTTAAGTGTAGGTATCTGTATTATTCTAGCACTTAATTTACCCGTTATATTTACTTGGAAATTACGAATTTTTTATGCGTCTGATTACTCCCGTAAACACTGGAATTATCGAGATCAAGTTATGATTCAATTTTTTTATATCATAAATAAATCTTTGTATTTCGTTATAATTTACTTCTCAGATTTGTCACACCAAACATAATTAGGGACTCTAACTTCTACGATATTTGCTTTTAATTGCTTCTATTTTTATGTAATTATATCAGATTTAGTTGCTCCATTTTCTGATTCTGTATGAATTGCATAGTCATAATCCTTGGTGTGTTATATATTATTAAATTGTCCTTTATGATATATGTTTTCAGGACTTGTTTCTTCATTGAATATTTAACTTTACAGACGGCCTAATGACGATATTTACATACGTTATTGTGTTGCATTGTATACCATTCATTCAACAGCAGAACGTTGCGTCTAGATGTTAGGTGGCTTACACTCTCTACTTCTGTGTGTCAGAATGTACATATTGTCTCATTATGCATACCACTCACCTGATGAAAGCATTGGTTATTGAGCTGTATAAATCATTATATTTTCCTCCGGATCACACGCAAAGGAGTTTCTTATTAACCAGTTTACTGCATATACCTTATCTAAATATTGATGGGTCAATTCATCATTAAACAATTTAACACGCTGTGAGTTGCCTATTTTTTTTCCATTTTTTTTTTTACATTGAGTTTTAAGTCCCCTTTAAGTTATTTAAGTAGCAGGCTTGTTTTGTACTTATGTTTTATTTGTAACATATTTTGCCAGATTCGTGAGGTAGATTTTTTTTCTGGCTCTTGTTTTTTTTTATGTTAACGTACAAATATGCGGTTTGTATTAGATATTTGCGGTGCTCCCAATATAAGGACGATATTGACGTTACATTTTTGATAGACCCAAATCTCTTGGACCTTGGGAGCAATAGAGTTTAGGGAGACACTGGTTTCTCCATACAGTGTAAAGATTTTCTTCAGTTCTTGTGTCTTATCTTTTATTGTCGTTCCTTTCGGCTGGTCAACAGTACTAAAGATGTATTTTATCACAGATATGGCTATTTGGTTAAAGGAGGTTTCCTGGTTTTGATTTCTACGCTGTTTTACAAATTACCGTTACGCAACTTACAGGCACCCTGCCAGTTTTTTTCTCCCGTCCAATTATTTTTTATTTATGTTCTACTTTTTTTAATAGAGTATGTTTTACATTTAAACATAATTTATATAAAAATATGATTAAAGGACGGATCTTACATGAAACAAGATACTACAGCATTCCACGGGCACACTTTTTATGATCAATTGAGAACATGCTTAGGTTCCTCTCATTTTCCTACAGCTTTGAGGTATAGCATTCTTAATCAACAACTGGTTTCGGGTATCGAAACACTTCCCCTGCACCCTGTTCTTTCTCAAAAGTAAAAGCCTTGTTGAAATCTTTTAGTAATATTTTATTTTCTTGTAGGTTCTTTAAAAAATAAGTGTTTTTTCTTGTCAACTATTTAACAAAGTATATTAGTACACGTATTACAGAGTAACTAAATTAGGTATACCACTGTCTCTTTGATTCTTTATTATTTATAAGAAACATATTATTTTTATGCTCCTAAATTTTTTAGATACGTAATGATAGTTTACACTGTTTTGATAGTTAAAACTCCTGTTTTCATTGTGAGTGTTATTCTCACATTGTTCGGTCGAGAAAAGCTTCGACTTTCATTCAGGTATATCCTGTAATACTCGGGAACGTTTCAGTTGAACACGGGAATCGACACTTACTTAAGATGTCTACTTCATAATGGATGACTGCAGAAGGTATGTTCTGTCGAGAATTATGCAAGACGATCCGTTCCTCTTTTTTTGCATGTTGTTATATATATATATATATATATATATATATATATATATATATATATATATATATATACATACTTTTTTAATTTTTTATTGAGCCCATCAAAAATTAAAAAATTAAAAAATTATATACCGCTCTATTAACATATCGAGCACTTTTATCGTTTTTTTAACCTTATCTCCCTTGAAAAGAAATATATATATATATATATATATATATATATATATATGTGTGTGTGTGTGTGTGTGTGTGTGTGTGTGCGTGTGTGCGTGTGGGTGTGTGTGTGTGTGTGTGGTGTTAGTGGTGGGACGATTCCAAGGTTTGCCCTATTCTGATGCAATTACCGATTCTGCTTTTACACTTCGATTACGATTCAATTACCGATTTTGATTTTATATCTGATTTAATTTCTAAACATCGAGTTATTTTTAATTAGAGAACCCATTAAATATTCGAAAAAGTGTTTCATGATGTACAACTAGCGATCCCTAGAATAACTTTAGGACTATTTTGAATTTATGAAAATATATTGATTGATTTACGATCAAAATAATTTTTCCACGAAGGACTATTTTTTATTTTATATTGATTTTAAAAGTTACAATATTTTAAAAGACGATATTTACACACACACGTATTTGCTTATATATAAGCAAATGTGTGTGTGTGTGTGTGTGTGTGTGTGTGTGTGTGTGTAAATATAGTCTTTCCAAATTTTTGAACTTTTAAAATCAATATAAAACAAAAATAGTTCTTCGTGGAAAAAACACAGTAACTCGTATATATATATATATATATATATATATATATATATATATATATATATATATATATATATATATATATATAATATAATATAATATAATATAAAGCTGAATGTCTGTGTGTGTGTGTCTGGTCACGAATAGGCTCCTATATGGTTGATTATTTAAAAAAAAAAAACTAATTACATATAGTGATAGAAGATGTATCGAGACATAAGAATGGGTATGTTTGATCTGGCAGAACGGTGGTTCATTAAAATTGTGGGGTCTGCCTGGTCCACAGAGTATGGAAATAAAAAATAAAAAAATTAAAAAAACGTTTACAAGTGCTTTTGATATAGATGTACATAAGAATACTTTGATAAGTATGTTTTAATTTTAATAGGGATGGTATAATAAAATTGTGGGGTCTGCGTTCGCGCCTGGCCTCCATGGAATAGAAATAGGCACAAACTCTAATAAAGACTTTTCATATCTATCTGCGAAAGTATACTTTGATAATTATGTTTCAGTTTGAAGAAATATGGTATAATAAAATCACTGGGTGTCCGTTCGCGCCTGACCTCTATAGAATGGAAATATGTCACAAAGTTTAGCAAGGTTTTTTAATATAGATCCACAGAATATTGTCATAAGTGTTTCAGTATGAACAAGTGTGGTATAATAAATTATGGGGTTTATCTATTAGTTTTTTACTTTCAACATATTTTGCTTTGGTTTTGATACCCCCAAATTCGAAGCTATCTCCCTACAACCCTTCCTTTTCATAATCTATCATACTTTCATAAATTAGAGTCCATTTTGTTTAGGTTGTTTTTTGACCCAGTCAACGACGGGTACGTTTGCTATAATATATATATATATATATATGTATATATATATATATATATATATATATATATATATATATATATATATATATATATATATATAAACAACGTTATAATGTATAACAAGAGTGGTGGGACTAAAACATAAATTAATTTCAATTGTATACGCGCATCTTTACAGAAATGCATTATGTAATAAATGTAGTATTTCAATTTGACTTTATTTTTGTGAAATATTAAAAGTGCTCCATTAATATATAAACTGTTTTTTTAATCGGCCTTAAAATGTTATGTTTTTTTAGCATTTCACATGTGTACAAACATGCTTTATGCATAAATACACTAAACAGAAAGATATCATAATTGTTTACAGAAGTTAAACTATTATATTCTCGGCAGCTATCTCCTAAATTACATTTACTCTCATTTAATTTGATCTTAGCGCTTTTGTTTGTAATGATTTTGACATTATTTTGGTCCCGCCTAAACTGTACACTAGACACCTTAACATGAGAATTGGTTGTCAATTGCTTAAAAGAAAATTTGCGACATATGAGCCAATTTTTATGGCATTGTTGCGTTATCAGACTTGTAGTAGTTTGGAAAGTCCCTATCTGTTCATAAAATGTCCATTATCAATCTGTGATGCAACAAGTAAAAAAGAATTATGCAGATCATATGTTGGCATGCTTAGTCTTTTCAAAATGTGTTTCTCAATTGTTGTCAAAGAGAATAAGAAACCATTATAAATTTTAGTATTGTCTATAGGTTCCTCATGTATTGACAATGCGTTCACAAACACAGCCGTCAAAGACACTGTAATAAGCGAATTGCATGACACGGTATCATTGGCAAACACACCTCGAAAAGCCTGAACTTCGCGACATATGATCTTCATAATTCTTCATAGTTGTTAAATCACAGATTTTAATGGACATTTTATGAACAGCTTAGAGCTGTTCAATCTATTATCAGACCATTCATTTAAAATACGGAAAAGTGACATACATTTCATGAAGAATTCACATTGTATAAAATAATTAAAGATTTCTGACCAAGAGAACAAAAATATCAATTAATTATGAACGTAAAACGTATAATTGACATTAATGACGATTACTTCATTTTTTATACTTTGCTGTTCAAGTGCATTTGTATACTTGTTATTCCTATAAAAAAATGACTTTAATATGCACCTCCGTGTAGGGAAAAGAACGACAAATATATAAATTGTCACTTAAATCACGAGAAAAAAATATTTAAACAAAGTATAAAAAAAGAAAACAAATATATAATTGTCTTGAAGCGTGTCATTTTTTTTAAATTTTATTTTGTTCGATTATAGTTTCACAGAGAACGCGTATCTCAATTTATTAGACACGAGTAAATTTGTTTTGTAAACATTATTGAAAATATGGAATATTTAATCTGGTCCAGTCATAGCTGTAATAATGAGGGAAACAGTAAAATATTAATCACATTTAAAAGTGGTGTTGTAATCCCTGAAAGAATTAAGATATTTAAAGTTCCTTCTATACGAAAGGACCAATATTCAACAGTATACGGCCCAAAAAGTGTTACTGATACTGTTAAGAGCAAGCTGGACAATACTATGATATATTTCATAATACTGGACAGAAGATGCCAATATTTCATTATGCAAAATCACGACACAGCAACTATTTGTTGCTATTAGACGTGAAGATAACAACGCTGTATTTTCCACAGAGGCAATCACCAGAGCGAACATTTCCGAAATTGTTTTTTGAAAATAAACTTTGTGAACGGAAATTACCTTTACTTTCCAAGTTAAGATAACAAGACACAAAAAACATTTCAGAAATGAAAGTTTAAAACTACAACGTGATACACACATTTACAAATAACATCTGATACACCGAAAGCTAAAGAAAACTACTTTACAAAATTAAATATCTAAAAAACGGCAAGCAGCGTAAATGGATGTCTTTAATTTTAAATCTATAATATAAATCTGAACGTTTGTGTGTGTGTGTCTGGTAACGAATAGGCTCCTATATGGTTGACTATTATAAAAAATTGATCCCATATAATGATATAAGATGTATCGAGACAAGGGAGTGGGTATATTTGATCTGGCATAATTATGATTCATTAAAATTGTATGGTCTACGTACGCGCCTGGTCCACCAAGTATGGAAATAAAAAATTTAAAAATTAAAAAAAAACGTTTACAAGTGTTTTTTTTATATAGATGTGCATAATAACACTTTAATAAGTATGTTTCAACATAAATAGGGATGGTATAGTAAAATTGTGGGGTCTGCATTCGCGCCTGGTCTCCATAGAATGGAAATAGGCACACACTTTAATAAAGACTTTTCATATCTATCTGCGAAAGTATACTTAGATAATTATGTTTCAGTTTGAAGAAATATGGTATAATAAAATTATTGGGTTCGCGCCTGACCTCTATAGAATGGAAATATGTCACAAAGTTTAGCAAGGTTTTTTAATATAGATCCACAGAATATTGTCATAAGCGTTTCAGTGTGAACAGGTATGGTATAAAAATTATGGGGTTTATCTATTAGTTTTTTACTTTCATCATGTTTTGATTTGGTTTTCATACCCCCAAATTCGAAGTTATCTCTTTACAACCCTTCCCTTTAATAACCTATCATGCTTTCATAAATAAGAGTCCATTTTGTTTAGGCTGCTTTTGAACCCAGTCAACGACAGATACTTTTTCTAGTCATATACATACCAATAAAAATACATGGCATATACATTCTACACTAAAGTATATTTGTTAAATTTTATCTGTTTTATGAAACAATGAAAAACATTTAAAAACTAGCAGCCTTTTCCATTCTAATATTTTTCTTTATTTAATCGAAGAAAGCGTTAATAAAAGTTAATAAACTCAGACAGAACAAGGAACATTATCGCAATGCAACCTTAGATTTCTTGAAATGTATATGATTTCTGACAACCTATTTGAATATTATATTTAAAATATCGATTTATATGACACACAAATTGATCTACTCGTATATATATATGCATATATATATATATATATATATATATATACATAAATATATTTATATATACATTCTTATATACATATATATGTGTGGGTTTGTGTGTTTATATATATATATATATATATTTAACGACACGATAATACTACCAATATATATATATATATATATATATATATTAGCTTAAAGTTAAATTCATATATATATAAATATATATATATATATACACATATATATATATATATATATATATATATATATATATATATACATGATAATGGTAGGATTATGCACATATATGTATATATAATATATATATATACATGTATATATATACCCATATAATTGATTGATTCTGTTATATATATATATATATATATATATATATATATATATATATATATATATATATATTAGTGATGGGACGATGCCAAAATTTTTCCCGATTCCGATTCCGATTCCGATTCCGTTCAAAATTTCCGATTCCGATCCGATTCCCGATTCCGATTCCGATTCTTGTAAAATTTATACATATTTAATTAGAGATTTTTTTTGTTTGTTTTTTCGTAAATTTTCAAATTATTACATAAACCCCTGGTTAATGTCCGCGTATATTTTATCTCAAATGTTTGCCTTGTAATTGATTAAAAATTGTAACACAACAAAACATTTATTTGGATTTTAAAACAAAGCTATATTGTACCAGTTCGTATTTACTGTATAACATGCTACTTACATGAATAGTGGAAAATATTCGAAGATTGGTAGGCAAAATAAGAAAACGATGTAAGAACAATATATTTAACAACGCCACTTAGCAAAGCCACATCTCATTGTTACGAACGAATTTCTAAATAATAATATTACTATTATGAAAACCATTTTTAACTTGAGATTGCGTGAGATTTATGTGCTTTCTCTCGCAGCTAAATCCCTATTCCAAAATGAAATATTACTTTTATAGATTACGTGTTAGAATATTTTTTTAATTGGCGGAAAGAAAAGCGATCATTTAGAATTTAGAGTGTAAGATCAGTTTCGAATATAAATTTAACGTAAAATGATCATCATTTCTGGCCATCCTAATTCTTTATGGATATTAACTAAAGTGTTTCCCACTAAATTAAGTTCGGTTTGCAACGTTGTAAAACCATGTGTAATCGCTTAAAAAGTAGACACCCTATCCCCAATAAGCGCACATAATTTAAAATTGGTAACACACTACAGCTCATGTTACGTTATATTTATTTGTGAAACTGACCGTCTATTTTAAATTCCTAATCGTTTTATATTAGTGTTGTGTCGATTAATCGGAATCGGGAATCGGATAAATCGGTAATTTTGGGGGTATCGGAATCGGTATTGGAATCGGAAAAATTTGTGCCTAATTTCCGATTCCCAAATCGATTCTTTTAATATTTTTAAAAAGTTCATTTTCAATTGTTTGTACCGATTATAAATATTTCTTTCTTTTAAACTATTAGTAAAACTAAAGAAGATCTAAACTTATTTTATATGCGTAAAATAAACAAAACAAAAATTGAAACTTTGCGAAAATTCGCTAGGTAACCTTTAGAAGAATGCAGTTTATTTTCAAAGTAGCGAAAGAATTGTCTAAAATTAAAGAAATATTTTGCCCAGAAAAATAATATCAAACATTATTGCTAATTAAATGAAAAGTAGAATATAAAAGTGTTGGGTTTTGTCGGTATGTTTGCTGCTCCCTCACTCGGCAATCGGTATTGACAAATATAACAAGCCGTGCATGCATGGTCCCCCTCTATGTGAGGAGGGGGGATCGAATAAAGTGATAAAAAAAGTGATACATAACTGATAAAAAAACAATTTTGAGTGAAAAAAATTTTTTTTAAAGTTTTCAGAAAAATGACTAAGTTCAACTTTTGCTCCACACCCAATATTAGCCCTAAAACCTCCAGGGCTTGTGACTCTGATTTTTCCCAGGGTCAGTGATACTTCCATCAGGTGTATATCAGGTATGCCCATGGTTTTGCCAAGTTTCAGAAAAATCTAATGAATGGATGAAAAGTTATTCTGAAAAATATGTCAATTTTGTCTATTTAGAGTCATTTTGAGGTATTTTTTTTTACCTCTTTTGCCCCCATGGGGGAGCTGATTACTTGTAAAAATGGACAAACGGCTATGTTTCAGGCCTTAATACATGTAAATTTGAGTTCAGCACCATAAAAAACACTAAATAGAGATACATAATCACATTTTAGACAAATATGAAAAAAAGAGCCTAAAAAGGGGTGGTTTTTAGCTCTAAAAGTTCCCGGGGGGCGCAAACCAGAGTTTTGCCAGGGTCAGCGATACTGAATTTACATTTGCAACAATTGCCTTCACATTTTGGACAAGTTTCAGTAAAATCTAATGGACGGGAAAAAAAGTTATGGGGCCAAAAGTGTCAATTTTGCCATTTTGGGCATTTTTGACCCCTTTTCAGCCCCTGGGGGAGCAACGAGAGTTTTCTTAAAAAAAAAACTCGATGTTGTGCACATCTACGTATTGGAGTACAACTTGTGGCAAAATTTCAGAAAAAAGTAATGGACGGTTATCCGGGAATCATCCGGACGAACGGGCGAACGAACGGACGAACGGACGAACGCCACTGAAAACTATAGTCCCTCTCCGATAAATCGGGGGGACCAACAAGGAATGGGCAAAATTGTGAAAAGGCTTGGCTTTTGATTTAATTTGAAATATGCTTCCAGTGTGTTTTTCTTTGATTCTGCCGGTATTGTTTATGTTTATACTTAAGGATTGCTACGACGGCGCCAATGCCGTCTGAAGCCGAGGCCTCCGTGATATATATATATATATATATATATATATATATATATATATATATATATATATATATATATATATATATATATATATCACGGAGGCCTCGCTGAAGCCCGCCAATCTCACTCAAAAGTTGAGTTGAAAGTATTATGGGGTAATTAACACCTTCGATGCCGTTGGTTTCGACAACAATACTTTTTCACACCCACTTGCCAAATTTCTCAAGGAGTTTAATATGAAAAGATTTCAAACGAATAGAGTTTTATTTTATTTTCTTGGAGCCACATTGTCTGACACCGTCGCATTTTTCTCGGGTTTCGGAAAAATTAAAAATATACATGAATATCTCACAATGAATTTATCAAAGTCTGGATAAAATAGATAAAGAGAAAACATTTAGAAATTTTTCAGATTGAAAAAGAAATTATATTTACATTTAAAAGTCCCCCCTCATTGAAATTCTACTTTTGGACGATATTTGTAAACCCACTAAAAACCAAATTATTTTTAGATCTAGGATGAAGCTCTAAACTCTCTTCACGTATTAAAAAAGGGTGCTTGTGCAGTATACACTATGTTAAAAAACGAAAAATAAAAAAATATATATATTCTACGTACTCGTTATGGAATGACGTTCTCATAAAAAAATCACGTAATTTCATCAAATAGTTTTTATTTTATGCCGTAAAAACGATTTGGGAAATTCGGAATCTTCCTAAAAAAACTACGATAATTAGTCAAGGGAGCGTAAAACAAAAACTATTTAATGAAATTACGTGATTTTGTTATGAGAACTTCATTCTATAACGAGTACGTAGATCTATAGAGTTTAGTTTTACTAATAGTTTAAAAGAAATAAATATTTATAATCGGTACAAGCAATTGAAAATTAACTTTTGAAAAATATTCAAAGAATCGATTTTGGAATCGGAAATTATACACAAATTTTTCCGATTCCGATGCCGATTCCGATTCCCCGAAAATTACCGATTTAACCGATTCCCGATTCCGATTCCGATTCATCGGCACAACACTAATATATATATATATATATATATATATATTCGTGCGGGCGCGTGTGTGTGATACCATTTTGATTGAAAATCGTATCAATACAATAAGGTCTGACATTGTTTAGCGAAGTCTTCGCCCGTTGGCGTCGCTGTGGCCGTGCAGCAGGTCTGAACCTCTACAACCCTTCCCAGAATCTGTTATTCCGTCTGACTCTCCTCCTTCGGTTATTCTTTCATGTGAGTTCCAAACAGAACTCGAAATTTCTATATAAATCGCAGCAATCTTTTGTGTTATTTGTGCCCTGTTTTCTATCAACTAAAACTATTTATTCAATGGCGAATCAATGTTGTCGGTCCAAACGCGGTCGTCTATTGATCGGCTGCCTTCACCATCTTCAATGAAGCCAATTCAATGCACAGTAGATCTTGTCTTTGATGATTGCTTCGCCTTACTATTTTTTTTACATTATAATATAATTCATTTTTTATCTGGCTTTTTATAAGCTTATACATTGTTATTCTATTTTTGTAACGATATATTCTAATAAAAAAATTATTTTTTAGAATATGCTAATCAGTTGGCGCATTACCTCATTTAGTCTGGTCAGTTTAAAATACTTAAATAAAAGAAACTCTTTCAGACGCAATTGATAAGGAATCTGTTTGGACATTTCATATTAACCCAGCATGGATATGTTTTTTTTTTCAGACTTTAATTTTTCGAAGTTCTATTTTATATAACAACTTCAAATGCAGGAAATCGTTTTTTTTTTTTAATTATATCATTAAATATTTAATATCGATTTTTTTAAAGCAATTAATATTTTTTGTTAGCATTTCAAACATATTGGAAGGGAAAATATATCTTAATAATTATAGAACTCTGTTGACTGTCCTGGAGTTCTTGCTTGCTTGAATCTTTATATAATAAAGTCGTATCCCTATAGGACTGTTTGTTTACAATTTAATTCATGTTCAAGAAATTTATGTTAATATTAGGACAAGATTAAACACACTTTTATTCCACCATGATTATTATATATACTATTTATTCAAAAGGAATCTAGATCAAAGAATACGCACATTTGAATATTACATTAAAGAAAATCTATTTTAATTATTAGCTCGGTGTTATTAATTGTTTCTTGTAACAGAATCGTTTTAATTGTTCTATATATAGATCTTATTTAAGGTTGATTTCTTTCATGTATTTTTATTTTAATTTATATTTTATTTAATTAATTCAATTATTAATAGCTGATAACGGTTGAGTTGTAAACCCGGATTCAGGTTATTTATTAAACCAATTAAAATTATTCCCCCTTTAAGCTATGAGAGTTGCGTCGTGTTTAGTGATTCCCTAAATCCAACCTCTGGTGTCTTTTCGTAACATGTTAGGATATTCGGTGTATTCTGTGACTAATCTCTCCGCCGGGAACTATTTTTCGACCGAGCAACGCCGGGTATATGTAGCTAGTTTAAAATGAATAGTGGGTTTTCTTACAAAATAAATAAATAAATATATAAATATATATATATATAAATATATATGTATGTATATATATATATATATATATATATATATATATATATATATATATATAATCAAGTGTCGTCAATTCTCAATCGCATATATTCTGAACATGCACGTCATTAGTCTAATGGCAAGAAAAAGTCAAGAAACACTAAAAACCGTGTCCGATTAAATAAATAAATATATGCATTAATCGAGGTTATGTTATTATATTGTGATTGATACTCAAGCGTCAGTGTCTTGTTTATCTTATTATGCTGTCTATAGTAGACGAGATGTACAGGGATAAAACACATTATTAGGAACTAGCTGTACCCGGCCACGCGTTGCTGCGGCTCAGTTTGTTAAAATGGAACACATGTGAAATTAGAGAAAAGTTTTGTTCTTTTTTTCAAGAGAATGTACAAATTATTTATTTGTTTTTAACAGATGTTAAGAAAATAAACAGAAACATACTTCCATCATAAATTATGCAAAAAAATAAAGTTAAATTTCGCTTCATTTTAGTCTTTCTTAATTTTTTAATTGTCCCCCCCCCAACGAATATAATCAAAACAGTAACATTCAACAATTGTACTTTATGTATATAAAACACAAAATGGGTGTTTGTATTACTGTACACATAGATTCTAAAAAGTTGTGAAAAAACAAACAAATATATAACAAATAAATGTTATCAAAGCCAAGATAAGTTACTTTTCTGCCAAACTGGATATATATATTTTTCGTGTTTTTATTCAATGTAACATATTTATTCAGCTCGAAAACCATACAGTGTTTACCGATGTATTAGAAAATTCAAGATGGCGTCTCACACCGTCTTTAACACCGTAAGTATGGAAAAAGGTGTTATAAATGAAAAACTATACAAAATTTATAACATCTTTTCCCACACTTACCGTGTTAAAGAGAGAATCAGACGCCATCTTGAATGTTCCAATACATCGGTAAACACTGTATGGTTTTCGAGCTGAATAAACATGTTACATTGAATAAAAACACGAAAAATATATCCAATTTAGTAGAAAAGTAACTTATGTTGCCTTTGATTACATTTATTTGTTATATATTTGTTTTTGGACAACTTTTTCGAATCTATGTGTAGAGTAATACAAACCCCACAAAATATTTATTAAACAAAGAAATTAAAAAAGAAAAAGTTTATAAAGAAAGGGAAATAATCGCTAGATTTTTAACTAATCGTCTTCAATTTTACGAAATCGCTAATTCTCCCCCCCCCCCAAAAAAAACTCCATAATGTTCCGTGTTTTCTCACTATGGGTTTGTATTACTGTACACATAGATTCGAAAAAGTTGTCCAAAAACAAATATATAACAAATAAATGTTATCAAAGGCAAGATAAGTTACTCTTCTACCTAACTTGATTTATTTTTCGTGTTTTTATTCAATGTAACATGTTTATTCAGCTCGAAAACATACAAGATGTAGTCTGATTCTCTCTTTAACACGGTAAGTTTGGGAAAAGATGTTATAAATAAAAAACCTAATAAAATACTGTTAAAAACTCGCTCAATACATGTTAATGTGACATAGGTTGACATATAATCGGCGTGTTTTTAATAGTATTTTGTATGTTTTTTTATTCATAACACCTTTTTCTATACTTACGGTGTTAAAGAGGGTGTGAGACGCCTTCTTGAATTTTCGAATACATCGGTAAACACTGTATAGTTTTTTATTCATAACACCTTTTTCTATACTTACGGTGTTAAAGAGGGTGTGAGACGCCTTCTTGAATTTTCTAATACATTGGTAAACACTGTATGTTTTTCGAGCTGAATAAATATGTTACATTGAATAAAAACACGAAAAATATATATATATCCAATTTGGCAGAAAAGTAACGTATCTTGGCTTTGATAACATTTAATTGTTATGTATTTGTTTTTTTTGTTTTTTTTTTGACAACTTTTTCGAATCTGTTTATACAACTGATCATGTATAAACAAGAAAATATGAGTTCACAAAGCCATTTATATTTATAGATGAGAACAAAATCTTAAATTTCACGCTGATGTTTCGATATATCGCAACCTTTCTTCCTGAGTTATGCCTTCTATATTTGAATGGTTAATAATATGATTTTTCCTCTATTGTTTAAGATGGCTTATTCTAGTTTTCTGCCATTAACTTAATTGCATTATCTATCAATATTAATAAACATGAAGTGAGTCACGGAACCGAGGATTTTAAACATTGTTTGAAATAAAAAGATAAAGGATACAGTAATCATTAAACCAATTCTTATTTCAATAATAATTTAATACAATCAATAGATAAACGCTTCCTTTGCACCAATATTTAATTTTAAATAGCCATTCTGAATTAATAATGCGAATTATTCTTCCGAAAACATGTTTTCTCAACACTAGTCATTTCAAAATACGTTTATCAATTCAAATAGTATATTTACAATTACATATTGATGTAAATGTGTTGTGTATTTATTAATTTAAAGATAAATAAACGAACACAAATATAATGAATTGTGGCAATTATTTTAACTCTGGATATTCTCTGCTCTTTTATAAAAAAACATGTTAGCGAAACATGTTTCAAATCAATAAGACGTATCCCACATTTCAATATCATTATTTTCGACGGGACGCCATAATCTTATCTGCGAAAAATTAATTTTAAAATCTCTAACATGGCTGCTCTTATTTTATATACGTGTGAACGGTAATGATGTACAACCGAACATGAAATACCTTAGTATATTAAAATTTTGATAATGAAACATCTTATAAAAAATAAACGTAGATAACTCAGTGTTAATATAATATTATATATATATATATATATATATATATATATATATATATATATATAGAGAGAGAGAGAGAGAGAGAGAGAGAGGGAGAGAGATATTAGCATTTCCCGGCGTTGCCCGGGTGTTTGGATGTGTCTGTTGAACACAAATAAAAAAGGAAAAAAAGTGGTTGTAGGAAGGCAGGCTCGGACCCGTACCGCGAAGGAGGAAAAGAACAAGGTAAAAAGCTGACGTCTATGCTGTTACGACCATCGTCAAACCGGAAGCGACATATTTTAAAATTAAGGGTAGACAGTCTAAAGGAGAGGATAACTTTAAAAAATATCGGCGAAAAATTGCCCCCCACTGTAGAAAAGTGCCTAGTTGAAGAGGAAGATATTAATGTTTTTAGCCAATTTTTCGATATTTGTCGTATGAAAGGTCGAACTTTACAACGATAATGAGGTTGATGAAATCCGTCGCCTCTGTCGAAAGTTTTAGACAGACATGCAAACATACATATATACATACATACATTTATATATTGGTAACTAAAAATTTTCGACCCTAACCGATGAAAAAGCTTGCCCTATCTCTGAATACCCTTTATGTAAAATTTCAAATGTTTAGACAAGAAATTGTCTGAGTAATTTGAAAGAGACCGCAAAGGTCATTTTTATTTAAACTTTTATCCCTTTTTTGACCCCTTAACATTTATTATTTTGTGCTCAAATCAAATTACGTTAGATCCATGTTCAAGGAACCTATATCTAAAATTACAAGTGTTTAGACCCAAAATTGTCGGAGGAGTTTGGTAGAGTTCTCAAAGGTCCACTCGTTTAACGTTGACCCTTTAATAGACAAATTTCTGGCCGAACACTAATCACATCGATTTTCCCAAATGTCAGTACCCTGTATATCAATTTTTGAGTTTGTAGACTAAAATTTGACAGTTATTGCGTAGTAAAATGAACACAGACAGACAGACACACACAAAGACACACACACAGACACACAGACACATAGACACGTTCACTTTTATAGATATATTAGCATGGGTGCCCGGCGTTGCCTTGGTATTTGGAGATGTATGTTGAGCAAAAAAAAGAAAAAAGAAAAAAAGTGGTTAATTTTTTAAACTTTCACCCCCGTTATGCCCCTTTAAACTTTATTGTTTTGGGTTCAAATAAAGTTATTAAGTTAGATCCATGTCCAAGAGACCTTTAGCTTCAAGTGTTCAGACCCAAAATTGTCGGAGGAGTGTGGTAGAGTTCTCAAAGGTACAACCGTTGAACTTTGACCCCTTAACAGCCAAATTTCTGCTCGAAAACCGTACCCTGTATATCAAATTTCTAGTCTGTAGACTTAAAATTGTCAGAGTTATTGCGTAGGGAAATGTACACAGACACGCACGCATACACACACAGACATACACGTTCACTTATATATATATATATATATATATATATATATATATATATATATATATATATATATATATACATACATATAACAGCCCCTTTAAGAATTTCGTTTCTTATCGTTGAGCACTTTCAGTTGAATTAAAGTCGGTTAATTTAGCTCTTATGCATAGATCATCGTATAATGATTAGATCAGTGTCTGAATGACGTAAATGAACATTTAAAATTAAAATGTTTAAATGCAACGTTATTTCACGTGGTTAATGGTATCCGAATTTATTCGTTCGTCGCTAATCTAGCCAGAGATGCCTCGTGTTGCAGGGTTCGAATCGTTCGACTAGTATTAATCGTAACACCCTGCACTGAAGATTCCCGAAAGGTTTAAACACTAGTTTCTGTAGGTATTTAATTATTATAGTAAAACAATATATATATATATATATATATATATATATATATATATATATATATATATATATATATATATGTCGTTGATTTGTCGACTGAATAGATGCTTACATAATAATTAACAAGCTAATACTAAACAGTACGCGGATTATTAAAGATTAATTTTTTTCTCAAACGTGATGTAAATATTCAGCTGCACAACTCTATTATTAAACCGTATATATAGCACTGTTGTAATATTCAGACTTGTAAATCTCTTACTTGTCCTTAAAAATGTCTGAAAACGTATCTGCGTTTTGATTGGGACAAATATTTCTTGTAACATCTCACCCACAGGCGTACTCTTGGTGGACTCATTCTATTTTCTCAAAAATACTATTTATCCTAATCGTCTAATCCATTCTCTGCTTTCTTTGTTGCAGCTCGTTTGACTCGTTGTTTGAGTGCTTTTCATTAATTTACTTTTTTTAATACAATATCTTATTCCAATAGATTCATTCCACAGAAATTGTGCAATCCTTGCTCTGTGGAATTCTCGTTCTGTAGAATTTTTGCCTTACCCATAACCTAAGCCATTACAAGACTAATGGCATCAGGAGATAATCATATTTCGTTGTTTTTAACTCCTTATATCAAGTGTTTTCATGCCTTTTCAGGGAGGCTATTCATAAAGAGAACTGTGACAAGATGCAATAGTATTTAATTACTGATCATAAGTTATTTTTTTGTAATTTTACTAATCATCTTGAGGCAACGTTTGAATAACGTATCCAAACACACATTATAATTTATATCAGAGTGTCGTATTATATGAAGTAACCATAATTAGTCGCATATAAGTACTTAGGATTTTACTTTTCGACCTTTTTTTTATAAATGTTAACAGTTTATCACCGAGTATCTTATTATTCTAAGACTATTTATTTGACAATAATTCGTTAGGAAAAGAATTGAAGTATTTATTTTGAAGCAATTTTAATTGTAACTGTAAACAAATTACATATTAATTAACAACTTCGTTTTCGCTTATCTAAAAAAGTTTTTAAACTAAAACGTATTGCTTGTGTTTAGGAGAACTATAATATATATCATATATAATTTTCAAAAGAGTAGTATATACTCGTTTTTTTAATAGATTATTATCTGAAGTGCCATTTCTTTTTTACGGAAATATAAATATTTGATTGAAGTCATTAAACATTACAAAAGAAAATTAAGCGTATTATTTTAAAACAAAATATCATTAACAGTGAATTCTGCAGCAAACGTCCTAAATATTAAACTACATCAAATGATCTAAGAATATAATAAATACTAAACTTTATCAAATGATTTATTTCAATGTTTACGCTACAAAAACTGCTGGCGATTTTCATAGAAAAGTTTGTTCATTTTCTTTGAATACTGGTTTGTTTACTTTCTCTTTTTCCCTGATTCAGTTTTAAGAATGAATTGTTTAACACTTTCACGTGGCCCCGATCGACACCGGCGTCGCCCATCGAACCCAGACTCTACATGGTGAAAAGGTAGGAGGCGAATTCGATTGACAGATAACAGAGACGAACGAATACTTGCTACAGTCAGTTAATGAGTTTCTTATATGTCTGGCCACAACTGTCCGTCGAGTGACCAGGTTAAAGTTACTGGTCATTGGTTGTCAATTTATGTCAGCACACCGACCACTAGGTTCAAAGCGATAAGTAAATACCCCCGTGCCGGCGGTCGATCTCTTGAGTGAGACGGAGATAGAGATATATTGAATATTTACTACTGAATATGTGCAAACCGGAACATCTTGCATCTGGCCACCCCACCAGTATCTGCGGTCAGTGACGAAAGTCCGGAGCAAGTGAGGTGAAAGAAAGACGAAGAATGGAAGTGGTCTGCAAGAGTTTAAGAGTGAAATGTAAGGCGAGGCTGTTCGCTGGTTGATCGCGTCCAGAGATCACAACGGTCAGGAGATGTCCGACGTGTGACACGGAGGTGTGGACAGGACTACGGAGTTTCCATGTTTGCGATGAAGGTCGAAAGAAAACCGACATGAATTGTGTTGAGCGAATACAAAATCTCATTATAGAAGAATGGTTAAAGTTCATTGAATATATCTAACACGAGAAGTGGAAATGGGTTAAAGTCCATGTGGTCAGTATTAACATAAGCTTTAGTTCATATGTAAGATTCCGACCTATGGAAAGCAAGAGCTATATGACAATCATTATCGAGTGTGTGTATATTTCATCTAATAAGCTGCGGGTATAACCCTTTATTTAAACGTGCTGGTTTATCACAATTAAGGGCGAATAAAAGCGACGGATTCATTACACTGGCTGTGATAGTAGTGTATAAAGATTATAGAAACATACAATTTGTACGTCTATGAATCACAATATTTCTGTTAGTCACATTTTGAATACGAATAAGTGCATTGCGGAATTTGTTCCATTTCTAACTACGTTCACGAATGGAAAACTATCTAAAAGTAAGTAATAAAGCCCCAACAAATAAAGCGGGTGATATGCACGGGAATCGTAACCAAGAGCTTACCTGACGTTTTACAAATTGAGGTACACAAAATTTGGTAAACACAGATTATATAACGCTTTCGAATATAATTATTGCCTTGGCTTGACTTTATAATTATATAGATTTATAATTTCCTTCATGCTAAAAGCATAAATTTAAACGTATGAGATGAAACAAATGAATGGGTAAACATTATCAATATCATTGGAAATTATTCTTAATTTTTAAAGGACGTAACCACTTTTCAAGGCCAGAAGGCTAATCAGTGATAAACGCTTATAAATGTAAATGTAGTTATTCAAGTGTGTTTTTGTGAAAGTCTAGAAAGAGGACCATAGATTGGAGCTCAGACGAGCACTTGCCATCTCAATAACGATGGAGTAGAGACAGACTGATAAAATCCATTCTCCGGGAAAGAACCTTTCTTTGCGTGTTTTTGCCCATGCATCCTTTCAACTTTATGTAGCCAGGGAGTTTATTATACGTTCCATGAAGCATTGATCTCAAACACAATTTAATATTTAAAATATATAAAGTAAAATCTGAATATGTTAGGCGCATAATTCTCGTTGTATCCAATACAAAGCTATCTAAATAAAATATTATGATTAATACAATTTCATGTTATATCTGTTTATTTATAAATGAATGTATGTAATTATCTGTCTACTTGCTCATCTATGTGAGTTAGCACTGCATTTAATAGCGGACTGTGAATTTGCAAGTTCAGTTAAGTTTCAGTTCCCAGGAATAAAGCAGCTCGAGTCATTACCTCTTAAACCTCCATCGTGGGAAGATGCGACACTGGTTTTAGAAAGTGGTAATGTAAAAATCATCGAACAAAAGATGTGATGAATATGGCAGTAAAAATGTTAAATTACACTATTAGCACTTCCCAAGAAGAGCGCCAAAAGCAATTTACTCTTGTATAAAAGCGAATTATAGCCAGTGAAGGTAGACCTTGAACTTGACAGGACCTTACTGCACCCGACTGTTGCAAGGCAATCGCCTACTTAGTTATGAGTAGTGCTATGACAAGAGAATATTCTCGTTATTTTCACTTTCAAGTTAATATCTTATATGCTGTATATAGAGTGAGGTGGTTCTCGATTGATTAACTGTGCTTAACTGTGTTAGATTACTCGAGATGTTAGTAAATAGGTCGAACATAAGAAATAAATATGGTAAATCATATTGTAGACATGTTTTACCGGAAGTGAGGGTTAGCTGATCGGATATGCGTGTGAGTCTCGTGATCAGGTTAGCTGGAGTCAGTAAGTTTGAATTTGGACGTGGAGAAGAGCGGCCGGCTTAACAAGTCGTCCTCTTCCCTTCACTGGGGGGGACGCTGAAAATAAGACCTTGAGTAACCCCGCAAGAAAAGATATTCCCTTTCCATTCTTCTGCAATCGCCACCTGGAAGGTGAATAAAAACTATATAAAACCAATCATCGTCTTGGAATGAATGAAAATTCGTCCAAAACAGGTTTCCAGTCTCCCCTCCAAGAACAAGATGAATTCCTGTGCACAACATCAACGAAGCATGAAGTTAAGGCATGTCCAAAATACATATACCACACACACACACACACACACACATACACCCACATACACACACACAGCTGCATATGAACAATTAGATATGAATATATCACAAATAGACAGTAACATTTAGACGATCATACAATGGTACCCCTTTTATGATACGAACAATACAACAGAGAGCCAAAGCAATGTTAAAAATGTTCTCTTGTCATAGCCGCAGTAATGAGTAAAAAGTGTGCCACTGATTGTCGGTTATGTATCTTCGGTTTATTTAGTAAAAAGTAAACTGAGACTTGACAAATTGTTGTTGTGTAAGATATTGGATGTACTAATCTAAGTACTTATTACAATACACGCATGGTCATTTTTTTAAAAATTAAAATGATGCAAATTATTTGATGTATCATCCGTTAAAACTTTGCAAGAATGAAAATATAATGTTATCTGCTGAAAAAAAAAACATATTTCATTTCGACTAGCTCATTTTATAGATCTACTGTTTTGTTGCTTATTTTTTATATCATAAAATATTTTACTCAAATACTATCAACAATATATTAAACTTGTCCCAAATCTTCATTTAGTACTCCCTTTTGTCATAATATATGATATATATATATATATATATATATATATATATATATATATATATATATATATATATATATATTAGCAGGCCGCTCGACATTGCCTAGTTGTTAAATACGCTTAAATATGATATTTTGATGAACACCGATTTTGTATTTATTATTATATTATATTGGAAGCAATATATAGAAATGATTTAAAAAAGTTAAAAAAAAAATAACTGTGTAGAATATCTGCATGAAAATTATTACACGTAGTAGCAAACTAAAGATGATCATCCCATAAGAAAACCGAAAATATCTAATAGGGAATTAATTAAAATGAATGTTAACAGAATATGCAAATTAGGTTGATCTTTTATAGGTGAATGCGCTTCTACGACCCATGTATAATAAAGTGCTATTTTCTATTTAAATAAATAGAAAATAGTGGTTTTATATGAATATAAATACACATAAGAAAACAAATTTATTTCTCGGGATTTTATGATGATCAGCGAACGTTTCACACTCCCATAATTTTATTGTCATGTAATCTGTGAAATCGTCCATGTTGGAACAAATCAATTGAATTCCTGCTCTAGTTGGTGGCACATCGTGACGTACCAAGATGAACTTTGATATGAATCCCAGCAGTGACTTGTCCATAATATAGTGCAATCAACATTGCACTGCAGAGAAATAGAGTTGATTTTATTTTTTTTTATATATATATAAAGTTGGTGGAATTTGAGTGTGAAATGCAAAAATTAATTATCATATTTCCATTGTGCTCTAAACAAAAATATATATTTCGATCGTTCCCTTGTCATTTCAAAAACACCACTCTTACTTTTATATGGCAGGAATATTTGCTTGTGTGGTTATACAACTTTTCAAATACACTTGTGATGTTACGCTGTGCCAAAGTAACTTTGGTCAAAATTGCCCGTTTCTTCGTTCATCAGATTAATTGCGATTATCGATTATCGATACTTATCGGACACATTCCGATACAAAACCTATGCAAAGAACACTGCCAGGCAAATGACTCATCTTGCCGTTAAACTAAACAAAAAAAATCACCCGAGTCATTTTTAAGGAACGAACTCACACATATATACCCTCTAACACAGATACAAGCGCACACAGTTCTTTTTTAAAGAATAGTGTATATATAAATATATATATATATATATATAGAGAGAGAGAGAGAGAGAGATAGAGAGAGAGACGGACAGAAAGAGAGAGAGAGAGACAAAGAGATGAAAGAGGGAGGGAGAGAAAAGGGAAAAGAAGGAGATATGATGAAACTGTAGCATGCAGAGTCAATCATTGAGTTTGGATTACTTACATGTTATAGCAAGTCTGCTAAGTCAGTTACACTTCCAAAAATATTAAGCGCTTTCCTTTATTAAGAATATTGTCACATGCCTTTATGGACAGAACACATACACACATATATTTATATATATATATATATATATATATATATATATATATATATATATATATATATATATATATATATATATATATGGGAGGGCGTATACATATATATATATATATACATATATATATATAATTATATATACATATTATATTTATAAAAGTTTGCATTGTTTTATTTGTGAAACAAAACACCAGAAAATGGCATATCATTTGTTCTCCATTGTCAGACATGATGCATGTTTCGTTTATAACCGGAAAAACAAAAATAGCGGTAGTCAAGTGGTGCAGAGAAAATAATTCGGCTGAAATGCGAACGTTGAATAAACAGTTCTAAGAAATCGTCGTCAGTTGCAGAAAAATGTAAGGAAAAAAAAACGGGATGAAAGACGAATGAGATGTCGATCGAGAAAGAAGTAAAACAATAAATTTCCATCATTCATATTTTTCGTTGTTATTCTAAAAAAAATATATATTTTAAACAGTGTAGATGTTCAATCATATTCTTCAGAGTGATGATAATCTTTTTTTCTGTTACATAACCATTTCATTTAAAAATGTATTTTTTTTATCATTTTCGATTAAGGTAAGATTGTTTACATCATTACCTTTCATC
>NC_136486.1:89163636-89171136 GCF_053919585.1 Euprymna scolopes | reverse complement strand
TTTTCATGCTCGCATTTTTCTATTGTAATCCATGATTTTTCCAGTCTTCCAGTAAATTAACTTGCCATTTGTTTAATTGCGGTTTAATTTTTTCGTCCCAATAAACATAAAATACACATATGTAATAACAATGTACGGCAATCGTCTGATTTCAATAAAAATCCCCCAATTATCTCCCTTTATTCTTTCTTTCTTTTTTGTTTCAATTTTTACTTCTCTTTTCACGAGAGGGGTGAATTTGTAGCAACAATAGTTGCTGAAGCGGGACGGTTGCTAGGAAAACAAGACATAAAAAACGTCGCTCTCGTCTTTAGATTTTTTTTTCGATTTTGAACCCCAGTAAATTCATCATAGCTTTTGTTTCACAATATAGCTGGGAAAATGACCTAGGCACTCATAATTGTTTGAGATTTGGTCGAAAAATAAGTGTGCAGTGAAGCTTTAATGCAGTTGGAAGTGACTAAAACTGCCTCTTTACCATATAGTACAAACACTACCGTGTTTGAATGCTATAATGATTTTAATGCTTGAAACAATTTTTATTGTTTATTTACTTAAAGAACATTGAAAATTTTATCATTGTAAATTGGTTCTTACGTACGGATTCATTTGTGCCTTTGTTTCTTGAATTTTTTCCGCTTTTATTTATTTAATTTCTATTATGATATTACACCTGTTCTGTTTCAGTCTTAATGAATTAAGATCTTTTTTTTTTTTTTTTTCACAATCTTTACTCTCTTTCTATTCTTTCTTCTCGCTAAGATGTTCTTTTTTCCGCTGTAAGTGTTCGGTCTCTGATCTAAGAGCCATGGTAATCCAAAGCATTTTACGAGGGGTTAAGTTTGGGAGCAAAATGCGAACTCGGAGCGTTGGCAGGTCCATGGCGCGTAGTAATTGAAACAGGGCTCAGGCCGGCAGACGAGAATGTTGGATTGTGGGACTGGCTGGCGCTTGTTCGTTCGCACTCCGCCGCTCGGAAATGCAGTAAGAGTCTGGCCGGCCGATGATGCTATCTAGATATGATGTGAGTGTTGGCTTAAGCACTATTCAAGACATAGAACTATCGTCAGCAAGACTTCCTCGGGGTCACCTGGTAGCGACCCGCACGGAGCTTAAGGTTTGACCCCACTGTCAAAACGGCTTCACTTCGGGCTGCGATCCAATTTTACCCCAAAGAATATCTCTGCCAATATCATTAAATGGCTGTCGTCCGTTTCTCTCAATATTACAAAATTTGTTATTACGAGGTTTTCCCCTTTTTTATGTCTTTCCATAAATCATTGGGCAAGATAACAAAGGCACAATCGAAGATAGCACCGTCAGTAGTAAGCGAAGAGGAAGATGATGATGATGAGGAAGAAGAAGAATGGGGTGCTAGAGCGATGTCCAACCCATGAGTTAGATAGGATGAGTTGGTCTGAGGTGATGGCAAAACAGAGTTTTATGTTTTCTTTGCTCTCTTCACCTTCGTCTGACTCGCTGGGTCGAGTTCTGGGATAAAATGCTGAAGCGCAGCAAGCGGAAAGATGGATAGAATGCACGCTGTCATTAATCATAGCGTTGCCTTTTTTTCGCTCTTCTCTTCTGCTTATTCTCTGAATTTATAAATCGCTTTTCTTCTTTTCTTCGCTGCCGTCTTCACGTCTTTCTCCGGTTCTGCTTATAATATCTTTATATTCCAGTGCTTTTCTATTCGATTTATCTAATAGCAACCATCGCTTCGCATTTCCGTTTTTTTCTTACATCGACTGGTTTCAAACTTTCAGTTTAGCTTTTTTTTTTAAATGTTTTCTTTCTGTCAATTTATTCTTTATCTTTTATTGTCCTAGTTAAAAATGCACTCGGTCTTACTATTTTCCTTTTCTTCTTCTTGTGTTTTTCAAAACTTCTCTCTTTCTTGTTGTGTATCTCTTTCAGCTGCAAATGTTTAAAGTGTTCTTTTTATCTCCATTTTTATTAAATCTTATGAAAATATGCTTGTTTTGTCTCGCCTGTAAATAATGTTGCATATGAAACCGTTAAAAATATTTGTAAAACACTTAACGTAATAAAATTTCATCTTCTAATCTTTATTCTGACCTCATAGAAATTTAATTTGTTAACGTCTCTCCCGGACTTGTTTGAAACCCTTCTCCGTGCATCTAACTTATTTTTCGCGTTCGTTTCTCGGTTATGTTTTTTTTTTATTATTAAACATTTTTGTTTATTTACGTTTTTTTTTAATTTTTTGTGCGTGCTTAAGTAATTTTTATAATCTTAACAAAAAAAAATGCAAAAAATATTGAAAAAAAACATTAGGAGACATTTCTCTTATATTTAACAATGTTTGCTTTAATTAAAATGCTGGATAAATATTATATATAAATAAAAATGGAACTAAATAAGCAAAACAGTTGATGATTTGTCTGTTTTGTGTTTTATTCAAACGACGGTTGTAAAAATCAGAAGCATATCCTTTCAGCCTCAAGTTAGTGTCGGATATTCATAATAAAAATATGGCTTGTGTTCTCACTTTCTGAATTTCTCTATTTCATTTGGTATTTGGTTATGGGCTGTTTCGAATTGTGGGTTATTATAGTTCGGTTTCCAGATAACGTTTGTTCATCAGAGGAGAATATGTACTGTTTCTGTGCCAACCTCTCCAGAGTTTTTATGCGTGCTGGCACCTCTCATTAGTGTGCGGCTAATATTTTCTGAATTGCAAGTAAACTGAAGCTGAAAGTATATCTTTCACATTTATACACACTTGTTTGAATAAACTCCAGTAGATAGACGAATCGTCGAGCATTCGTTTCATTTTTTCTTTTAATTTTAACTTATAGTCTAATTTTTAAATAGTTTTATCATACTCTCTCTCTCTCTCTCTCTCTCTCTATATATATATATATATATATATATATATATATATATATGTTTGTGTGCGTGTGAAAGTGTGTTTCTATGTGTGTGTTTATATGATTATAACTTTATATGCATACGCATTTAAGACACAATAATGGCACTGAATAAGAATTATGTGATAATTTTCCCGATGTGATGATATTCATTGTTTAATTAAACGTATAAGTAAAAATGATCGGGAAACATACCTTTTGGTCAAATACTGATTAGTATTTGACGATGCATAGAAACAGTGTACGGCAGAGTCGGTTTATGATTACAGAATATGATAGCTGTAGAGGAAATGTGATATATGGTAAAGAGAACATGTTCATAGTGAACACATGATATTTTAGGCCGCATTGAGTTATGAATGAAGAGAACGAAAAATCCAATAAAATATTATAATCGAGAAAAGACATGACTATGTTTCTGTAAACAATATTATCAATATGTTTTGTAAAGATAACGATGTTTATGCATTCAATTATTTTAATTACATGTTTTACCTTTTACTAATAAACCGAACATTATGAATTTGACACACACCTGCTTGGTGCAAAGTTCTCAATGTAGGATACATTTAGATCAATTTAGTTCCATGATAATAACTTAAAAAAGAACCTGAAATCTTTACATAAAAGTTCTCAATCCATCTATATATTGTGATGTTTAAAAAGCAGGTATGCAAACGAAAAAGTCTTATTATGTTTTTTTAAGGGTGTTATGTGGCATACGTTTTCCTTTATTCCTTGACATACACTATTGTTAATATGCTACTATTTGTGACCTAGTTAACAATATTCACTGAAATAAAACTAATTTTAAAGACTATAATTGGAACTACGAAACTGATGCTTAATTTTCTCTTTCGATAAAAGCGTAGGAAATTTAAATTATGCATGTTCATTTCAATTAATGCATACCACATAAGAGATGTTTTCATGATATAAACGCCTAAATATAATAGTTTTAGAACCTACAAAACCACGTCTATTATATATATATATATATATATATATATATATATATATATATATATATATATATATATATATATATATATACTGAACGATATAAGAAAAGTGTATGTAACTTATCTTCGCAGTATTAGTGAGAGTAAGAAAAAATATACATATGTGCGTTCGATTATAAAAATATATACACATTATATATATGTATATATATATATATATATATATATATATAGAGAGAGAGAGAGAGAGAGAGAGAGAGAGAGAAAGGGAGAGAGATAAAGGGAAACGCACAAGAGACGCTTGGCTTTGAGATAAATATAGCATTGATTTATTTTTCCTCATCGATTAGTGATTTCTTTTCATTGATTAGTTTTGTATTCCTTTCATTATCAAATAATTTGTGATTCTTTGTCATGTCGATTACTTAGTTTCATTTTTAATTTAAAAATAATTGTGTTATATGGTCGATTATATTTAGCTTTGTTTTCCTTTGCATTGATTAATTTCATCATTTAACCAATTAGTTAGTATTGTTCTTCTAATCGTTGACTTGTCTCTAACTTACCAAAAGTTTTCTCTGTTGGCATGTTTCTGATATTTTTGTCTTGTATTACTTATCTCACACTGATTCGTTTTGTCTTCTGCTTCGCATCGATATGTTTTGTCATGAATCTATTATCGATTATTTTTCTTCTTTTTTTCACCGATTAATTTCGTGTTTTTCATATCGATTAGTTACTGATTAATGTATTCTATTCTTTATCAATTAGTGTTTCCCTTTTTATTATCGATAAGTTCCTATGGAAGAATATTGTCTCCTTCTGGATTTATTTTACATTTTTAAAAATTTTGTCTCTTTTATATCGATTAGTTATGATTTATCGAATTTCTGTCATTGTTTTTGTCGATTAGTGATTTTTTTAAATTTTTATTATTGATTTTTATATTTTGTTTCTCCTCCAACGTATTTGTCTTCTAATAAAATACGTTTGTCTCGTTTGTTCTTATCTATTAAATTGCTTTTTATCGAGTACATTTGTCTTTTGTAGTTTTCTCGTTTTAAAGATTAGCTTTGTTTTTTTGTTCACGTCCATTATTTTCATTTCAATGATTCCAGTGAAAATGAATTCAGTTGCGAAGTGATAGCGAAGTATGAACAATGCCATTATTCAACAGCCTGTATCCACCACGACATTAAAATAGATCCAAGCAGCCCTTTGGTTCGTGGTAGAAGAGAAGGAAACTTTTTTTTCAGTAATATCTGATGCCGCCCAAAATATTTTCAAGTGATGCTTTAATATTTTTATTTTGATTTTAACTCGGGGTTTTCAAATATTTTACATGCGATTTTTAAATAGGTATATGCAGATGAGATGTTTACTTAGTTTCTTGTTTGTTGTTTATGACATGTTAACCGTCGCTAGATTATTATATGCCAATAGCATACATATGTTTCGTATACGGTTATATTCTATATTATTTATGTTGATGTATATAGTGTAAGCTACCAATCTGTAAACGATTTAGTGCATTTTCTAACACAGATGTCACAATTCTCTGATCTAGATCAGAGCGGTTTTATTATTTTACATGCCGCTAACCTAACAAATTATACGTTTCTCAGTGAATACATATTTTTAATGTAATACCAAGAAGTGTGGACAAACAAGAGCTTCCGTAGTTGAGTCAGTTTAGTTTCAGTTAATGGCGTCGTGTAGAGAAGAGCACCATGCACTAAAATAATGTCCTCATTAAATTGCCCCTCCTTTCCCACCTAAGAAAGGGCAATATAGACGTGGGTTTCTTTATGGAAGGACATCACCCTTTGTGCTGAAGCACACTCTGATTAGGAAAAAATAAATCAGTCTTGGTGGATTTATTTCATCTGATGTCAATCAGAATATATGGTGTGTAGTATCAGAAGAGGTACTAGGTTTTGCTCCAATAGCGCAAACAGTATTTAACAATTACATAGAAAGTAATTCAACACTGCCCAAAGATCCAAATAACTGACTCATACACAGAAGTGGCAACGACAGACATATTACCGATATAATATTCTGCCTGTTCCTCCCTTAATTAGTGAGAAATTGTGTGTATATATATATATATATATATATATATATATATATATATATATATTATTTTAAGAATATAATTTTATCTCTAAAATATGATTATATATATATATATATATATATATATATATATATATATATATAAGCAGGAAAATCTAACAACTACTTCTAAATACATAAAAGCTACAACAACCGATATATTTCCATTACAATATAAAATAATTACGATTTCTTACATAACTAGTAATAGAGTCATCAGAATATGATAAATATAAAATATATAAATATAATAAAATATTTATTAATATAATAAAATATTATAATAACATAATAACACTTAATATTATATAATAATATAAAAGGCATAAAATTATAAATAATAATAAATTAAAATTAATAATAACAAAAATAAATAATAAAACTAAAAGTATTATTTTACAATGTTATAATTATAATTTAAAAACAATATATATGCCTCTCCGCATTTGAGAGTACCAAATGGTCAAAGGAAAATTATTCCCAACTCGCATTTAGGTAAAAATGCACTTTCGTATAAATAATTGAATTCATTCAAAAACGTATCACAAAAACAAATAAAATAACACACACACGCACACACACGCGCATATATATATATATATATATATATATATATAAATATATATATATATATATATATATATATATATATATATATATATATATATATATATACCGCACAATTACGTTGACACACCGGTTATCGCCATACCATCGAAATTAAGCAACGTTGAGCCTGGTTAGTACCAGATGAGTGACCATTTGGGGAAGCTATGTGCTGTATGTACCGCGCTGAGTCATAAATATTTCTAGATTGGTAGCTTCGTGCGATGTTTCGAAATTACGATTGATAATATGAATTATGTGAATCTTTCAGATTTCCATTCTCATCTTAGATATATAAAGTTCCGTTTCAATCTTCGTATACATACAAGCATATGTTATGAGGGTTGTCAAGCTTTCTTTCTTTTGTTGTTGTTGTTGTTGTTGGTTTTATTTTTATTTTTCGTTTTCCTCTTTTTAATATTTGTAGTTGTAGTAGTAGAAGTAGTAGTAATGTCTTCTCAAAGAATGCTCCTTAATTTGATTTAGTCGTTGCTATTTTTTTTATAGTTTTCATAATTTTTGTTCATGTACGAGGATTTATCTCATATTATTTTAGATAAAGCTATGCATATGCTGTTCAATAGCACGTGCTCTTGAATTGATTTGTTATTTGCCTTTACTTCAGTGTGGTTTTTGTCTGTTTCTTTTAACGGTTGTCTTTTTTGTTTTAGTTGGAATCAGCGGACTAGAACAATTCTCAAGCCAGGGTAAACCTGTTTGGGTGAGAATTTGACATGATTAACCGACGAAAATTTCTTTTCGATATGAATACCATTATTTTCGAATTACAAAAGAACGTCAATATTTTATTTCTGTTCTCTGTCATTCTTCTAGGAGAGCATGAAATAGATAATTGCGAACAGATTTATTTTAGTAACCTTCAGCTTTTTGCCGCACCTCTCACTTCTCGTTATATATCA
>NC_136486.1:89141136-89158636 GCF_053919585.1 Euprymna scolopes | reverse complement strand
GCTCACCATCACAAACAGGATGGGGGCCCAAGAGGTGTCACTTATAAATGGAAACTCTATGTATGCTAACACAGTTTGATGTCGAGCTACTGAACATACCATAATTCACACTATGGGAAGGAAGGGTTTCGGTTACAGCGTTCATTTATACAAAGTAGGTATGGGCGTCGTTGAGGTCATTACCCCGACTTAGTGTTCATACGTTGTGTCAAGAAAGATTCCCGCTACTGCTCTCTCGTGTTCATTTGAAGGGGTTGCTTTGCTTTTCATACTACAAAAGTTTTTAAAACGTCAACTCAGAAATGTAAAAAATGTTTAATTAAAATCATATACGACTGAACAAGTCGGATGTACCATTTCGCAGCAAATATTAAGATGTATTTATCTGTTTACACATTAAATTATTTAGAAAATCGATTTAAAGACTCGATAAAACGGAACCTTGAATTATACATTCAATTTGACAAATCAACTATAATTCTCTTAAATTGTTCGTCATGTATCAAGGAAACAACATTATGATATATGAGTTTTACTTGCATCCACAGTTCGATGTATTTCATCTTTGTCATTAAATCGTTGGTGTTAATGATTATTGTTCTTGCCGAGTTCAAGATTCGAACCTCAGATCTCTGTCAACATTTTAACTTCTGTTTTAACCCACCGAAACATGCAATAAACCTAATAAATAAAATATTTTATTCCGAAAATGAATTTTTCTATAAATTTGCTAATATGTTCCGGAACTAGCTTAATGATTAGAACAATATAAATAAACATTTAATCTATTGTGAAAGAAAAAAATGGTTATGTAAGAATACCACCAGTTATTCTGAATGCATAGTTGCGAAGTACCACTAGAACGCTAAGCAAAAATAATTCATTTTAAATCTATTTATTGTGTATTATTTGTGATTACTAAGAACAGAATCGTTTTTTTTCTTTAATATTTTATTTTATAATATTCATTTTTGTTTTGTTTTTTGGATTAAATATGCTCCAAATATTGCGCAGAAACAAATAATATATTGTCATAATTTTTGTTTGCCTACTGTTTATTTGGTTGTATATATTTTCTAGTAGTTCGTTTCTACCTGCACTTAGGATAAGTTTGCGCTTTGGTTAAAGTTAGTGAATCTTTCAGTGATATTTGTGGGTGGTGGTTGAAGATCTGAGTTGTGCATAGTTACGAAATAATGAATGACATCTATAAAATGTGATTTTCTTATCTGCAATCGAATACAAATCAATGTTAAACTGGAAAAAGTTCGGAATTTCTATATATTTACTCTACGTGTGGTCTTCAATCCCGGTAGATTCCATAATTCATCGCCAAAATTCTGCGATCTTTATTATGCATTCATACACACATCTTTTGTATTGTTTTAATGTAAATTTATCGAGTAAAAGTATGAAGCTAGCCATGTAAGAAACTTACAATTATGAAAGATGATAATCGCAAAAGCACTCTTGAAAGGAATAAGGTTGTAGACACGAGGAAAAGATTTAAAATAAAGCGATTAGTTACAGGTAATCAATCTAACATACTTCCACACTACCGAACATGTTGAAACTTGAAGAGAAGTTTACTCTCCCCTAGCTCCACCTCCATTCCATGAATGCTGACAATTCATAATTCACTAAGTCTCCTTTTAATGAGAGAAAATGTCCATATAGGTCATTGGTCAAACTCATTTCTATTAGTATAATTAGTATAATTTTATTTTTGTATGTTTAGTGTTTGCGTGACTATTCATAGATTCCAGTCCACTTAGTTCAAACCATGACATTAGTATGCAATAAACAAATAATTCTCACGATGAGAATATTTTATAATTTACAATTAAGCGATATGAATGATTTCACCAATAATTTAGACGATCTTTATAGCATGCGCAGTCAATTACAACCTTATATTTTGTGATCTGCAAATTACTACACTCAGAATAATTCACAAAATTGGATGACAACAGTGGTTAAAAAAAGAAAAAAAAACTATTATATATTATTTCTATTTTTTTAGAATCCTTTAATATAAGGCTTCATAATTTTTGGATTAACTCCTTCGGAGTGGATAGAGGCGTTGAGTCCTTGGCGCAGTGGGTAGAGGCGTTGAGTCCTTGGCGCAGTGGATAGAGGCATTGAGTCTCTACGGTTCAAGGTGAGTATTGTCTAAAGATAGCGGTTTAAACTTACACAAGCGGGCCAGGAAATTAGTTAGTCAACACATAGTGAGCCAATGATAACCATACACCGTAGTAATATGTATAGGATATAGTTACAAGACTTAACATATTAATCGCGTCTTGGTTAATCAGTTGAAGGGAGCCAGAGGATGAGTTTGAACACCCACATCAAATCGGTTGCCACGGTCGCGAGAAAAATGATAGGATCGTTCTACTATTCTAGTAGATCTTACTATTGATGCAATTATCTACGTGTTTATGGGCCAAGTTCGTCCAAGGATTGAGTATTGTTTCCACATCTGGGCAGGAGCTGAAAGGAGCAACTTATTTTGCCTTGACAAAATTCAAAATATACTCCGTAGCCTAGTGGGGTATGCCCCTTTTCTATTCCCTCGAACCTTTTTTTTGTTTTTAAAAATGTTTCCATTCTAATGGTTTTTATTTCGATTAATAAAGTTTATTATGAAAGAAGATATGATCTTTAAACGTCAAAAAACATTTTTTGCACTAACCTTATAGCTCCTTACATTATTTTTTTATGCTTTTTTCGTAGAAGTTTTTATAAAAAATAAGTATATATAAGAATAATTAAATATATATGATTCGTAATTTTAGATTACAGATTTTAGTCCTGATTTCAATTTAAAAAAAAATTAGTCCTGGTATCAAAAATATCACCAGATAAAATTTATCCATTATATATTTGTTCTACCTTTTTCATTTCAATACGACGTTTTAAAAAATCATTTATATTTTACACTTTGTTATTTTGTTTGTTTATCGTAATCTTTAAACTAACATTACGAGAAAACACATATCGAACATGAAACTCTCATCTAACAAGTAGATTTTAAATGTTAACTGTTTGAACTTGCATTAAAATTCAGAGAAACATGTACTAAGTGTAAAGAAAAATTAACTTACATAGGCTCAACATATGTATCTTGTTTTATTTTTAAATTTGCCTAAGAGAAGGATGTCAAATGAGTAACAAATCAACTTTAAATCTGTAATAATGCGCATTTACAAATATTGGTAGCATTGTTTGTGAATTCTTTTACAAGGTAAAACGATAAAATTGTCGTCCTGGAAAAGACGACATGATTCCATTTCCATATAATAACACCTTTTTATTTTTTTTGTTGCAGACCAACTACTAGTTAGTTGTAGACAAATCACAATTGTGATAGACGCCTTCTATCATGTCGTGAAGTGACACAATTTCCAACGAGCGAGATCGGAGATGCACAAAACTACAGCTAGTGCCCTCTACCGATTCAAGTTATGATAACAGAACCATTGCTAACACCATTAAAATGCAAATCCGAACGGGTAAACGCTTGAGGGTACAGCTCTGCGAATGTTTCGGCCACGGTTATTGTCTTTGGTGTTGTATAAGTGAGGGCTATATCAGCCAACTCACATATTTGTAGTTGATTTGAATTTCAAAACAAGATTGTACCTGGATGTGTTGAAGTGTGTGGTAGCCACAAGCAGAGTCTGGATGTGGTAGCAGGACTCGATATCAGCAGGAGTGTTACAATGTTGTACCCTTCTCTCACTTCCACTCTCCTCACGTGACCTGAACCCGCTGAACTACTTCGTTTTGTCATACATCGATAATATCACAAACATGACCTCACAGAACACGAAAGCCAGCCGGATTGCCGCCATCTGCCGAGTATTCACAAAGCTCCCGCCGGCACTTGTGGACAAGACATGCTCCCAGTTTCGAACCCGCATCGAGGAGGTGACTGAGGCTTCAGACGACTACAGTGGATAGATGTTAGTTGACTACATAATCAACATACCAAAATTGAGTTTTTCTTTCAATAAACTTGATAAAATAAAGCTCGTGTTCTTTTTTAATTGGATAAATTTATCGTTCCGCCTTGTATTTTCTTAAACTTTCAATATTAGAAAGAACATGAACCTTCGATTTTCTGAATTTCCTCATGTACATGTATACCGACTATCAGGCAGGCTCAATATAAATGAAGAGCGTGTGCTTTTAAAAGAGGTCAATATACTTTTTTCATTAAATTTACTAAACGCAATATTTTAATTCATCATACGCCTGAAAAGTATTGATTGAAGTTGAAAATGTTTGCGGCTATGGTGAATTTCTTTTTAATCTCGAACAACATTTGAACATTGGTCCGCCAAATGGAACAAACTGGCTGCTAGATAAACTAACATAAATAATCTCTATCCGTAGATACATGCATGGCAGGAAAATGCTACCCAAGTATACCAATATATATATATATATATATATATATATATATATATATATATATATATATATATATATATAATTTTAACACAGCCAAGCAACGTCGTAGCTTACAAGATCTATGGCAATCAACGAACCGGAAGTCAGACTCGAGTTTCGCCTTCATTTGGGCTCATCAAATACACTTCAGAATGCACTCAATAACATTAAAACCACTTGACGTCATAACTATTTCTCACTCAACAGATACCATAGTCGCTTGCGATGCGAGTTCGTATTATTTCTTATAGCGAATACATAGTCTTTAACAGTTGGTTATAATTGTGTTTAGTCTTTATTTTCATTATCCTTTGACACTTATACAAATTTTAATATAATACTTGTATAGGTTTTATACTGAAACACACACACACACACACACACACACATATATATATATATATATATATACATGTATGCTTTAGGTAAAAAAAATTAAGACCATTCGAAAATCTTTAAACACAAACCCTTTTTTAAAGATACACTTTTCCCCCTAAATTTTATCAATTATACAACCTAAAATATGGAAAACAAAGTTACATTCCAAAATTCCAGAATTTACATTTTTAAAAATGAGGTATTTTACACTTGTTAGAAAATATAAGGCCAGGAGTAGTAATTCTACGAAAATGTATGAAAAGTGTATGAAAACATTCAACAAATTAAATAAGGAATTCTTTCTCCACTGGTTTTGATGACTTCAAAAATTCTTTGGGGAATGCTAAAAATATGCGTTGCCATTTAGGTAAGTGCGGACTATGCTACTTCAGCTTCTGAAAATTACTTCATAAAGTTCATTTTCTGTGGAATATTGCTTGCTATTTCGATAAACATATTTGTAATCCAAACCCAAACCTTTTCAATTGGGTTCAAGTCAGGGGAGCATGTAGGATTTCCCGAGGGATGGGTCATATTTTCTTGCAGAAAGGCCAAGTCTAATTGCGCAGCGTGGATTGCAGCATTTTCGTTCACCCCACACAAACGATGGGTCCCGATCATCAGCGATGTTTTTTGTACAATACTAAGATAACCAAACGCTGTCGGACGACCATATACCACCTGGAGTTCCATCTGTACAAAAAAGCACCCCATACCATTAGGGATCCTCCATCACTATTATGTGTGGAGAAAGTTTCAGGCAGCATGTTTTCGTTATGCCAATATCATTGGAAGCTATCACGGCGTTCTACATTGATTTTTTCTCATCGGGAAACAGGACTTTTTTCAACTTCTTTTTGGTATTCACGACCAAACCATAGGAGTCCACCTTTTGACGTGGAAGCATGCGAGGGATTATTTTACTGTTTTATTTAACGTGCTTCTTTTCGGAAGTGTTGTCTCATGGTAACTGAACTGCAATCAGTATCTGTGACTGCCTTAATTCGACTAGAAAAAGTTCTCTGTCTTAATATCAGCTCGTCTTATTCTTCTACTCAATGCAAGAGAAATTTTTAAAGCCTATCAGTGGATTTTAACCATAATTCTCACTTTTCTATAGAAAAATGTAAATCACAGTTTTACTGCGATTTATATGCAATTGCCCGCTGTGACAAAACTTTCTTATAAAAAATCTATAAATAGAGCACGCTCAACTTCGGTAACGTTGCTAGCTTTAGGTATGATGACACTTTACGCAGGGGTTTCTAATCTGTTACTAAACTAAGAAAGAAAATTACACCCTTAGTTTTATAATTTGCTTAAGTGGAAAGTACCTCATTTTATAAAAAAAAATGTAAATTCCTTGATTCTGGAATGTAGCATTTTTCCCATAACTTTTAGGTGTAGGGTAATGAGAGGAGTTAAAATTTATCCTTAACGTGTTTCTTTTTAAAGATTGTAAAAATGTCTCCAATTTTAATGGGAGTGAATCTAAAGCCTGTGTTTACACACACACACACACACACACACACACACACACACACATATATATATATATATATATATATATATATATATATATATATATTTATATATATATATATATATATATATATACAAGCTAGAAATAATTTCTCTATAGTCTCTCGTTTATACAATATGAAAGTCATTTCTCTGCAAATATATTTTAAAGTAATTCCCATTTCAACATACACACACACACACACATTTATATAAAGGTGTGTGTTTACGCATCAAACTATCATATATATATATATATATATATATATATAAACAAGTACTTAATAAAATATGTTAAAAACACGTTGAGAACGCGTTAAAACATTTAATTTTAAAAAGGAAACATTAAATAGATGGACAAACCTTAATCCGCGGAGTTTCGAAGAAATACATTCCTTCTCATCAGAAGGTAGAATTTAGCAAAATGTAGGGTAGGATTTTGCTTGCAAAAGTATTAAATGAAACTACAAGTAAGTCATAGATCTTATTTAATAACAAAAATGAAGCAGAGGGAATAGGGGGAATAAAAAAGTGATTTCACGTGAATGAAAAATCTGTTGGAGTGTAAAAGTTCCAATGACGGTAAACCCCAAAGATGCAGAATCCAAGAAAGTTAGTTATTTCCATTCGCGCAAGTAAAATCCAAGGGAACCGCGTAATTGGAAGATGATCCAAAGTAATCCAAAGGGCAGAAATCCGTGGCATAATTCACACATGGGTACAAGGAAATGGGAAAGAAGTCCAATATATTATTAAAAACAATGATAAAATGTGCGTAAAAAAGAAATGGAACACATAGACAGCTCGACTGTCGAGGCAAGTATCTTGCCTCGACAGTCAGGCTGTATATTTGTCACTCATACTTGAACAACTGAATTCATTATTACGCTAATCTACGATCCGTACTATTCGTTAAATGAACGCATTACTGTTTTTTAGCAACAATTCCTTGTTTTAGGCATTCGATCAATGCACCCTCCCTTTAGACCATTACTTTTTAATGAATGTATTAGCAAAACTTATAATAATAGTAATTAATAGTGTACTCTTAAACAGAATGAAAAGAGAGATCGAGAGCGTACACTTATCTGCTTTGGTGTCTTAAATTTTTACTAGTGTTAGTAGTATCTGTGTCAGTTAACAATTTGTGCTATCACCTTTGATCTGTTGTCGTGTGCCAGGTTGACCGTTTCTGGCCTTTTCAAGCCTCCGTTGACCGTGACACCTTCCAACACACCCGCCTGACACTTACCCTTTGACCAGTTCGTGTATGATTATGTGTCCTGCGACCAATAGACACGCCCACTCATTCACATTGTAAGACACCATGATGACACTGCAGTCAATACTGTCTGGTCAACATGTACACAAGTGAGACACCCACCTAGGCAAGAATTCAGTGATAATTTCCTTTTCTGTTCGCGGTGTATAATCTATTTCAAGTTTATGCCATATGTTATTGATTAAATTATGTAAACGCACGCAAGAGGGATCACTTCAATGTTGTATGCCACAAGTCTTATTGGGCAGTGGTTTAAGTTGCATGTTACAGCGAACTAAACGATGTAAGAATAACATACAAGATTAGAACAGTTGTCCACATACTCCAAAATATATATTGTATTAATCCTCATCTAAATACACCCACAAAACAAATATATATCATTTGTTCACAAAGTTTTAGTTTGGAGAGTTGGATGGGTATGATCTGGTAGGGATTAATATACATAGATAATAAAAGCACCTTTCGTTGTAACGTATACTAAGGCATTTGAATGTTCTATAATATAAATCTCACCTCTCTGTTTAACTGAATGTATGTATGCATGTATGCTAAAAACTATCGACAGAGGTGACGGATTTTCACGAGATTGGTATTGTCTTGAACTTCTGCACTTCGGACGATAAATATCGAAAAATTAGCTAAAAACATTAACCCGTTTCCCCTCAACTAGGCACTTTTCTACAGGGTGTGGTCGCCTTTTTCGCCAATATTTTCGAAAGTCATCCCCTCTTTTTGATTGGCTAACCTTAATTTAAACCTATGTAACTTCCAGTTTGGCGATGGGCGCAAAATTATAGATGTCACGTTTTTTTTCACGTTCTTTTCCTCCTTCGTAGTACGGGTTCGAGCGTCCCTGCCTAATACAATTTTTTTTTATTCAACACACACTATAAAACACATGGGCAGCCCCAAGCACGCAGGCTAGTCTAATACAAAACTTGAGAAGTGTTGCGTTTTTGTACTATTTGTAAAATATATTAGAACAATCTGTTTCGTTGCATATACAGGGTGACCCCAAAGAAACAAAAGCTAAATGGAGCCCATCTAAAACATATGGTGTAGAACTGAGAAAAAAGGCCAAATACACTAGTGTTTTGATGTGATGTTTTAATATAATAAACTAGTTATGACCAAAGTTTCATTTCAATCGGACAAAACACAAAAAAATCGGGGCCTAATTATAGTTGGGTCCCGTGTTTTGGGTCACCCTGTATTAGTTAAAATGACTATCATGTAATATCAATAAGAAATTTAAAGTAAAATGTCCATCTTTTCTTGAATGCGAAATATTTGACGTTAAAGCGTTCCTTAAAACACAAGAGTACTCTGAGTACTATATATTGTAACTTTCCATCTTCATGTCCAAATGCGATTCCTTTAAACTTTATTTTATTTCGCATCTGTTATTTTGCTCAACTCTTATAACAGATATAGAGAAATAAAAAGGAACAAACCGAGTTATGTGTTCATCAACATTTCGTCTTTATTTGAAGACTTCTTCTGTATGAATGAGATTAAGAAAACCAAAACACCAGTACAATATTTGAAAAAAAATTTTATTTGCAAAGTGTGATGCTGTTCTAATGTAGAAACGGAAAAATACCTTTTAAAATTCCAAAAGAGAGGGGAGCTTGCGTTGTTAAATAGAGGGAGATTAACAAACACGTCATATAGTCGTTAATATATTTTTAAAAGACATGAACGCAGTTAATATTCTTTCTGGAAAATATGTCTGTAAAAATTCAAATATAGGTGTGTCACAGAAATGAAATGAGTGTTTTTTTTCATATAATTTGTTGATTGGGATCATATGTATTATTTGTTACAGGGGTGTTTCTATGGTGGTGAGAAAGTTTACCTGGGGCTACAATTGAATTATGTTCTTTTAATAAAAGATTACTTATAATGGCGTTATATTATAGAAACCTGCACATTGTTTAATTCTGCTTGAATTTGCGATAAGCATCACACACACACATACACCCACACATACACGCACACACTCATCATCGCACTTGTCTATATTGCACAATGAAATATAAATTCTCTAGCGACTTAAGCGTCTCAATGTGCATGGATTTTATTGGACTTATTTTATTTATAATATTAAATATTGAGAGGATTTATTTCTATACAATGTTTCTAAATAAGCTTGATAATTGTGTAATGCATTTCGCGTATTCATTATCAGAAATTTACTACTTTATGAACCTTAAAAGAATCTGAATTCTATTTTCCGTTTCCTAGTTTATTTTGAGAAAACATGTATACATTTTTTTATATTGCTTACAAAAAATAAGTTAACAATTTCTAAATAATTTTTACATGCTTAAGGTTTTATTATTATCGTCCAATAACAAAGCCAAGAATTAGCAAAAGAATAGAATTTTCTCTAAATACGTTGTTTTATTAAGAGCAGTTGATTTCCCCTTCTTATCGTGGAATTATTCCCAATATGATGATTAGAACAATAGAGCATGGAACGCCATCCTTTTGTTTAAAGTTTTATTTCCCTAAAGATAAGCCTGATAATCTCCTCCCCTGAAAGGGTTTTAAAGTCGACTACATTTGCCAAAACCTTTAACAACGGATTTGCTTTCTTTAAATCATCAAATTAACTCCATGTAAAAGTTTAATCCGATTAAGGTCTTAGAGACATTTTTTTTCAATATCAAAATAATAATAATTTCTTAGGCAGTTATATATCCGTATGGATCTTCTGAATAATATGTTTGGGCGTAACTGCTGATGAATCGATTCAAGCAACAACAAAATGAAATGAATTAAACGATAATCAGAATAGCGAGTGTCGTACATGTTTATCGTTAAGTTCTTTCTCCATTGTTGACGAAAATGCTATGTTTTTAAAAATCCTCAAGTGAATGCCCATTAAACATTTTTACTTTGTTTCATTCGTTTTCATTCGGCATGAGATTAGTTATTAAAATGATAGTCTTACGATAATATTATTTATACTCGGAAAAAAATCTCACAGAGAGCATACTCAGAGATTACTAACAAAAACAGGCGGTGATCCCTGGAGTCTGTGTGATAAGTTTTTTTAGAAGTCGCCAAATCGCTCGATTACCTTTCAAATATCATTGAGTTTTCACAACAAACGCTTGCCCTTGCCCTGGCAATGTGTCTCGGTCTTCCTTGGAATTTAGGCGTCAACAATCTCCTCTAAGGTGTTGTTCTTATAAACGGCACTGCTGCTGCTGCTGCTACTACTACTACTACTACTACTGCTAAAATAATAATAATAATAATAATAATAATAATAATAATAATAATAATAATAATAATAGGATTACATAAGCGGTAATATTTTGCTACACAGTCATGAGTATGTTTCTGCCTTCTAGTATTTAGTAACTAGAGCCCACTTCGGGCAAGAACGCTTATATTTAAAATCAGATTAACTACTCTAAGAATTCTATTTTTGAATAGACGCGTTGTTGCCTGAAGAGGTCTCTAGGTAATAAATACTAGAAGACGGAAACAGTCTAATGATTCTGTCGCAATACATTACTGCTTATGTAAAGACAGATTGAAAGTATATATATATATATATATATATATATATATATATATATATATATATATAAACATGCAGCCATTTTTGTTGGAAATATTTGAAAAAAATGTCTCTTTCTTCATTCTGCATCAGTTTACAATTAATAATGACTGTTTTATCAATATTTATATTATTAATTCAGGGCAAAGTTGGTCAAGAATTCAACAACTTTTTCGTTTATTTATTTTGTAGTTTTAAACGTTAAGATAAGCATTCACCGAGAGACAACTAGCTAATTTGTGTAGTTATACGACATATCAGTTGGTAGAATTTCTCTTGATTGCTGTGCCATCATGATCATATATTCTTTTAGTATTTTCTCTGTTAATTCTATACAGGGGTTTGTAAGGACAACTTAGTATGAAGGCATATCTCCCTACAAGTAAAGCTTGAGGAAATATTCAAAATCACATAGTTTTCGAGGCTGAAATCAGTATGTGTGGCCAATCAACACGGGATTTTACGAACAAATGTTGCCCTTTAACCAAGTGATGCTACAGCAAATACCAGCACAAAGCTGGGTACTCTACCTGATGAGATTGATTATTGTTCTCGAATTTGTTAATGAAAAGGAACTACAGAACATATCGAGTATCATATAATTAAATGGTCAATTGTGGAGGGAAAATTTTGTTATCGACTTATTTACTGGTTCAAAGGTAAATGCCAAATTTAAGGAATATTCGAATATCTCTGCATCTCAAATGGGAAACATGGTATTTTTAAAGATTTATTCAACAGTTTTATTGGTCTTAGAATTATTACTACGTTGGTTATTTTTCATGGTGCTTATTTCATTCGCAAATTCTACAAATTTGCTTCAAAGTGTTTTTTTTTTAAAGTATCTGCCCCGCCACCAGACACTGGTCGTTGGTTGGCGCTTTCGTATTTATACTTCTATGGTTCTCGACGCGAAACTTTGCTTCTATTTCTCGACCACATAGTGTATATTTCTCTCCTTTGTAGTGAGACAAGCTCACGTAAACTTGCTGATTTGCATACGTAGTTTCACGCCTGCTGTTGTTAATATTTTCGCTAATCAGCTATCCTTTATCTGCTGCTATTTTTCGCACACGCGCCAATACGCGTTTTGTTACATAGATACGTATTTCGGATACCGGCGCGTATACACTTAGAACATATATACACATCGATGAAAAGTAATACATCGAAACAGTTGTCTGCGGATAAATGTATCGTACTTATACATATATGTATGAATAACTATTTATATATATCTAAGAATTCAGAATTGCGACAAATAATTACATGATAAATTATATCGACAAATAACCATAAATATACACACACATATATTTGTATATGTAAATGTATGTATATATATATATATATATATATATATATATATATATGGCCCCAAATAACGTTTTTCTGTTCATACGAACGAATTACACACGCATATATATATGTTTGTGTGTGTGTGTGTGTGTGTGTGTGTGTGTGATTCTTTAAGTATAAACAGAGAAACGTTATTTGTGGTCATCATTTATGTATTGGTGAACTTAATTGTTTTTTTAAAACCATATATATATGTATATATATATATATATATATATATATATATATATATATGATACGTAGGAATGAAATGTATCACACAATGAATGATGAGGACAAATACGGATATTTATTTTTGCAAAGAAGATGAATAAATGATGTGAATAGCCGAGTTATTAAGCTTAAAATAAAACTACCTTTAAAAAGTTATTTTGAAATTCATGAGTTTAAGAAGACATGTTAAATAAAACGGACAGATTGATGAATTAGTATTTCTGGCATACTTTGCCCTATTTTGTTTTGCTTTTATTGTTATCCTCTTCAAGAATAAATGTAACTATCTGTTTCAGCGTCTAGGCGAAATACATTATCAGGAAAATAGAAATAGAATAATAAACACTTTTTAAATATCGAAAAAATAAAGACATAAATAAAACTACGTTCATAACAAAAGTTGGAATTTGAACAGGAATTAAAACCGAAGTAGTTATTTGCAATCTGGCATCGCCTAATCCATTATTGTCAAAGAAAGAGTTGCCGTCCGCTAAATGTAGCTCATTGTTCAGACATTTCGAAGATTGAACGGCCGTCTCGACAGCGAAGAATTGTATCGCGCGTAGACAAATTGCAGACTAGAAAGAGATGAAGGAGACCAGGGTAAAACCTAATATTCTATTAAATGTAATAAGTGATAGAAAAATGGAGAAATTTAGTGTAAAGTTTGGAAATAGAACAGACATACGCGAAAACAATGAACGTATAAAAACCGTCCATTCGATTAATAACCGAAAAACACGAAACAAAGAACAACCAAATGATATATTAAATCTACCTAGTTCCCCAAAATTTCACCAGTGATATTTCTATCGAAACCTGAAAATTATTAAAGTGTATTTTTTTACATTATTCAGATCATAAACGCCACAAGTTTACTTATAGTTTGTAACGAATGAACAGCGAGGATTCGCATTCATCAGCATTCCCCGCTAAATGCGAATCGGTCATCTTCTTTGATTAGTATTCCTAGGGATACAGTTTTCTGATAAATATAACTCGTAGGTGGTACTCATTTCCTGTGAATGAGAAACCGATTCATAGTCTCACTTTCCTACGGATAATATTATCAGTAAAGTTACGTTGAAGCTATTCAATTTTAATAATTTTAAGTGTAGGAATTATTTTATTGAGTTGTAACCGTTATTCATATCTGCTCTCATATGCGTCAGGCCGCACAAAACATCCTAATGACATCTTCATTGCCCTCCGTTTGGATGATCAGTAACCTTTTATTCTTCATTCACACCTGTAATCAACTATGATATCATTTTTTATGTTATAATCTGTTTGATAGTTTGACATTTTCAATGTATTTTGAATACTTCTGCAATTCGTTACTAGGTGCGCTAAAAAAACTAGAGTTATACATTACGAATCAAGTTTTCAACGGCGATAAAATAAATTTCAGACATTGCTATTAAAGACATGACGTAAAAGTTAAACAACATTTCTGGATTTAAGTAATTCGTTTTTTACTGATTCATTTCATATTTCTTATTCAAGAAATTAAAAAAAAATATCTTATTATTTATATAGGATTTTTTCGCCTTTTATTTCAACTGGACCATTTATTTAGTCATCCGATTGACCATCACAAAACATCAAGGGAAAAACAATTACGGCCGTCTATTGTTAATAGGAAAAATGGGCAGGCTGTAATTTCTTAAATAGTAAAGTATTAAATCTAAATTAGAATATATCTTACAGCCTTGGATACAGATCAAGAGGAAATATTTCTCACTTTTTAATCTCATAATCCGTAGTATTTATACATTCACCCAGTCAAGTAACTTTAGTAATATCCTATAATATATAGTAAAAATAGATATTAATTGATTTGTACATGTATAAAGAGATAGATATACTTCTTGCCACATAAAATTTAGTTAGCAGAACAGGTTCATATTAAAATAATCATGGTAAGCCAGAAAGCACATTAAATTCTAGGTAACCACATCAGATTCGCCCCGCCACCCGAGTGGAAATCATATAGAACGATAAAATAGTCAAACTATTAACAACATATTCATTATTTATAAGTTTTTGTATATTTCTATATGAAATAATTAAGTTGTCCTTAAGATGGACATTACACATATAATACACGCCTTTCTTATTATAAGTAGTTAAAAAAAGTATTTTTGTTTTACTTATATTACACTAAAACAGGATGCATTGCCACTGAAGCGTAACGGTTACTCTCGATATAATGCCAAAATTAAATGGTAATTAGAAGCAGGGATGTGTAGAGATAGATATTTATTAATTGCATACTTGAATTCTTGCATCATGGAACATTTCTTGATGTGCAGAAATCAGAGGCCCACAGTATTAATGCTGGAGTCCCTCAGGGGTTCATCCTGGGCCCAACTCTCTTCCTGATTTACATCAATGATCTCCCAAAACACATACTTAACTCATTCATTGACATCTATGCCGATGACATGACCATCTATGGCAACACATCAAAGGCCGTAAATGACAAAGTTCTATCTAATTCTCTCTCCTCTGATCTTGAGCGCGTAGTACAGTGGGGGAAGAAGTGGCTGGTCACTTTGAATGCATCCAAAACCAAGCTTCAATTTTTACATCATCAACGTTCGGATTCCCATCTGGCATCAATTGAAATGGATGGCTCTCGTCTTGGGGAGGCTCCATGTCTTGAAGAGCTTTTGGGTTTGACCTTTACTCCTGATCTGAAATGAAACACGTATATCAGGTCTGTTGCCAAGGACGCTGGGAAAATGGTGGGATCCTTCTACCGCTCCAGAAGATATCTCACTACTGATGCAATTCTCTATCTGTATAAAAGCCAGGCGCGTACAAGGATGGAGTACTGCTGCCACATCTGGGCAGGAGCTGCTAAAAACAGACTATCCTGCCTTAACAGAGTACAAAATAGACTTCGTAGCTTAATGAGAGATGCCCTTTTTCTCTTCCTTACAACCTCTCTCCCACAGAAGATACGTTGCGAGCCTGTATTTGTTTTATCTTTGTTTCCATGGCAAGTGCTCGTCTGAGCTCCAATCTCTCGTCCCACCTCGCCAATCTTTCGCGAGAAACACCCATCTGGCTGAAACTACTGTCAATAATTTTTCCCACTCCTTATCTGTACCTAAATCCAAACGTAGATTCCATGAGCAGAGCTTCTTTCTCAGAAGTGCACGACTGTGGGACATGTTCCGTTTGCCTGTTTCCCACTTGACTACAACTTGGATGTCTTCAAATCCAATATAAACAAATTCATGACAAACCGCCCCTTAAGTAAGACACTCTATCAAATCTCCAATACTAATGATTACTAAAATACTATCCCATTGATTACTGTACACGCAATAACCCTTATCACTGAGTGGCCTCCGGGCCTTGATAAGTGGTGCCCTCCATGTAAAAAACAAAAACAAAAAAAGAAACAGCCCTGCAAACATGAAAGAAGCTATTAGAATAGATAGTTTTTCGGCGCCTGATGACATCTACGGTGAAGGCGTTGGGTTTTTATGATTGCTTCATTGATCAGGGTATTAAACTTAGGAGGTAATAATTACGCTAATTCGGGATATAATCTTGACAATAAGTACAAGGGTGCAGCATTGCGGCTATGAGACACTATCTGGATCTAGATCAACAGTGTGAAACTTAGAACATTAAATACCTTTTTAACCTGTCTACAAAGGAGGGAAAAGTGGTTCGTATACCAGCCATGATATATATAACAATCTACCATGGACGGTTTTGTAGAGATGTAAGATACTGGCAGAGAGAAGAATTTCATGTGTTCAGTAAGAGAGGTTATTTATTTTGCAGCAACTTGGAAACATCTTTTATGAATGCTACCCTTTATTCTTAAAAGTAAATCAACTATTTTACATCTATTAAAATTTATTACGAATTCTAAAAATCAAGTGACCAGATGAATTAACAATCACAATCCTATTATAAGTAACACAATTGAAACAAATATTACCAACATAGCTTTCCTTTTGTAGACCTATTTTTAAAATGTGTTAATTAATTTGTTTACAAAGTAATATGGTTTGAATGTAAATTGTAAAATTAATTAACACAGTAGTGTTGTATATGATATTGTGTATTCAAATATAGTATTTTAAATATATTAGAGACCTATGCATATTATAATTGGTTTTCTATATTTTTTACACTAACTACATGTAATGAAGATAAAAAAACTATTAAACTATATTAACGTATAATGTAGGAATTACAATGAGGTTACGATTATCAACATTTATTTCGAAGAATTTACTTATGCTTTTACAATAAACTTGCTATTGTTTACAAATTACGGCGATTAATAAAGTGTAATTTATGAGTGTTATCTTTTGATGGAATGTGTAAACGCGTGCGATGGAAAATACTTTATTGGCGAATTTCACGTGACACACGAGGTGCCTTCAATAAGTTTCCAGATTGTTTTGTAGACGCATTGAAAATTATCATAGACTCTTGAAAAATGTGTATGCTATTGATATACATCTTATAAGATAACTGGCTATGCTTTAATTTAAAGTTAAAATGAACAGCTAATTGGAATACAACATACTAAAGCCGGATTTTCACAAGTGGTGATTATGACAAATAAAAGGATATTATATTAAGTTCTGTGGTAAACGCAGTAAAATACGCACATAAATATATGGAATGCGTCAAGACTCTTTGAGGCCATCTTACATAAATCTAGCATG
>NC_136486.1:89108636-89136136 GCF_053919585.1 Euprymna scolopes | reverse complement strand
TATAGCTAGCTAGATACTTAATAAAAGCGAATTAATGATGGGGTGAAGGGATATATAGGCGACCGCCAATAAAGTGGCATTATATATACTAAATTAGGAAATACACAGTTACAGAAAATATAAGATTCTGCTAATAAAAATCAGTTCTGTTCGAAAGAGCCCGCCTTTCACGTTAGATACATACGATATTATGTTAATTTGAATGCCTGTAATATTATAAAAAGATGTATTGAGTTTACGTTTCATCGATTTTTAAAGTATACTATAATTGTTAAATTGAATCAGTAAATACACGCACACACACACACACGCACACACACACGCATATATATATATATATATATATATATATATATATATATATATATAGTAAGATATATATGTGATAAGAAAACAAGGATACAGAGCGCTTATTATGTTAGTAGAACAAAATATGTTTTTATTATTAAAACCTACAGCATATAAAATTTATTCATAACAACGTGTTTCATTGGCAATTAATTAAAATTAATTAATCAAAATTACCCATCCATATCATAAGATGCGTCAAATTAAAATAAAATAAAATGGAAACATGATTTTCGTGTTTACATATGAATATTAGAAATCAAAAGAATGGAAGAACGAGGGAGAAAAACGGGAAATGGAATATAGGGAAAGAAAAGAATGGCAAAAAATAATAAAAATGAATTAAATACAAATTTATAAAATTATAAAGATAAGACAAGGCAAGAGAGGAAGAAAAAAAAGAGAATAAAGAAAGGGAGTGAATAATTGAGCGTGTCTTAAAAGTTTGTTGGATTCTGGATAATGAGATGCACCAGTAGCAAAGCACAAAACGGAGTAAGAAAGATACACCGCTTACAACGACTTGTCGGTGGTACACAGAAAGATCTAAGGAGCGCCCAGCTCAAATGGGTAAACAGATGCATTCAATTTAGCTTATATAATATCTCTTTGTGTAGGAAATCAGTTATAGATTCTGTTGGGTAGATTTTAGAGTCGAAGACCAGTTTACGCAAGAACATGAAAACATGAGAACAAATATTAATAAAGTAGGCACTATAAAACGGCATTGAGTTGGCCTAGAAGTAAGGACATCTGAAAATGATTGGGGATACGGGGTTTAGATTACAGTGCAGTATTAAAATTGATTAGTGATAAATTTTAAAAGGGTGTAGAATTTCTAGAAAAGTGAGATCATGTAGTAGTTTAGGACATTTAAAGTTTTAACTACATATGCATGATAATTTTATTTTAAAAATGTGTTGAGTTATTAATTGAGAATATTATGCATAACTATGTTTGAATGATTACTGAAGAATATTACACATCAATATCGGAGAAGATGGAGAATTTGCAGGTTGGCCGTAATTACATTTTTAAGAATTTTTCAGTTAAAAAATGTGGTAATTAAGGCATGATGACGATAGTATAATTTCGAAAAGTAAAAACAGATAATCAAAAATTATGAATTACGGCAATCTGTTTGAAAAGTAATAAAGTAAAATAGAGTTTAATGTAAGAGTTTCGATGAGTAGTGTAATAGTGCTAAGCGTGTATAGTTATAAGTTTGAGGAGGTTGAGGTTAGGGTTAGGGTTCGGGTTAAGGGGTACAAACAATTGGCGTTTCATTTCTAATGTTTAAGAAATTATCTCTATCTTTAAAGTTATAAAAATATTCTATGTAGACAAACGAAGCAGGAGAAATATAAAGATGTAGAGGTATTAGATTTTTTTTAGAATTTCCCATTAAATGGTATGTGTGAGTTTATTTGGATCAGGTTTAATGACCAGAAAACGGGTTTTGCAGCAAACCACAAACAAGGCTTATAAACCCCACAAGATCTGAAATAGGTAAAATTAGTAAATTAATCTTAGGGAGAATAAACTTACTAATTAAAAATAACTTCAATCAGTAGATTTATACTAGGGATACTATTAAATGGTTCGCAAATATCTCGAACAAAAAAAGCTGTTTTTATTCAATTTGATATTGAGAGCTATTATCACTCCATCTCACAAGACCTCTTCGATAAAGCCCTATTATTCCCACCCCTCTTTTCTACTATACAAGAAATGAAATGGACATTATCATAAAATGTAGGGAAACTGTTCTCCTTAGCCAGGGCCATCAATGGACCAAGCCAGATAGTTTTCTCTATAAATGAATCCTAGATTCTGCAGAGGCAACAAACTTTGTATGCCTTTTAATGTTATAGACCTCTATAAAGACGGCGTAATGCTACTTTTCGGGAAATCCACCGGCCCCAAATGCAATAAAACAACAAAAAAAAAATCCTTAATAAATGAATAATTTGATGCAAAGAGAAAAAAAGTTTATATCCATTTTTCAATTCAAACCACAAGGGCACAAGAAGGCACAAGAAAAAAAAATGCGAAAAATATACCACATATGATGGATTTTTAAATTTTACCTTACTATATATGAAATTTTATATGCAGCACAATTACATTGACACACTGTTCTCGCCAGATTACCGAAGTTAAGCGTTGAGTCTGGCCAGTACCAGATGGGTGACTATTTGGGAAGGCGAGGCGCTGTATGTGCCTCGACGTAATATATCAGGTTCAGAAACTGGCGCGGTCTAATGTTTCTCTCTAGGGTAAATGTAAGTATCTTAAGCCGTGATAGGCATCCAGTCCAGGGATGGCGTCACGATCGAAAATACCCGTGATGGCCCTGGCGAAGCATCAAGTATGCAGGTACCGACAAGATTTGAATTACACTACAAATTCGTGTAGTGAGTTCAATCTCGGCTACGGCCGCGCTGGACATATTTTGAATTTATCTTATTACATTCATATTTCTCTCCCACCCTTAAAATATAAAATTACAAAAATATATCCAGCTATCCTGAGCTTTATCAAAAATATTACGTAGGTTTTTATATAGAAATCTTATCTATAGGACAAATAGCTTTCGGTGGACACTTGATACAGGGGCTATACCAACAAAAAATGTGGGGCATTATACGTTGCATTTTCATACTCTATGGACCAAAAATACGTTATAATAAAGCGGAATCTACTTGTGGATTTATTTAACAATCTTGGACTCTGATCAGGAGATACATATCTGGACAAGGATTAATACGATACCGGGATGCCATAAATTCATATCCTTTCATTGTATCTACCCTTATTTAATCTATTTTTTAATCTATGTCCACTAAAAATGTAATTACTCTTTAAATATGTTTTCTTTGTATGTGCTAAATGACAATATTATTTCGAATTAGATTTAATACGTGCTAATGACTTTTCCACTGAGGAGATGAGCCCACATCGAAAAGTTATGATTTAGGATACATCTGAACTGTAATCTTTATTCAAACAATACTTTTTTGTTCTAAAAATTGATGATTTTCTAAATGAAATGTAAACTAAAACCTATATATATATATATATATATATATATATATATATATATATATATATATATATATATATATATATATATAATGAATAAATGACAAACGTCTATATTTCAAAGTTCATAATGTTGATCATCTTACAATACATTCATTTGACCCAGTTGATATTTACAATTCGTGACACTATCTGTTTCGTAGCAAAAATTAAACCACTTAATTATTATATCAATCATTAAATCTATTTTGCCATTAACTCATCAGAGGAAATAGCAACAATCAATCCATTAAAAGGAGATGAGGTGCGTTTTGACATGATTAAAAATCCGAAAAAATGTCAATAAGGACGGAACAATTACTGTGCGTGGAAGAGAAATGAGGAAAGCCACCCTTTTAGCTCTTGGCATTTCAAAGCCAACTGGTTCTCGTCAGAAAGAGAGAAAATAACAGTGTACAATATTAGAAAAGCAAAAGGAAAGTATCGTAGTTTACTTGTGCTGTAAACAGAATCATTTATTTCGAAGGTACCCCCGTCTTATACAAGAATATACAGTTAGATTTGTTAGGCTAGACGTTTCTACTTATGTGGTTCCTTTTAATATCATGGTGCATAGATAGATTCATATATTATTTATATAAATATATATATGCATACACACACACACACACATATATATAACGTAATATGTATGTAAACTTTAATTATACACGCACAAACATATATATATATATATATATATATATATATATATATATATATATATATATAGTCCGGTAAGTGTATGGACATACAAGCTCTGTTTCTTTTTAATGAATATATATAGAATTACAGCGGGTCAAAGTTTCTGGCCTGTCTTCATTTCGGCAGCGTGTGGCATCTTTGCAATATTACCTGTAAATGGACTTGGACTGAACGATTGTGAATTGGGTTCATGAGGTCATTCTGAACACAAATCATGTTGCCCGAAGTCGTTTCCATTCCGACGAAGTAGATAAAGATAAAGATGAAGAGAAGGAAGCGAAAGAAAAATCTGAAACTACTTTCTTTTCTAGATTCGACCTCCAGGGTCAAACAGCGTTTATTGTTTTTACGAGCTAAAGCTAGAAAGGGAGAAAGAAGGAAAGAAAAAAAGAAGAAATATTTGCGTAAATCTCCCGGCAATCAGCCCCTACTGCCTGTCTTCCATTTTTATTCGAACAAGTGTTTGAACTTGCAGAGCTCAACTCACGCTGGCCCAGTTTGCCATCACATACAAAAGATGACAGCAACTAAGGTTTATCTCGATTATAGTTGATGGCAAAGAAAGGCAAACGAACACGAGCAAAGAATAATGTAAACAACATCAGAATGCTGAACCTGCGCAAATGATATTTAATCCAACCACCCCCCTCTCTTCATTAGATACGCATTCGTCTTAGCTTTGCCGTGTGGTCGAGAGTTAGGGGCAAGAGCTTTCCGATACGAGCTTTTTGTAGGGATTAACTGACCTGACGCTTCATACATAAAAAGAAAACCACTTTGCTGCAGAGTGACAGGGTTACGGCCGCATCATTTTCCTTTTCTCGTTTAAGTGTTTCCATGATTAACGTTCGAAAAAGGTTTAGCCTGTACACACAGAGGGTACCCCTGAGTAAAAGGGCGACAAATCATATATATATATATATATATATATATATATATATATATATATATATATATATATATTTGTTTTTGTTAGCAATACGTTTTTAATAAATTCAATTATTTATACAAAGTACATTTTTACCGTGAGTTGGGAATATTTTCCCTTTTACCAATTTCGTAATCCCTAAATAGGGAGCGACATATATATATATATATATATATATATATATATATATATATATATATATATATATATATTTATAAGCAACAAAACACCAACAACTATAATAAAATTAAAAACAGAAGAAAAAGAACTATAATTTGGTATACGGCCCCATACAATCAAATGTTAAAAACAAAACTTGGCAAGAAATTTCTAGATCTTATTGAAAAACACTTTCCCGCAACCAACCCCTTACACAAAATCTTCAATAAAAATACCTTTAAGTTATCTTACAGTTGTTGCGAAAATTTAGAGATGATAATTAAGGCACATAATAACAAAATACTAAATGAAAACAATGAAAACAACAACAAAATAAACAATAAAAAAAGTAGGCACCAACACTAGCAGAAATAATAATAATAATAATAATAATAATAATAATAATAATAATAATAATAATAATAATAATAATAACAAACCAACCCCGGACAAGAACAACCATACCATAAATAAAAATACTAATAACGAACAAGATAAATGCAGTTGTAGACACCGCACACTTTGCCCAGTCCAAAATAAATGTCTAACAAAAAGCGTAGTTTATCAAGCAACAATATTTGCAAAAGAAAACCCGAATAACAAGAAATATTACATAGGCATGACTTCCTTAGATTTCAAAACCCGATACTATGACCACAAAAGCTCATTCAAAAATAAAAAAACACCGTATAAAAACAACACTAGCGAATAAATACTGGGAACTCAAAGAAAGCGGACATTCGCCGGTAGTCGAATGGTAAATAATGAGACAAGCTACCACATGCAGACATTTAGACGACCCATGTAAATTATGCCTCCATGAAAAATTTTCTATCCTGTACTTTAAAGAACCTCAAAATCTATAAAACTGTTGGCGGGAAATAGCAAACAACTTTGTTCACAAAATAAAACTTACTCTAGGATAGCGATACAAAATAGCTTTAAAACTAACAATAACAATAGGAAAAAAAACAAATAAATAAATTAAATAAACATGAATATACATAAACGATCACATACATATATGTATATATATGTATATATGTATATATATATATATGTATGTGCATTGTTGTGTGCATATAGGGATATTTATATGTATAAAAAAAAGAGAACGACCACCTAAAACCACTAACCTAGCTCTAAAACAGATCCTTTGTTTGAAAAAATGCATACCCATTGGCTGGTAGGAAGGGGCGCGGTGGATACGAGAAAGCTGATTGGCCGACTAGAAATCCTCAACATATATAAAAACAAGAAGCAACGACAGAATTCGCGCATAAGCCTGACGAATCCTATAGTTGGATGAAACGCAGAATATTCAGTGTAGCTTAATCGCCATATATATTTTATAAATTACTATATATATATATATATATATTCATAAAATATAAAATGTAATATTCCACTTGCACACATACACATATATATATATATATTATATATTATATATACATATATATATATATATATATATATATATATAGGTATATGTACATGTTAGTGTATGCACAAATACAAACATAAATATAGTATGAAAATAAATCCACATAAATTTTGCCACATATCAGGCTAAGTGTTTATGTCTATATACATTACATTATATGAGTTTATAATAATAATAATAATAATAATAATAATAATAATAATAATAATATATGCATATATACATATCCATCTATCTATCTATCTATCTATCTCTCTCTCTCTCTCTCTCTATATATATATATATATATATATATATATATATATATATATATATATATGACCGATGAAGACTGAAGGATCGGTCGAAAATTATGTACCTGTAAAAAAAGTTTTTTAATTTTTTGTCATAATATTATTTTGTATTCCTGCACGCCACCAATTGAAAACGAATAAATAAAAGTTATAAGCTTTTATACTTTTCGTATTATTTTTTTATACATTTCTATTCATATATATATATATATATATATATATATATATATATATATATATATATATATATATATATATACAGGGTGTACCCCCCAATAGAGGACATTCAATTGTTTTTCTGAGCATTTTACAGTCAAGGGAGAAAAAAAGGCCAAAGACGCTAGTGTTTTGATTTGATGTTTTTAATATAATAAACTAGTTATGGCCAAATTTTCATTTTACACTAAAAACGGGGCCTAATTAGAGTTGGGACTGTTTATATATATATATATATATATATATATATATATATATATATATATATATATATATATATATATATATATATCAGGGAAATTGCAGGGAAAATATCAGGTCCCCCTCCTCACAGGGACTTAATATTAGAAGGTTCTGGTGAAGATTTTGAAAAATGAGATTTGTTACATAAGACTCAGTAGGGGTACTGTTGTAAGTAAGTGTTAAGATATAAGAATGACTGAGAAAGTATGGGGGATTAAACACCGAGACAGAGATTATGCTAGAGTAAAAAATACTATGCGTGTGTTATGCCCGCCCTAAATCTTAAACATACTCGTATGCATAGATTCAGTAACAGGGGAATGTGAATTTGACCTATATATGCTAAAATGGTGTTTCAGATTAAACCGGTGTTATTCTGTTATAAAAGTACTTTAATTTGACTGGAATTTTTACATTGTTACAATGTGCACAACTTACGTTGCCCTCTTGTACATCGCTGCTCCACCACTATCATACCTTAATACATTAATGAAGAGGTTAAGATATAAGGAAGGAAAGAAAACAGGGAGGAAGAGAAGAATGGGGGAAAAGGAAAGGAGGCAAAATGAAAAGGGGAAATTCATGAATAATTTATTGGTGGTGATGCTAAAACATGTTTATCTTCTTGTAATGATGTAAATACCAATCATATTCAAACATGATGGAAATGAATGAGGAAACTATGCCCTTGCTTTTGCGTTTCGTAATAGTTTAAAGACTTTTGGGGGGATGATTAATGTAATAAAAAATAAAACATTCCCATCCGCCATAAACCAGTCGCATTTTTAGCAACTATGCGCCGTGTAAATATTGCTATAATATAAAAGGCAACATGTGTGTGTTTGTATAGTTGTAAAAATCTTTCCTCAGCCACATCGGGCCAGGGGCGAAACCAGTAGCATCTGAAAAAGCGATGTCTCGTCGAATAGTATGTGAGAATTAGAAAAGACAGACCGCTTACTTTTTTCGTGTAGAAGTTTATAACAAGGGAGGATTGGAAAACTCGTTCCTTTAAAACAACTTCGACAATTCATTTAAATTAAAAACAAAACGACGGCGTTTCGTAGATAGCACCGTGGGACAGTGGATAACGAGGTTACCTCGTAAGCATTTAGTTTACGTAACGGTGTTCTTTTTAAAAGCAGTTTTTTATGTTTTAACATTTACACATGGTTAAAAGTTGTTTATTTGCTATAAAATTTAATATTTCGAGGCTACGGTATGTATTTTTCCCTTTTAAAACAAAAACAAAAGTATTTCCAAGTTACCTTACAATGGTTTTTACGTACTTCTTCATTTTCGTGTTTGTTTTTTCACACCTCTCTCCACCCGGGCTGCATTTAATTTTTTTCTAAATGTTGCTCAATATACTTACTACACGACCTCTTTCCACACGGGCAACGCTGAGTACCCCCCACTAGTATAAAATAAATGAAAATTTGTCACCCACAAACGCATTACAGTTATTTACTTCGCAAAACTATATATATATTGGCCGGAAGAAGGAATAAACACATTATTTTCACGTAACATACACACCAAATATTCCCATTTGATGCAATATTAATTTTTATTTGATTTACTTTCTTAAATTAAACTTATTGAAGATGTTCTTAAAATGAAGACAAACCATTGCTGAACTTAGGAACAATTGAGGTTTTCATTTTTGTTCTATACGTGTGTGTGTGCGTGCGTGCGTGCGTGCGTGTGCATGTGTGTGTGTACTACTTTATTTACTGCGCATTAATAAAATGAATGTTTTTGTGTAGACAAAACATTCCAAGTGAAGAACGGAAAAGAGAACTACCTTAATTTTCTTGCCCCGAGCAAAATTGCCTGCTGTATTTGGTAGTATGAATATTGCATTTATAAACTAAATTGCGCGTTTGGTGTTCATTGTCCCTAAACTAAAACTCTCTGGCACTTTTTGCAGGGATCAAAAACGAACTAGAGCCACTAATAAACCTTACCCGAATCTTCAGTCAGGATATACAAATGGATTTTGGTACGGAAAAGTGCGCACTACTAGTTATACAAAAGGGAAAACTGGATGCAACAGAAAGCAAGGAACTACCCAACAAAACGGATAGTAAAGCCCTAGGGGAACAAGAGGTTTATAATTACCTTGGAGTTCTGGAAACAGACACCATCAAAGCCACAGAAATGCAAGAAGGGATTGGAAAGAGAGAACAATAAACCTTATAGAAAATAAATTATATAGCAGAAATTTGATAAAAGGTATGCATACATGGGCAGTATCACTAATAAGAAAGTTAGGACTGTTCCTAGGATAGATCAAAGATAAACTGAGACCCCTCGATCAGAAGACCAGGAAACTCATGATTATGCACAATTCAATACACCCAAAGGACGACGTTGAGCGACTCTATGTGAAAAGAAAAGAACCTGGGGGAGAGCTTGTTTTTAAAGAAGACTGTGTGCATGACACAAAAAGAATCGGAAAAATATATTACGCAAAACACGGAAAGGATAACATGACAGTAAGAAACACTGAGAAAGTCGGCAACACAAGAAATAGAGAGATAAAGCATAAGACAATAAAAGAAAAAAAGAAGAGAAAATCAACTGCATGGAATATTCATAACGATGACAAATGATGAGAATAACGAAGTTACTTGGACGTAGATTAGAAAAGGACACATAAGCTGATAAACTGACTCCCTAATAACAATAGCATAATATAAAACGATAAGAACCAACCACATGAAAACAAAGATCGATAAAACACAAGAAAACAGTAAAAGCAAAGTCTATGGACAAAGAGACGAAGTGATAAACCACATAGTAAGTGAATGCAGCAAACTGACCCAAAAGGAATACAAGAAAAGACACGACCAAGTGCGAAGGGCAGTACACTGGGGAGTATGCAAACAACTGCATCTCGAATGTACAGACAAGTGGTACAAATATAAGCCGGCAACAGTACTTGAAAACGAAAATTACAAAGTCCTATGGGGCATGCACATACAAACTGATAAACCCATCTAAGCAAGAAGACCAGATGTCGTAATAATAAAGAAGAAAGAAAATTCTGTCAAATTGTAGACTTTACTCCTCCAGCTGAATATCAAAGAAAAAGAGAAATTGGGCAAATGTACAGAGCTAGCCAGAGAGCTGAAAGGAATATGGTAGATGAAGAAAATCCAAATAATACCTATAATAGTAGGAGCACTAGAAACAATTCTGAAAAAAAAACTTGAAAAAAGGATGGGAGAAATTGGAATCAGATTAATGACTGGAAAAATACAACGAACAACACTAATGAAAACAGCTTAATATTAAGTAAAATCCCTTGAACGTGGAGACTTACACACGCAAACCAAAAGCGTAGACCAGACAAACTGCTACAGAGGCAAAATATGAAGCGCTACATGGAACCAAGCACATTTAAGCTATTTAAGTTATCTAACCCCACACCAATCCCCCCATTACCACACACCTCCCCCCCAAAAAAAGAGTGAGACCAAATTACCAAGTAGTCAAGGAGCAAGGAAAGACTAAGTAGTGAGCACTGAACAGGCCTCTACTGTGAAGCTGCGAAAAAATTGCGACCTAGCGGAGGCTTATTACCATTAAAATCTCAGTAAAGACCAATAGCAACTGCCAACGAGAAATCAATGGCAAGCAGCTGTTGCGATAATGTAAATTTATTTGCAAATGTTATTGAAACGGGGGAATGTACTGGGAAATCTGAGGAGAATTGTTGGCCATCAGTTTCCAAGGAACACTACAGGCTGTATTAAATGAGATATTTGATGACCTGTGTGAAAACTCCTTGTGAGCTAATACTACTACTACCACTACTACTACTACTACTACTACTAATAATAATAATAATAATTCTGATTTCGTTTATAAACGTTTCTCTGGAAAGAGGTTGGATTCATTTCCAGAGGAATTCTCTCAATCCCGGCTCCCAACCAGGGGCTTCAAAGATTAAGGGGTTTCCTAAGGATGTTGGTGGTACCTACAATAGCAGGTCTGAAGGTCGCCTAAAACATCGGGGATTTGTAGTTTTTTACATTGTCCTACCAGACGACTTGATACTACTCCTAGCGTACCAACTACTACCGGGAGTATTTGTGTTTTTACAATCTGCCAGTTTTTTTTTAGACTTTGTCAATGGCGACCAAATCCGTATGATTATGTTCAAATTGCTTGGTCGTTATGGCACTTTTGTCCCACCACACTTCTACCTTGCCATCCTCACTTGTTCTCACTTCATCAGGCATTTCCTCAAACAATTTTCCAGCACACTTCACCCCAACCTTCTTACACACCTCCCAATATATCCGATCGTGTCTTTTGCGGTACTCTATCTAGACCAATCCACTATACCCTCCTGCAAGGTGCGAAATTGATTCTAAGGTCTTACCACATTTGGCATTCTGCAGCAACTTTCTTTCCTAGAACCACAAAACAAAAGCTTCAGTAGTCTTAGCCAGATACCCAGCTCTAACCCATTCCCATGATCTTTCATCAGCCACTTTTGCTATATCCTGGAAAACTCTTCCACGCATTTTCTTCCTAGCCAGTACCTCTGTCCTTTCTCTATCCATACGTTTCAAATAATCATCCTTGGTCCCACATACCTTCATTTATTTGGCCGCAACCTGAAGCATCCACTCTCCACTTCTAACCACATGCTCCTTCAACGACATCTCCTCGGTTCTAACGCAATCTTTTACACTGTTCAATCCTCTCCCACCGTCTTTCCTCTTTTGATACAGCTTCGCCACGCTACTTCAAATGTGAAATATACCAAACATTGCAAAAACTCTTCTTGTTTTTATATCCATGACATGCATATCCTTGTCAGACCATTCTAAAATTCCCGCACTGTATCTCAAAACACTGACCGTCCATGCATCCACTGCTTTCATTGGGTTTCATCCATACAGTTTCGACTTTGTAATTAGTTTCACTCTTCTAAGATATTCCTTCCTGATATTCTCCCTCATTTCTCTGTCCATGATGTCTACACCCTCCAACACTTCAAAATAATTATATCCTGTATCTTCTATTTCTTTCATGATTTCTCTATTTGGCAGCACTATTTCATTCGAATGAACATTTACTCCTCTTTTCATCAACAGCACCGCACATTTACTAACCCCAAACTCCATCCCAATGTCTTCTGTATATTTCCTCACAAGTTCTACCAGCCTCTCCATTTCCTTTTCATTTCTACCGAATATTCTCAAATCATCCATAAACAGTAGATTGTTGAGACGTCTGTCACCAGATCCAAAGTTATACCCCAGTATTTCTATGTTCAAGAGGATGCTCAGTGATATCATTATCATTACAAAAAATTAATAATAATAATAATAATAATAATAATAATAATAATAACAATAATAACAACAATAATAATAATAATAATAATAATAATAATAATAATAATAATAATAATAATAATAATAATAATAATAATAATAATAATGAACATGCTTGCCGGAGAGCTTAAATAATTATGGAATATGAAGACAATTTTTGTGATGCAAATTATTACAGAGGTACTAGGAATAATTTTTAAGAACTATGATGCATTACTAAGTTAAATGGAAGTCCAAGGGAGAATTTGAAATATAGAACACACGGCACTTAAAACAGTTGTAAAATTAAAATATATATATTTTTAATTGGCTAATAAAATAATTCCATATAACCAAATAATTTTGACCAATTGTGAATCAATTCAAATGTAAAACGCAACAGAACATTTTCTACACGATCTCTAGGAAACGGAAATTGGCAGAAATCCGATAATCTCTCATACGCTGCTGCAGAAATGCTAGACACGCGTGCATAAGTTAGCCCGACACAAATTCTTCAAGCTAATTGTGATTGAGAGATCAGAAGAGGGGGTTTCGTGTAAAATACCAGCGGAAGGGTGTGGGAATTCTTGCAATATTTGAGAGGGTTATTACCGCTTACATTTAAGATGAAACCTGCGGTTGTTCTCTTCGAAAAATTAATGGTAAAGCGCTGTATCGATAACGCAACATGTTTTGAAACTATTATTGACATGGATAAACTGAGCCGGAAATTAGATTTCAATAGCTATTACTAGATTTCACTAAACACATGTCTGTACAAGTGAGCTAATATTAATAAGATATTCTATCAAAATTCACATAACAAAATGTAATATTGTTACTAGAAAGCTATCCTATATATTTTATTTATAATACCTATATTTTTGTTGAATGTATTGCATAAAGTTGAAGAGTAAAAACGAGTGTATGAAGAGTAACTCATGATTACAATACATTTCTCATATAAAAACGAAGTCTACAACAGAAATCTAAGACAAAAACCCGACAAAATCGTTCTATGCAAGATTAAAGTTGAAAAAAAACAAATAAATAACAATTATTGAAGTCGGTAAATGCAGAAGGCACTTAACCATAATGGAATGCATATAGTTTGCACAGAAATTATACTGATCTACATGAAAGAATACCATATAACTAGATGTATACGCGACAATACAATATGGTATTGTTATTTTTATTCCTTTTCTGTTTTCTTCAAAAGTAAGTTCTATATTTTATATATTGTCTGCTATAAAGTAGATATCCCCTCCTCTCTTGTCGTTATGCGATCTCTTTTTTTCATCCCTGTAGCTATGAAAAGATTTGGTAGATATCTTCGTGATTAAAGTTTTCACACATTGTTAGGCAGGCATTATTTGTAGTTGCTTGAGCAAACTTTTGCATTCAATGCGGTTCTTCATTTCGTCATCAAACTCCCATGATCATTTAAATGAGAAACAAATGTACATTATTTCTCGGCAAAGTTTAATAGTACAATGCCATACCATCGAAACTGGAGTCTAGCCTCTCAAACCAAGTAAAACATTACATTTTAATCCAATATTTCATTTATTACTGAAAAAGTCCATACGACGTGTATTGTACTAGTTATCAAATAGTCCACTAATTGAATAATTGTTTTATATTCGAGGTGCCTTAAAAATGTTCCAGACTTTATCGTATATGAACTTTTATTGCTTGTACGAACATGAAACTCTAGCCTCTTTCGAAGTAATTTTTCCGACAAATTCTGGAAGATCTTAGGGAATCCTCTTGTGTGACCACGTCAATGACCTACGTCACAACATTTTTTATCTCGTCGATTGTCACCATATAACGACAGTCTGTATATTTTTTGTGCATAGGGAATAACCGCCTTTATATAAGCAATTCCAGTAAAAGCCTAACAGCTCTCTAAAATATGCCGCTGACATTACGCATAGAAACCCCTATATTCACTGCTTTCAGCGAAATACATGTACTAAGATAAAAGCCGCCTTAAGGGCTGCCAGTAACCACTGGAAAAGTTATTAATAAATGCAAAAGAGTTGTACTCTTAATCCCTCAATCCAAACTAGCTGGGCCACGGATTGGTTCACATGAGTTTTAGGGAATAACAAACATGGTTCTGAACAGATCAAGAGACCTGAGATAATATAATCAACATCAGAGAAAAGCTGCCAAAAACTTTTCAGCAAGATGTTCCCTTTTTGCGATGATGGCCGCCTACACTCCGAAATACCTCCTATGTCTGAAAACACTATGTGGCATATAAAAAAGACTGTGTCAAGCTGATCAAAAGTCTCTATCACAGTAAAGAACTTGCAAGATGGTATCCCAGCGATGGCATCTATGACAACACTTCAAAAGCTGAACATAGCAGAAATCTCTCTGATTTTCTCTCCTTTCGGTCTTTGGCTTGTTAAATGGTTTAATGCTTCTAAAACTAAGCTTCTCTCTTTTCATCATCAACGTTCTTACTCACTTCTTGTTCTAATTGAAATGAACGACTTTCGCATTGAGGATCTTCCCTATTTAGACAAGCTTCTTGGCCTGACCATCATTCCTGATCGAAAATGGAGCACATACATCACCTCCGTTGCCAAAATTGCTAGAAATCTTTTATATCATTCTACCGCTCCAGTATGTATCTCATTGCCGATGCAATTATTCCTGTATAAGAGCCACGTGCATCCGAGAATGGAATATTGTCGTCACATCTGGGCAGGAGCTACTTGAAGCAGACTATTCTGCCTGGAAAGACATCAAAACTGATGTCGTAATCTAGCAGGTGATATCTTTGTCTCTTCTCTGCAGCTTCTTTCCCACAGAAGAGACGTTACCACCCTGTTTCTGCTCTGCCGTTATTTTCATGGCAAGTGTTCAACTGAGCTCCAATCTATGGTTCCTGTCTCGTCACTCTTTCATAAAACACTCATTTAGCCAAAACCACTAGCAATAATTTCCCCCACTCTCTTTCGGTGCTTAAACATAAACGAGGATTCTATTAACAAAGATTATTTCCTAGAACTGCTCATCCGTGGACTGTTCTGCTGGCCTGTCTACCAACTGATTATTATATTGTCGTTTTCATGTTGAACGTAAACAAGTACTTATTAATCTGTCTTCGTAAATAATCTCATCATACAGAATTTCCACCACAATCGATTATGGCGCTACTATTCCAAATACACAGAGCAATACTTATCCACGAGTGTCCTCCGAACCTTGCTATGTGCTGATCCCTTTAAAAAGAACGATAATTCTCGAGATGTCCAAGGCCTTACATAGAGTATGCCAAACACAGTTTCTTTACAAACTTGTTAGCTATGAAATATTTAGCACGGTTCTCAACAACAACACCATCACCAACAACAACAACACCTCAGCTTCCTTTTTGATAACACTCATTGATAGGCAGAATATAAAACAAATTAAATTATGTTGTCAATCATCAAGGATGTATTCTGAGACGACATGTATCTCATACTTCCATTTTTTTATTCCTAACTAATATTTTGTGATCATTTTCATACAAGATACAATTATCTCTGACTGCACTTTGTAGACCATCCTTTATGAACTGGAGTAAGTGTTGTATTGGGAAAAAGGACTGCCAAAAACAACATTTCTTTTTTTCTACAGTAAATTATGGCGCTTCCATTATCGAAACTTTTTGTTTTCCCTTTCTTTATATACTGACTTTCACACCAGATACGTGAAGGAAGACATTTTTAGCTAAGTTTTACAAAATAAGTCTCGCTATAGCACCAGAAATATTCTAACAACGAGCATAATCGAAAAAATATAATTCGCAATTAATATAAGATACACAATATACGCCAGAAAGGTGGGTACTGCAGCATTGTGTGGAGAGCTTCAGCTTAATAAACTCTTTTTTATTGAACAGAGTACTAAATGTATTTCGAAATCTAGTGAGCATGGTGAGTTCTTTTACTCACTACATACCTTATTCTACAGAAAAATACGTAGTTATTTTTAATTATTTATATAGAATAAGCTTTCATGAAATTCACTCTCCCGTGTATAATTCTAATACAGTTAAATGTCGTCCTATTACGCACCGGCAAATAATTACTCTTCTCATCGATGCACCTAGCAGCAAATGTTATTTCCATGAGCTGAATTTTTAAGTCAATTCCTATGTAACGCTATACCAGAATATGTCTTTGTTGGCCGCAATTTGGTCGTGTTCAATCTACCTTGACTAACTGATTATCATAAACGGCCTCATAAGTAAACACATTCTGTTCTTTTCAATCATAATTTCAATTCATCTCAAAATATTCACCTTCAACTAAACATCTCTTTATCTCAATCACCATTGCGCTCCATTAGCTTTTAGTTTTGATTAGTAGCAACTCGTCATTCAAAATATAAAACAAATGAAATAAACGGAAAAGAGCGAACTGTATTTAAGAGTAAAATATGATTAAATATAAATAAATAACATCAGGGGTCTACGTTCTAACTTTCCAGAGGTTGAAACCCAATTACAGGAGACGAAACCAGACATATTCTTTTGAAGTGGAACTCGCATTGGACAGCCTATTTCCCTAGATGAATTTGTAATTAAATGATACTCTAATTTAACTTCCAAATCTGACCCTTAAGATCGTCATGGCCATGGAATATGTGCCTATATAAAAGATAGCTTTCCATGTGGTAGGGACATTTCCAGAGAAGATCATAACTTACCTTATATGTGCTTCTGAGTTGCACTTGCTCACACTATTGCATTTATATTTGCTCTCTATCGCCTCCACAACAGCGGAGTTACTATATTTAAAAGCATATCTGAGAAAATTGACAACGTCCTATCTGCTTATCATTCAGCTAATATTCATGTCTGTGGAGATTTTAATGTTCACAATGTGGAATGGTTAACTACCCCAAACACAACCGAGGATGAGGGGAAGGTTCTGTCATGATGTCTCCATTGCTTATGAACTCACTCAGATTGTTCACGAACCCACCCGTGTGCCCGATACTGACGGCCAGTGCGCAAGTCTCCTAGAACCTTTTTCTCACAACTTGCTCTGAACTGTGTTCAGCTTCCGTTCTGTCTCCACTTGGATCTTCCGACAACTCTGTTGTATCAGTTAAGATACAAATGAAATGTGATAAATCCTCAGATGTTCCTCTCCATCGTACAGTATATCGATACTCTATGGCTGACTGGGATAGCTTCCGTATTTATATCAGATCTACCTCTGCGTTCCATGTTTAAAATGGATGAGCCCTCTATAGTATCATACCTGACGGAATGGTTAATTGTAGGTATAGACCGTTTCATACCCTCGAAAAAATTCCAGCAAAAACCTAACAGCCAGCAGTAGCTCTCTCCAGAATGTGCTGCTGCCATTGCGCACAGAGATCACTTTTTCAATTGCTCCCAACGTAATAGATGTATTGAGACTAAAGCTGCTTTCCGCACTGCAAGCAACCACTGCAACCACTGTAAAAAAAGTTATAAAGAACGCAAGAGATGTATGCTCAGTCCGTTTAGTCCAAAGTAGCTGAGCAGCGACTTGGTTCCCACCAGTTTTGGCAAATAGCAAACAGAATCCTGAACAGAAACGTGTGCTCTATACCAACCACCACCAATGGACCTGAGGTAATCTCGTCAGCATCAGACAAAGCCAAACTCTTTGCCAAGAAATTTGCAGCTAATTCTACCCCTTGCGACCAAGGCCGCCAACCTCAAATATTTCCTCCTGTATTAGAAAACACGCTATGTGATATACAAATATCTGTACGTGATGTTGGCAATCTAATTAAAATCTTGATTCCAGTGAAGCAACCGGCCCTGATGATATTCCAATTATAGTACTCAAAAGACTTCAACCATTCAACTAGAACTAGCACCCATCCTTACAAAACTGTTTAAACGTTGTCTTAAGGATAATTGCTTCCCATCACCTTGGAAAATCTCATCAGTATGCCCTGTATTTAAGAAATCAGGAGATCGCTAATCTCCCTCTCAGTACAGGCCAATAAGTCTCCTGTGCGTCATGAGTAAGTTGCTGGAATCTGTGTTAAATTGAGAAATAATCAACCATCTAAGCAAAAATAACCTTCTTAGTGACATGCAATATGGTTTCCGTTCTGCTTGATCTACAGCAAATATATCTCATAGGATTAGCGAATCTCTCGACAAAGGCCTCCTTTCTAAGGCAATTGCTCTTGACATATCAAAGGACTTTGATAGAGTATGACATAAAGGTTTACTTAACAAGAACTCTAGCTACTGTATAGCTGGAAATGTCTTCTCAATTATTAAATCATTTCTCTCTGATAGGTTCATAAGATAGTAGATGGTAGATGTGCAGAAATCAGAAGCTCTCAGTATTAATGCTGGAGTCCCTCAGGGTTCCATCCTGGGCCCAACTCTTTTCCTGATCTACATTAATGATCTTTCGAATCTCAAACTTACATCATTCGTATAAATTTATGCTGATGACACTACTATCTATGATAGCACATATAAGACCGTAAACGACGAAATACTCTCTGATTCTCTCTCCTCTGATCTTGATCACGTTGTACAATGGGGAAAGGAGTGGTTGGTTACTTGTAATGCATCAAACACCAAGCTTTTATCTTTACACCATCAACGCTCTGATCCCCATCTGGCATCAATTGAAATGAATGGCTCTCGTCTTGGAGAGGCCCCATGTTTTGAAAAGCTTCTGGGTTTGACTTTTACTCCTGATCTTAAGTGGAACACATATATTAAATCCGTTGCCAAGGCCGCTGGAAAAATGTTGGGATACTTCTATCGATCCAGAAGATATTTCACTGCTGATACAATTATCTATCTATATAAGAGCCAGGTACGTCCAAGGACGGAGTACTGTTGCCACATCTAGGCAGGAACCGCTAGGATGGAGTCCTATAAAAATAGAATTCGTAGCCTCGTAGGGGATGCCCTTTTCTCTTCCCTGCGGCCTCTTTCGCACAGAAGAAATGTTGCAAGTTTATCTCTGCTTTATCGTTATTTTCATTGCAAGTGCTCGGCTGAGCTCCAATCTATGGTCTCCCCTCGGCAAACTTTCACAAGAAAAACCCGTCTAGCAGAAAAACCCTATCTATAATTTCCCCCCACTCTTTGTCTGTACCTAAACCTATACGTAGATTCCATGAGCAAAGCTTCTTCATTAGAACTATACGCCTATGGAATTGTCTCCCATTTTCCGAATTTCAAGCTGATTACAATATGGTTGTCTTCAAGTCTAACGTAAACAAGTTTTTGATAAGCCGTTCGATATAAGTTAACAAATTCGCTAAATTTCCATTACTAACGATTACTATATTGTCCCATTTCTACTGTACACTCTTAAAACCTTATCCTGAAGTGGTCTCAAGGCCTTGATAAGTGGCGATGCCCATGTAAAACAAAAAACAAAAAAAAAGCATAGGTGGATTATTCTCAGTGGCAAGTGGATGTTAAAGACGACTGAAAACAATGCCTAGATAAGCGGAGAGCACATACAGCGCCTTGAATTCCCAAATGGTCACCCATCTGGTACTAGCCAGGCTCAACGTTGTTTAAATTCGGTGGTATGACGAGAACTGCTGAGTACCGTAATTTTTCCGTATATATATATATATATATATATATATATATATATATATATATATATATATGAATATGTACGTATATACATATATATATATATATATATATATATGAATATAAACTAGCGTCCAAAACTAAGGGACACCACTTTCAAATCTAATATTCGTTAGAAATAACAACTGAGAATGGCTAAAATTTTGACAACTGGCAATCGCTATCATACAAAATAACATACTAAAATTTGAATAATTTCCAAAGGATAGAAACATAATTACAACAATTATTTGCTTATTTTCAAAATAGGAACGTCTAAATGTAAGGGACAAAAATTGAGAAAAACAATGTAAATAGTATACTCTATTCAATTTGTCAAAATTATTGTTATAAATCTTTATTTATCCCTTGCAAATGATTCACATTTTTATATGTTATTATGGATGATATCGACTACCAGCTGTCAAAATTTCAGCTGTTTAAAATTTGTTATTTCTAACAAATATTAGGTTTAAAAATCGTTTTGGACGCTACTGTATATATATATATATATATATATATATATATATATATATATATATATATATATATATATATATGTGTGTGTGTGTGTGTGTGTGTGTGTGTGTGTGTGTGTGTGTGTGTGTGTGTATGTGATGATACAAAATCAGTTATTTCATAAGAACCAGAACAATTCTAAATTTGATTTATTTAAACAATGCTATTCCGACAGGAAATATTTGTTTCACAATTTGATTTTTCTGTTGTTTAATTCTAAAGAAGTACGCGTTATTTTCTTTTATTTGTATTAAAATAAACTGTATTATTAAATAAATTTGCTCTGTAAAATCATTTGTGAATATACATATATATATATATACATATATACATATATATATACATATACATATATATATATATATATAATGATGATATCGAATATATAAAAAGCTATGAGAATATCTGTCTGTCTTCATATTTTTAAACGCTATCACGTCCGAAACTAAAAGTCGCAGAACGGCCTTAGGAGCCTGAAACGAATCATTTTTTTATTGGTCGTTCTTTAATGGGTCTAATTCCGGTTAAAGTAGTTTTAAGGGCTCCAAAAGGGTCAACACTGAAAGAAATTGTTATATCTTAGTTTATTTTTAATTGTTAACTTTAATCAGTTTATATGCATGTTACGTTGGTACAGTGCTTCTAGCTGATGACACCTAAGTCCTTTTTCTACTTTTTAAATCACAACTCTATAATAATATATACGAAATCTTGATATATTAAAATACAATATTTAAGCGTATTTTACGATCGGGTAAAGATTGCCCCCCCCGCTTGTTTACGTATCTAATTTAATGGAAGATAACAGTTTTATCCTCGTATATTTATCAGAAAAGCTATACTTCATATGAATTTCGCAAAAATGCTTATTTTTATTAAATTAAATAGTAAAGCACTACACTATGCAAAAACAACATACGGTCTTTTATTGTTTGTTTTTGTAAGCTTAATACGATTTGAGTCTCTATAATTTTCACTCATGATATAGCAAGGAAAGTATAAATGTTGTGTGAATTTACCAAGTTGTGGGTTATTGGACGTACTTGTATTAATGTAAAAAATATGCTGTGGTCTGTATGCTTATCACTATATACATTCAGCTTATATTATTTAATACCAACTTTTATTACGTCATAAAAATGTATATTTAATTGAATAGGTAATGCTATAAACTGTCGCTTAACAAATTATATGCGTTTAACGAACGAATTTCGTTAGGATTAACAAAAAACTATGATACATATTCTAAGGAAAAGCACAGGTAAATATTTAAGAAACATGTATACCATATAATAACATTTTATATTTCGTTAATGCATTTTGCTAAGATGTTAAAAGGGCCAACTTATTAATACATTATGAAATCTGATCTTAATCGAGTAGCTCCGAAAAGGAAATGACCGAAGCAACGTCATTGGCTATCTTCAGTATGAAATGGCCAACATCTGTGTGATTTATTTTATTTCATTTTCAAAAACACAATTTCGACTTGTCAAACTTTGAACAATCTCTTATTATAATAACCTTAATAAAGGAAAAAACAATCAATCATAAAGTCATTATCTTGCCAAGGGTTGTTTTGCTCCTAGTATGATTTGGGGAAAAAGAAAAAAATACATTAATCGCCAGCAAATATATTCCTCCCAATTTCGCGCAGAAAATAAGTGAAATATAAAAAAATAAAAAAATGAGTAAAAAACATATCTAACGTTAATACGACGAAAAAACAAAATGAACAAGAAATAATAAATAAAGAACCGTAAAAAACATAGCAAACTATTTTCGCTTTCGAACAAAATCAAGAAAGACGACGAACAATAAATCCATTATTATGTTCCTGACCGAGTTAAACGGTAAGAAAGCATAGAAGGCGAATAAGGAGTCAAATGGAGGGCCAAAAACTAATAATGAGCGACGTTTTTTCTTTCTAAAATTGAGGGCCAATGGACAGCGGGCGGTTGAAATAAAGCGGAGGCGTATCGTCACATTTGACCCGAAAGCATTGCGTCTTCATCCATCTCAAAATTTAGCAGAAAAAAGAGATAAGGAGAATTAGAAATTCTGGCCTATCAACTTATTAAACGAAAGAAGAGTAACGTAAGTAGATTCGACATCTCAAAGGGAGACAACCCAAACAGTATCAGCGACGCTGGGTAATGTTTAAAGCATGATATTTTAAGTATAGATTTTAGAAGCATATGGTAGTTATGGATGTTAAATTATAATTATACTACATATAGTTCAACAAAACAAATACACACACATACACACATATATATATATATATAATAAAAATTACAATTAAATTTATCAAAATGATCCAAGATGGTAGAAATAAGTATATTATAAATAGTAAAGAATTAATATTTATAAAGTAATCGCAACCAGATGTAAAAGCTCCATTAAATCAAGTAGGAGATAGATCTTACAATGAGAGCGAATAGTTATAAAAATATTTTAAAAAACACTTTGAAAAAGAGTAAAAACATGTTTAATCTGACAAGGATACACTTAAAAAGTGGGCAGCCCTTAATCCGCGGAGTTTCGAAGAAATACTTTCCTTTTCATCAGAGGGTAGCAACTAGCAAAATGCGGAACCGGATTTTGCATACAAAAGTATTTGATGAAACAACAAGTAAGTCAAAGATCTTACTTGATAACAAAAATTAAGCAGAGGGAATATGGTGAAGAAAAAGGTGATTTCACGTGAGTGGATAGTCAGGTTAAAGGTAAGGTATCCAATTACGGTAAAATCCAAAAATGTAAGTCCAAGAAAGTTAATTTAATTTTCGACTTGAACAAGTAAAACCTAAGGAAATCGCGTAATTAGAAGATCGTCCAAAATAATAAAAAAGGGCGAAATCCGTAGAATAATTAACAAATATGTACAAGGAAAAGGGAAAAAAGTTTCTATAATAATGAAAGAACAGTAAGATATTCTTTTAACACGGCTGCCGAGAACAAAGGGTAATTAAAAAAAAAATCAGTAAATAAGAAGAGAGAGAGAGAAAAAAGATTTAATGGTGATAGAATTAAATATAAATTAGAAAAGCAAATGTCAAAATGACCTAGACAGGATAACTTTTAAAGGCGCTTATAATATAGTGCAAAAAAGAGGTCAACTGAAATGTACAGGTTATTACTTAAGAAAATGTCAGCAAGCGTTATTAAATACACTAAATGGAAAAAATTAATTAAAATACAAAAATAAATAGAAAATAAAAAATAAAAATAAATATAAAATATAGAATATAAAATTGAAAAAACATTTTTAAGGGGAGAGGAAGGCTGGTATCTGCAAATTCCAGATTAAGCAAGAAAGTGTGTAAGTAAATGCATATAGTAAAATATAAGTAAATATACATACATGATATGAATGTGTAAATAGATTGATATAATTTATAGATAGGAATATTTAAAGACTAAAACGGAAATTGCAGATAAAAAACTCGACCAAGCAAAAAAGAAATAAAGAATTAAAATAAAGGATTATTGAGTTATAAAGTATTAAGAAAGTATGTGGAAAAAAACGATAATGTAAAAGAAAAAATATATATATCTGAAAGGTTAAAGTAATAGCAATGTAATTTAGAAATTACCATAATTAAATTTGGACTTATATTTACAAAAGAGATCAGTTCGTTTTTAGAATTTATTATAGTGTTACTTTGAGGGGAAGTAATTATAGTAATAGCTGTGGTTGTGCAGAGGTGACATGACTTAGAGTCTGGAGTATGAAACTTAACTTTTTTATAGTCCATTTGATTGAAAATGGTGTATAATTAGAGATAAGTTTTTTAATTAAAGTGGTTAGAGAAGTTCCTTGGATATTATTAGAATTATGGTTGTTAAAAGAAGAAATGTTGTTTGATATTCTTTTCTTAATTAATGTTGAAGTAGCACCGAAATATGTATGTATTTTATTAAAAGCTAGCGGTCTGATATTAATATTAATTTGCTGATTTGTATTAGTTACAGAGTTTGCATTTTTTTCATTGTTTTCAATGGGAGAATAATAGTACGACGACTGTTTTGAGGGGATAATAAGTGTGGTTAGAGTTAGGATGGCTGTTAGGCGCCATATTATTATTCTCATTATTATTATTATTATTATTATTATTAATAGTAGTAGTATAAGTATTAGTATTATTATTATTATTAGTAGTAGTAGTAGTAGTAGTAGTAGCGGTATCATTATTATTATTGCTAGTTGTATTATTGTAGATGGAGGAGCTGCTCGAGCGGAATATTGGATTAATAACTATATCAGATGGAGGATGGGAAGAAGGATAACTTGAAGACGAAATATTAGTGTCTGTTATGGGAGGATTGCATGGGAGATAAGTAATGGTGCATGAATATATAACATCTTTATGGATGCAATCATTATTGAGTGGGCACACTTGTTTATTATTACAATTACAGTAAGTTTCGCGTTTTATTGGGAAAGGGATTTTTGGGCTGATTTAATTTTTTGTTATTAGATGTTAAGATTCTTTGTGCTAAAGTATGCATTGTTGAATAAGACATTCTTATTGAGTTTTTATTGAAAATAGAACTATATCTGTGTGGGTACTTGAAAGAGTTTTGTATAATGTTGATGACTTCCTTAAGTATATTAGTTTTGACATTTAGGCTAAATGCAGGATTACACCAAATATTTTTCTTTCTTCTGATGCGACTGGAGGGGGGTAGAGGTATTGCAATTTGTATTTTTGGTTGGATTATATATGTAGATTGGTTCATTTTTATTGATAGCGGCAGATCTTGTTATTTGAACTGGTTTCTTACGAGGCATATTGTGTGTGATTACAGATTTAAGGCGGCCTGCAGGAGTAGCATAACTGTTGTATATAATCTTTTCCTTGTGTCCTGGTTCCGTAAGGCATTATTGAGGAAAGTAGCATTTTGATTAAAAGTTGTTTTTTTTATCAGCAGAAAAAAGCAGAAATTCTTCTAGAGACGGATGGTACTATGGATTTTATAATTGAGTTGGGGTGGATATAAGATTTATGGACGTATAAAAGCGTAAGATTAGGTTTATGATAGGGGTTATGAGTTTCACTGTTAAGATTAAGTGTAACATCTAAAAAATTTGAAGTTTTTTTGTTTGGTTCGATAATTATAGAAAAGCCAAAGTTATTAAAGAAGTTAAGTGATATTTTAATTGTTTGTTGAACTCTCTTGGCCTGGCTGCTGTAGTAAAAACGGCATCATCTCTATGATGGAAAAAAATATCTCTATGATGGAAAAAATATCTTGGATATTTTTAAAGTGGTATTTGAGTTCTTTCAGTAAGAAGAGTCCCACTAAGTCGGTAACTTATACAGAGTCAGGAGACAATCAAGATGTCAAAATTATCAGGGTATCCTTTCTAGTCCAAAACTTATTATTAAATTGTATAAGGGACTTCCTCGGTAGGAGAATTAATTTAATTTCTAAATTAGTTAAGTCAGAATTTCTTTTAGCAAAGATAAGAGCCTTATTTAAAAGAATCGGAAAAATGTATTGATAATAATTTTGGATGTCAAAGGTTATGAAGTAAAAGAGGTGTTTATTTTTAAGGGAGACAAACCAATTAATTACTAAGATATGTTTGCTTACAGCACTTAAGTCAGAGTTAGATGGGCAGATCAATCTGATAGAGGGGTTGTCATAGAAGTTAGGTTTATGATCCTTGAGGGTGAATCTAGGGATACACAGAGAAATTATTTCAGTGAGGTTATGAATATTCATAGAAGTCAGTAAATGTTTGGCTTCACAATTAATGGAATCTAAAGTTTAGGAGGGACTATTTTATAAGATTTATTAAGTTCTTTATACAAAAGTCTTTTTTGTGTAGATAGTCAAGTTTATAATATTTTTTGTCTAATCAGCAGGGTCGAATATATGCTTATTCTTTTAAACTTTTTCAGCAAAATTATTATTTTTCGAATAGCAAGAGTATAATGGTGTTTTTGTTTCTTAATTTTTTTTTGACTAAATGTAACATGGATTTCTCAAACTCCTCCAGGTAAGGGTTTTATTTGGGGTGAGCAGTGGTTTTTAATCCGTAAAATTTGGCACACTTCTTTGGAATTTCTTTTGTTCTCTATGAGAGTTGATAGGGAGTTCATTTGTTAAGATATATATATATATATATGTATATATATATAAATATACATATATATAATATAGGTATATGTTCACATAATATATACGTGTACGTATACTTAATTCTTTTTCAACAGGTTACAAATTTAAATTCAATAGATTACTTGTATTTGCAATTTGCTTGGATCTTAAACTATGAAAAATATAATAATTAGTATTGATGACGTCATTAGGACCTTGAGATACATTATAACGGTTAACAGGATTTTCTTCTCCTGTATATATATTTTTTCCTCCTGTATATATATATATATATATATATATATATATATATATATATATATATATATATATATATATTGTGTTATATAACTAATATAATATGTATGTTTACTATTAATTACAAATTGGGAATATATAATATAACATATAATTACAGTAATACTAAAATAATAAAATCTGTAATTATTGGCTAATGTAAAAGCCC
>NC_136486.1:89066136-89103636 GCF_053919585.1 Euprymna scolopes | reverse complement strand
ACCTAAACGTAGATTCCATGAACAAAGTTTCTTTCTTAGATCTGTACGCCCGTTTTACTCTCTTCCGTTTTCCTTCTTTCTAACTGAGTAAAATATGGTTGTTTTCGAAACTAACGTAAACAATTTCTTGATAAGCCGTTCCACTTAAGATAAGAAATTAACCGAAATCCACTACTAACGATTACTATTACAGTGCCCCATTAAGTACTGTATACTCTTTAACACTTATCCTCGAGTGGTCTATGGGCCTTCTAGGTTATGACGTCTATGTAAAAAAATATATGGTATACCAAAAACAAATCGTTTCTTAATATATCTAATTAGTAGAAAGTTATAATTCATGTCTTACACATATATCTACAGTTTTCTGCCCCCTCCCGTTTTTCTTCGATGTTAATACAACCGCTATTTAATATAGTATTTTGAATATTAAACTCTATTTCTCAGCTTTGTTATTTAATCCCAAGATGTTAGCATATACTCACCACAAATAGGTCGTTAAGCAAGATAAAATAGTACCTCATTTTATGTATGTATAGAAATGGAACAAGACATGAATGCTATTTCTCTATAATATTATAAATAGAAATAATGATAAGCATATCAGATGTTGAAGTATATAGAAATAAAAATATTTCATTTGTCTTTAATATGCAGGAAGAATTTTTTGAAGTGTATGTCACTGGCTATTTATGTTTTAACGTATAACTGTGGTAGATTCTCTGACACAGCGTGCATCCTTTCGTCTACTATGAGATTCAATAAACTATCATAATAGAATTGGGTGAAAAGTCCATGAACACACAAGAAAAATAAAATAGTTGTTGATAAAAGTTCATATTTAAATAATATATACATTTTATTCCATTAATATATTTAATTCTAATAGGACAATTTTTAGTCGCGTGCAAGCGACTCTATAAGTCACTCCGTCGGTCGGGTTGTAACATTTTGTGCTTGGCCTTTTTGGTTAAGATAAAAAGGTATGTTGTTAATAGATGCTGTTCTTAGTTTTTTTAAGAGTTTTCTTGGCCTTCGGGCCAAGATCAAAGTTGTCTTTTGGAGATTTTACTTTTTTAAATGTTTTAATTTTATATTGGAATTTTTTTAATTGTATTTTTTTCTTTAGGCGAATAAAATTAAATATAAAGATCAAAGTGTAGTATCTGTTCTCCCAGTTACTCATTTTTGATTTTTTTCAAGAGGTCCGTCACTTGACCCACCCGTCAAGTTTAAGGCTTTCACTTTGGTAACTTTTGTGACTTTACTAACCTTGGTTAGTGGGACCGACCCCTTCTTTGGAGAGTCGGGACCCTTTTCGCTCCCCCAGGACCGACTCCATTGTGTGGTAGTCTGGACCCGAAAACCGATCCCTTCTTTGGGAGTTTGCTGTTCTCGGGACCGACAACACGTTCTTTGGTAGACGCGACCTGCTCGGGTTAGCTTAGCATTTTTTCTTTTGGGTACTTCGTTTTCTCCTCCCCTACGAGGTTGAAATGATCTACTTTCTCACCAATTAATTGCCTGTGCAGCACTCTGACCCGCCAGGCCCACTCTTTGTCTTCCTTCGCTGCTCTCCCAGTGGATTGACCAGACCGGGTTCTCTTTCTCGCTTCCTTGGGGTTGTTTGTGGTTAGGGTGACGCGGGTAGGGCGGGTGTTTCATTTCTGCTCCCCTCTCTGGGCAGAGATGCCTATCCTATCTCTCTCTTAATTGCAATGCGGCACTCTGACCCGCTAGCACCAACTGCGTCTTCCTTCGCTGCTATCCCCATTGCGGCGATCTGAGCTGACTAATCCGACATCCCCGTGAGGGGAGGTCAATCCACTTTCTCTCTTCTGACCTCACCCACTCCCCTCCATACCCCCATATCCCTGCATTTTCTTTTCTCCCCTACTACACTTTGATCCACGGCAGCGGCCAGTGCATTTTTTCCGCATGATGCCGGGGAAAAGGCTCATACCACCGCTGATGCGCCAACTCGCCCCACTCGAGTACTCCCCATCAGAGGGAGCACCTCCCACAAAGGATGAAGAGAAGGAGAAGGCCAGGGTAGGGCCGCAGCCCGCGGCGACCCAGGCAGTGTCAACACCAGAAGGGCAACCAAACCAGCCCTCTGCTCCCCACGAGGGCCACTCCACAGACCGGGGAGTAAAAGTAGCGGCTGACGAGGGAACGAGGTGCGATCGTGGTGGTACACATCCTGCGACACCCCTTTCACCTCAATCCTCATCGGTCGGAGAAAGCACTTCCGCCCAGGCTCCCCAAGAGGACCACCCCAAGAGGAAAGGGACCAGGAAGGCGGCTGACGAGGGAAAGAGGCACCTTTCCGGGGGACCACTCCCAACGAACCCCCCTCCTCCTCAATCCTCATCGGCCGGAGAAGACCCCACCGCCCCTGCTCCCCACGAGGAGAGCCTCCCCGCAGATGAACAGAGAGAAGTTGGAGACGAAGAGGCTGAAGGCAACAATGGTGGCTCACAGCCCGTAACACCCTCAGTCTCCCAGCCCTCCTCCAGCCACCAAGCACCTACTCCCCATGAGGGCAGCTCTCCAATGCCCGAAGGGAAAGATGATGAAGACGGAGTTGCCCGTAAGACCCAATCGCTTTTCAGGGATACTTTGGAATAGCTAAAGGCACTCGGGGGGGGGATATAAAGCACCACCGCCCAAAGCTCCCCAAAACACTCCAACACTACCGAAAGCCCCGAAATCCAACGCAACGACAATAAAGCCCGATGGGAGAAATCCCATGACTCAATCTCCGGGCAAATGGAAGGACACGGACCAGAAGGCGGGCCAAAACCAGTCTACGACACCACAGGAGGACTGGCCAGAGTTAGCCCCAAACAAAAGGGCCAAGCAGCAGCAACAACAGAGCCAGCAGCAGAAGGAAAAGGCAGTGGCAGCCGATCCCCTCCCCGGTCTGTCCAACACCAAACAGGACGAGACTACGGCATGGGACCCTCCGGAGCTGGAGCAGATGACACCCGATGATTATAGGGAACTCTTCAACTCCACTTACAAGGATGTCACGAAGGGAACAACCATCATACCCCTTCCGGGACAGATTGAAAAATTGGAGAAGAGAGTTCTCTCCCTGATCACCTCTGACCTCAAGACCAGGAGTTTAACGGGTGTCAACAAAGACACCATGGTGGAAATCCTCATTGACTTGAACATTCCGGCAAGTTATATATGCAGGAGGAGTTTCGGCATGTGGGACATTCTGCTCCCCAGAGAGGAGGATGCAAAAAGACTCTGAGGAAGAGATCGCGTTGGAGGGTCTAGAGACAGCCACAGACACAGAAGAGACAACATCAGAGGCAGCAGTCAGCAAGAGAACGACGAAGAGGAGGAAAAACAGGAGATCCAAGGGAGACACCTTCACCCCCAAAGACAATATCCAACCAGTCGAGGCTGAGCCCCCCAAATTTCACCCCTCAAACAGCCAGAGCAATGACACCCTCCCTCCCCGACCTCCTAAGAACCCTACCTCGCAATCCATCTCCAGAAATTCGAGTAACGACCCAAAAAAACAACTTCCCCCGCCAACATACACCCCAACACCCGACATCCCCTCCCCTACTCCCCCTGCACCCACTCCCCCTCCAGTCCAGGAAAAATACATCCCACCAATCCGCATGGAACGGACAAAGAGACGCCCCTTCCTTCCAGGAGGAAGGATATGTGAGACGGGCCCTCTGCAGCCAACAACAGAACTGAAAGGCCAGCAGAAAGCCCGTTATACACAGCTAAAAAACTTTCTTTACATCGGTGGTGATAATGTCACCGACCCAACCAAGTTCAAGGACGCTTCCTTGTTGACCACATTTATTAGGGTCAACAAGGATTCCAGGAGTGAGACCCTCTGGACGTGGATAGACGCCGCAAATGATGCAATCCCAATCCAGCAGCTGGTGGACACGGAGCATCCTTTGCTAAACAATTTAGTTTATAAATGCGAGGGCAGAGTACCTGTATATATTCACCATTCCTTCTACAGGGTTTTAAAATTAATTTTCCCCCTAGACGTGGGAGGCGTGGCCAAGAATGGAGTACTCTCTGCAGACTTACTGACCGGAAGCATTGGACAGGCCTGCCACGTCCCCACCCCTGAGGATTTCAGGCCCGTGTGTGACACTGAATAAGGTAGGTGACCATGGCTTTAAACTTGGCTACTTATAATGTAGGGGCCTCAGATGTCGAAGCAAGGCACCGCGCGTGCTGAGAGATCTGGTGTCCCTCAAGGTAGATATTGCCGCTATACAGGAGACCCACTTTATTTGTGACGGGGATTGTCAGGTGCTGGTGAACGATTATGATGTTTACTCAGCATATGGCAATATCTATAGTCGTGGAATCTCCTTGCTAGTAAATCGCACCCTATCAGCGTCGGTGAATGTTGTTCACGCGGACGAGGACGGGCGGGCGATTGTCGTCGATGTTGTCGTTAATAGCAGTGTGTTTCGGATAGTCGCAGTTTATGCGCCCAACACCGCCGTGGAGAGGGCTTCCTTCTTTCGACGGGTGGAGGGTTTTGTAGATGATCCGGAGAGGGTAGTCTTAATGGGTGATTGGAATGCCATCCTTGATCCCAGGATAGATAAGGTCGGGGGGACTAGCGGGTCGGTGTGGTGTGACAGCAGTCTGTCTGACCTGATGGCTTCGTGCGACCTGGTCGACAGATTTCGCCTGGATCACTCGGGGCGGGAGATGTGGACGTGGCATCCTAATACGCCTTCCTATCCAAGTACTTACTTGGATCGGATGTTAGTTAGAATAGGCGATGTAGATTTCCTATCTTGCCCCACGTTCCACTTTTTAGGACACTCGGATCATAAACTAGTTATGGCCCGTCTGAACTTGAGCCATAGGCCTAGACTGGCCGGATAATGGAAGTTCAACAGCACCTTGTTGGAGCTGGAGGACTACCGGTTGAAGGTTACAGAGATAATCCAACGGGCATTAGTGGGGGCGGTTACCGGGAGTAAGTGGTGGGTTAGTCTCAAGGCTAAGATTAGACGTTTCTCGGTCAAGTACAGCCAACGCCTCGCACTAGATAAGGCTAAGGCCAAGAAGCGTACAGAGAATAGGCTGACCCAGACATTGGAGGGTGGGGACCCCCCTAGAGATAGCACTAGCTAAACAAGACCTCAACCGCTTGGCTAGCGAGCGGTACGAGGGCCAGATAGTTAGGGCTAGGCTAATGAAAGTCTCGAACAAGGCTGTTAATGTAGACGCTGTTGAGCGTAAGTCTTCTCTAAGGCGCGGCTCGGACGGGTACATTCGAAAGGTAAACGACCTGGAAGGGCACGCCCTCGTGTCGACGCGGGAGATTTGCGAGGGGTTTCGAAAGCATCTATCGGAGCGCTTCACCCAACTACCCAGATCCAGGGTCGAAGAGTTTGGCAGCTATTTGGCCGACTCACCCCGCTTCACGGTGGCTCGAGCGGCTAGCTGTGATGGTCTTGTCGCGGAACATAAGATCATAACTGCGTTGAAGCAGATCGGCTGCAACAAGTCCCCGGGGCTTGATGGTCCACCCGACGAATTCTACTTGAGGCTGTCGCCCATGTTGGTGCCTATTCTGAAGGATATGTTCAACCATTGGTTTGTTCAGGGCTCCATCCCTGGGCAGGTGACCAAGGGAGTGATCACATTGCTGAGGAAAAGTCAACTGCATGGTGGGGAGGAAGATTTAGACGATTTCAGGCCCTTGACTCCGCTAAACACAGAGTTAAAGATTTTGACCAAGGTTCTTGCGAATCGGTTGCAGGTTGTCATCACTGACTTGATCGAACCAGACCAGAGCTATGCTGTGAAGGGGAGATCGATTCAGGACAATCTTCATCTGATACGCACGATCATAGAGGGGACAGAAGACGACGCCGAGGCCGCGCTGATCAGTTTGGATCAGTCCAAGGCTTTCGATAGGGTGGACCATAGGTTCCTGGGATCTGTGCTGGAGGCCGCCTGATTTAATCCGGACTTCCGCAAGTGGATCTCTGTACTGTATGACAGGCCGACGATAGCAGTGCAGATACACGGTAAGCTGTCGGAGTCTTTCGCCGTCACCCGGTCGGTGCGACAGGGTTGTCTGCTGTCGCCTCTCTTGTACGTCCTGGCGTTGGAACCCCTCCTTCGCAAGTTAAGGCACGAGGCGACTACACCAGTCCTGCGCGAGATAGCTCTTCCTGGAGGCACACGAGCCAGGGTTTCCGCGTTCGGCGATGACGTCACCGTGTTCGTGTCTTACCCCACGGACATTCAAGTGGTCACTGAGGCGCTCGCTCGATATGAAGAAGTTACGGGGACCGTCTTCAATCGTAGTAAGTTGGTGGGTCTGTGGTTGGGTGCCTGGACCGGAGAAAATTCGCTTCCAGGCATCTTCAGTTGGACCGACGGCCCGGTCCGGATCCTTGGTGTGTGGTTCGGACCGGGTCTCCAGCTGAAGAAAAACTGGTCGGAAGTAGAGGCCAAGGTCGAATCCTCTGTTAAGGCTTGGGTTCGAAGGAAATTGTCCTTGAAGGGTCGGGCGGAGGCGTGTGCTACATACGTCTTTCCACTCATCCTTTACCGTCTGTCTGTACTTCCCCTCCCTGCAAAACGCCGAATCAGCTTACAGGAGCACCTCGACACACTCTTGTTGAACGAGGGTAAGCATTATGTTTGCAGAGAGGTTTGTGTTCGAAATTCGAGCGAGGGAGGTGTAGAACTGCCCGATCTCCTGTGTCACAAGCACGCAGAGAGGTTGGCCTTCCTGAGCCGTTTGTTGTACGTAGACGTTCCATGGGTCACTGCGGTTGAAACCTCGTTTTCCAATCTAACAACTGACCCCTCGGTCGAAGCACGGCGGAGATCGAGGGGGGAACACACATTTTACGCCGAATGCCGGTTCGCACTTAGAGCGTTGCTGGGGACCAGTGTACTCTACCAGTCTAGAAACAGGCCTTATCGGGAGCTAGTGGGGCGTAACAAAAAGGGACCGCGAGTGAAACGGACGGGGATGTCGTTGGAGGAGGTCCGCTCCCAGTGGAGTTGAGCGCCGGGACGGGACTTTCTTACTAATTCGGAATTTTCCCTTACCTGGCGACTTATCCGGAACACACTGCCCCTCCTTGAGGAACTCAACCTTTACAATGAAAAAACCAGGGTCTATTGCCTGCGCTACGACGAAGACATGAGAGGAACGGCCGGTCATGCCTTTTTCCGCTGCAGCAGGCTCAAGGGTGCGTCAACGAGGTAACGGCTCGCATCGATGCGAAGCTCAGGCTTGAACTCGACGAATCATATTTTGTGGAGAACATTGATCCGCCGCTGCCTAGGGAGAAAAGAATGTTTTTTTCTAGCGATACTAGCAGTAGCGAGGATGGTCATATGGATCACACGCCTCAAGCTAGTCCACGAAGGGATATCTGTTCCGGATCGGGATCTGATCGTCTACTTTAAACATCTGCTTAAAGTAAAGATCAGATGCGATTGGAAGAGGTTACCTCGAGTGGCCTTTGACAAGAGGTGAGTGCATGACGCTAGCTTGTGCATCCGACGAGGCACCAAGTTTGAATTCGTGTTACCACCATAGGCATGGCACATGCGGTAAAGGTTCCTATGGAGTCCATTCCGCTATGAAAGATAAATAAAAAGTAAAGAGACTCTTGACGGTGGTACAAAGGAGATCCTGTCCCCCAATTGTTTGTTTTTTGGCACTAGAGAACCTTCCGAGGCTACCCTACCACTACCCCCCTATCATTCTGTTTTTATCACCCCCTGGTCAACCCCTACTCGAAAGTCGCAACCTGATATATTCCCCTTTTTTGTTTTTAACAATCTATTTATTTTACTCCCTACACCCGATATGAATTCTTCCCAATCCCCATTAGGGATCTCCCCGCTTGTTTTCGGTGCCCCGGAAAACAGTAGGTGATCTAACTTTCTAGATTAGCTCAGGGAGAGACTAGGAATTTTTATTTTTTAAAATATATTTCTTCTAGATTTCCCACTCCCCAACACGAACTGTTTTTCTTCAAAATTCAAGAACTTTTTATTTTCCAATGAATTGAACTTTTTTCACACACACACACACACACACACACACACACACACATACACACACACATTTTAATTAAAAAAAAATGCACACACACAGAAATTGTATATATATATCTTTTTTGCAAAAACGCTGGGGTTTTCATTAGTCAGTTTAGATTCCACAGAGTGAATGAGATATTGTGGTAAATGTTGCCAGTCAAGAATAAAGTCGCCAAAGACTCCATTTTTACTTTCGTTACAAAGACCCTGCAACACTCCCCTCCCCAGATCTTATAGGGCCTTGTGCCTAAATTTGTTTTGTCTTTTGGAGATTTTACTTTTTTAAATGTTTTAATTTTATATTGGAATTTGTTTAATTGTAATTTTTTCTTTAAACGAAATAAATTAAATATAAAGATCAAAGTGTAGTATCTGTCGGAACAGATACTGCAAGCAAAGACCATATGTGGGGGCAACCCCACATATAAGACCTTGGGCAATGTAGGGGCAACCCTTCATACCAATTGTCACTATCCAGCTCCTCTACTCCCCGGGGAATTGGTCCCCATTTCCCCTTCACTTCTCACATTAAAAATCGGCCTTGTGCCTAATTTCCTCGGTGGGGGAGCAAATAAATACCAACCCTTCATATCAATTGTCACTATCCAGTTCCACTACTCCCGGGGAACTGGCCCCCATTTCCCCTTCACTCCCCACATTAAAAATCGGCGCTGTGCCTGTTTTGCTCGGTGGTTGAGAAAATAAAGACAATTTACTTGGTCTTTTGGCAAAGATCAAAGTGTAGTATCAGTTCTTACTACATGCTGGGCTTACATCTGTAACTTTGTGATATAAGGTGTGGGATCGCTTTTCTGTACTAATTTAATGTAAAATGATCACTCACTTTACAACCAGTCAGTGTAAAAGACATTCAAATCATTCTCCAGATAATTCTAGTTGTTTTTGAAGGATTCCAGTTATTTTTTAAGCATCCAAGTCATTCTTAAGCAATCTAATTCATCCTTACGTTCATTAAAGTCATTCTGTCATTTATTTTTTATTTAGTTAATCATTTCAGCCCATTTATCGGTCATTTTAGTTTAGATTTAAGAATTCCAGGTCAATCCTTCATTCACGCATTCATTCATTACACGAGAGCATGCGACAAATGGCTATCGGCGTTGTTTTAAATAGAGCGAGCAGAAATATAATAATTTAATAATTGGCGTTTATACTTTATAATTAGCTAGCTATGCCAGAAAAAAAGATACTGATTTAAACAATTCTATCCAAGGGTGATAGGTGGAGTTGCTAGTGTGTTACCTTTTGCTAGTGTATATATATATATATATATATATATATATATATATATATATATATATATATATATATATATATATACATTAGTGTATTACCTTTTGCTAGTGTGTATATATATACATATATATATATGTATATATATAAGATTTAAATATATATATAGATATATATAAAACCTACATAGAAATAATGTCTTATAATGCAATCAATCCAAGAACATTAAGAAATTTCTAGAAACGCACAGTAGAAATTCAGTAATTAACAATTTCAATTTTGTTTATTTTTATATCAGTTCATTTTTTTCCTTACTTAATTTTAGGTATGTGTATTTAATAGTTTGCTCAAATATATGTGTGTAAGTTTTATGAGAACATTGTTCTATTTTTATATTAGGCTGGTACAAAAATAATGTTGTTTTCTGACGTTAAAATAAAAAAAAATATATTAACTCCTTTCATAATAAACTTTATTAATCGAAATATGAACCATTATAATCGACACAATTTTGCGAACGGGAAACAAGTTCATTTATCCCATTATCATAGAAATTCTGAGTTCTTTTAGATATGGAGTCATTGAAGGCCGTTCCTGCATCACCTCATCTTTTAAAGCATTTTTCGCGCAGGAGGTTTTCAGGATGCTTGAAAAAGTGATAATCGCTGGGCGAAAGGTCCGGTGAATATCGCAGATGAGGCAGAGTCTCATAGATCAATTTGTTCACCTTCTGTTTGGTCGGTTAAGCTACATGCGACCGAGCGTCATCGTGGAGGCGAATTATTCCCTTCATATTGGCCAATCTCGTTGAAGCTTCTGGTGTATTTCGTCAGTTTTCCGGAAGTACTGTTTCGCTGTAATCGTTTATCCCGGAGTCAAGAAGCTTTGATGGATGAGGTCGGCGGCAAACCAGAAAACAGTCACCATAACATTTTTTGGTGCAATTTCGGTTTTGGAAAGTGTTGTGGAGCTTCTCGCATCAAATCACTGTGTCGAAAGTCGTCGGTTCTCGTAGGGTATGCACTTCTCATCACATATCACATCCTGCTCAAGAAATGGATCGTTTTTCTTGCTTAGGAAGAGCGTAGAAGACACCTCAAAACGACATTTTATCTTAAATTATCGTCCAATACATGCGACACCCATTTATTCAACGTTTTTGACTTTCTTATTTGTTTAAAAGGCGAGCGACTATTGAGTAGTCAACTTCGAGTTTAACAGTAAGTATTCGTGTTGTTTTACGAAGATCGGCTTCAATTAAAACTTTCAAACCTTTGTTATCAAGCGCAGTCGGCCGGCCCCGACCGACTTCATCTTCGACGCTCTCGTCACCATTGCAAAATTTCTTGAACCACCTTTTTGCCACACGTTTGTTGATGGTTCTTGGGCCAAACGCAACATTGAAACCACGAGCTGTCTTAGGAGCTTTTCAGCCTACTTTGAACTGGATGAGGAAAACTGTGCCGATTTAAATTGTGTCCATGCTATCGAAAAGGCTGCAAAAACAAATAAACGAATGAAGAGAATGAGAACGATAAGGAATAACACGATTCGATAGAGTATAAGACGCGCTTTAACATGATATATAACATGGCTATATATATATATATATATATATATATATACGTTAATGGATTACTTCAGAAATTATATATAAACGTAAAATTTTTGAGAAAACGATGTTGCTTTTTCATCAACCTAATAATTTTCTCTGGATGTATGTACTAATAATGGAGACCTGTATGAAAGATTATAAAAATACAGGTTTAATGTATTTTGAATATGTGTTAATCAATGATGCATTCTATTCTTACAGTTTATGGGGGAAATAAATATGCGAGTTATTATTCAGTTATTGCAAATTATTATTTTTATGTCCACATTACATCATATATAGAGGAATTGAGAGCCATACATATATATATATATATATATATATATATATATATATATATATATATGTGTGTGTGTGTATCTTAACACACACATACACACACATATATATATATATATATATATAATATATATATATATCTTAACACACACACACACACACATATATATATATATAAGGGGGTTAGAACAATAGTCAAATGAGCAGAGTATATTTTAATGTGATAGTAAAATCACTAATTCAATTAAAATACAAGAAAAGTTTTTCTAGATTATCCTCTTAAAAATCTATATTTAACAAAACTGAAAAATATAACAATGAAGCCCTTAAAAACTCAGGGTACAAATCACAAATCAAATTCTTATATAAAAATGATAGGACCAAAAACTGCATTGAAAATAAACCTACTAAAAGCATAATAACCTATAATATGGTCAAGTCATCCCGCATACGAAGGACAACAAATGACCCAAATGCAAAACAAAGCAACATGGAACCGCAAGTTTTAGCCACTAACCCAAATAAACAACAAACAAAAGTTTGTAAGCCTAAAAACAGATATAGGGAGATCCTATGGTTCAACTCTCCATATTCCAAAAATCTTGAGACAAAGATAGCCAGATAATCCTTTAAAATATAAGAAAAAACACTTTTAAGACCCTCATTGATACAGTAATTTTTTTTTATAAGAACACGATCAACGTGTCTTACTCAACTATGCTAAACCTTCATCAAAAATCATTAGTTCTTACAATAAAAAAGAACTTAATAAGATGCAAAATACAAATACAGAAACTAGAGCAGGCTGTAACTGTAGAAGAAAAAATAGATGTCCTCTACAAGGTACATGCAATATAAAAAATGTAGTTTATAGCTGCACAGTATCACCCCCTACAATTTAAATGATGTTAAGAACAACCATAGGTCGACCACACGATTAAATAACCACACCCATTTTAATCAATCTACCAATCAAATACAGACCAACCCATTACATACCAATGTCGCCCATAATCTACCTGACAATAAATGCATTAAACAAAACGCAATCTACTTTGGTTCCATATCTGCACTAATTAAACATTAGATTTCAACCCGAAAGCACTCTTTTAAATATCCCTCCCTGGTTAACCAATCTAAACATATTTAGCAACTAAATGATAAGAATATTTCATTCAATTTGAAATGGGAAATAATAGGATCATATAAAGGATATATGCCGGGCAACAGATTCTGTGGACTTTGTAGATATGAGTCCCTTAAGATTTTAAAATATGATGATACCAAAAATAAAACAACCATCTTAAATTCAAGGGATGAGCTTTTATCTCCATTCATTCATAAACGTTGGTTTAAATTTAACAAATATAAACCACCATAAGTCGTTAAAAATGTTTCCTAGTAATTATCTATCTTAGAATTTGTAATTTATAATGCAAGATTTTTATTAATAAAATTTGGATCATTATTAATATTATTATTAATAATAATATTATTATTATTATTACTTTATCTGATATATTTACTATTGTTTTATATCTTATTTAAATATTTATTTAAATTAAACTTTTGCATGTTACTATTTTTATTAATTTCAATAAATAAATATATTATTAAAATATTATTAATTTTATTCAATAAGATCCTTTTACATTATATAAAACACGGGCTTATCTCCCTTTGATTTTTTTACTAGCAATATACGATTATCTCCATGATTTTTAAAATATTTACTTAATTTAAATAAGGTGTTACTTACATATTCTAACCGTTACAAATATTCCATTGTCGTTCACTTTAAAAATTCAACATTTCGAGCATTCATAAGCTACATTAAACATCCAAATGAATGCTTTGACGATAATTACGATTTTCAAAGGCGAACCATTGGAAGATATATATATATATATATATATATATGTATATATATATATATGTATATATATATATATGTTAAAGTTTCTTAAAACATATTATCATCATGTTATATGTAAACCAAATTACGCATTATAATTGCATTCTAATTTTTATTCTTAATCAATATTACTTTGTTTGTCAACATCAATAAGTAACTATTGTCCTTTGTATTTTAATATTTTCCAGATATATCTGCCTTACTTTAACAATGCTAGGTTTATTAGTTGTGTCTTTTATAAAAAAAAACACACTCACCCAATATTTTTGCTGATGAGGAGACTTTGTTTCAAAATAATTATATGTTAAAATTATTGTGCATGACTGAATGTCTATCGCAATAAAAAAAAAAAACATCGTTTCCGAAACGATCGCACAATTTATGGGGTTTGTAGTGTTCCTTCTTATAGAACAGATTTATAATTTTTAATTTTGATTTGAATTATAAATTATAAATCTCCTTACCAAATATATACACACATACAGAAATAGAGACAGAAATACAGACAGATAGCGTTAGTGAGTGAGATGCAGATATGCATTTACAATCATCCCCATACACACATATATGAAAAAAAAATATTTTACAGAATGAAATGCCGAGGTAGATGTCTGAAAGCTAGAAGGTATAAAGAATTAACATGGTAGAATTTTATATCTACCCATACTTACCGCTTGCGTCTATTGATATATATATATATATATATATATATATATATATATATATATATATATATATATATATATATATTCCTCTAGTTGAAACAATATGTAAACTCATTCTGGAATCACAGTAATAAATTTCTTATATACTGCTCTGGCTACACATTGAGCACTCTAGTCCGGTTTTTTCACCACTGGTAAATATAAATATATATATATATATATATATATATATGTGTGTGTGTGTGTGTGTATTTCAATAGATAGATATATATGTTCATAGATTTATAAATATATACTTCTTTATATATGTATACGTATATATGTACGAATGATAGATCAGTGATTCTGTTATATTATATGTATAAATCTTGTGTACCGAAGAATGTTGTTGATATTTTATAAAACGTATAACTTAAAATAATACAAGCAATATCAGTATTTCCTGTATATACTATGTGTTATTTTCTCTGCAGATAAAATATATCAAAGCATTTCTAAACTCTAAATTACTGTTCCATATATTGCATTACAATGCACACTAGCATATATTTCCTCAATATTCTTTCGATAACTTTCACACTTAATTATAGGGATAGAATTTATCTACATCTCGCATAGCACAGAAAACGGTTTGAATCCATTCAGTTCTTGGCCAACAGGTAATTCCATTGTGTTGCTTATATTATGGAAAACACTATATTAATGATAAAATGCACCCACAAGAAATATACAAATATACATGATACTTATCCCTATTGCACATCATTCTAAAATTTAATTTAAAATATCGGAAATAATCGAATAAAAGTAGAAGCGATATATCTCCATTCAAGATATGATACTTCGAATTTCTTTGATCTGATAAATTATTGGAGTAAATAAAAGACAAGTAAGGGATAATAAATAAATAATATTTGCAGTTTATCTTTTCTAAGTTAAACACAATTAATAGCAGTAATAGGATTTAGCGATTATTTGATTTTATCAAACGTGTTACTTCGAATCTAGCATCCACTGTTGAGATTGTATGGCATAAAGGGCAACCCAACCTAAGTAATATTTTTACATATAATTCTGCGGATTTTATAGAATTATGTTACATAAGCTTGTACTACATATTGCATACAGTTGTATACTGGGGACGAAACATATTGAACTATTTTTTCACTATTATGTATTATAGATATCTATATATACTTGATTATGGGAAAAACGATCACACGGCGTAACGATTATGGTGTGTATCTACAAATTAGAACGGGAATCGTAGGCTTACAACTTGTACGTAAAATTCTAAATAGTATTCCATATTGTAAACGTCTTACGCGACTGTTTTTTACCGATGTTCTATATAAACACTACCTTTGTGGGAAAATACATACGCTTGGTTATGCTATTGATAAATACACACATAATAAAGCATGAACACATGTATAAATAGTGTGCGGCCCAGAAGAGATATCTTACAGTAATGACGCATTACAGTAGGCACGGTATAAAACCGATTGTGTGTGTATATATATATATATATATATATATATATATATATATATATATATATATATATATATATATATATAAATGAAATTGTCTGCGTGTATGTCTGTCTGTGTACATTTCCCTACCAAATTATTATGTCAATTTTCAGTCTACAGACTCGAGATTTGACGTAAGATATATTGAGACTTTAGAAAATCTTTTTAATCGGTATTCGGCCAGAAATTTCGCTGTCAAGGGTTAAAAGTCGAACGATTTGACATTTGAAAACTCTATCAAACGCCTCAGCTAATTTTGGGTCTAAACATTTAAAATTTAAGATAAGTTGCTTGAACATAGCTCAACATTTTAAACAAAAAAAAACATTGTAAAGTAAATTGTTTTTGCAAAGTTTAAGATTTTCATTTACTATATGCATGTATATTAAACCCCTACCGATTGGTAGAGCTCTGTCGGAGATGATCTCACACGTATTTAATTGGTTGTAAATACGAGTCGCACTGTTTGTTTGTAAATAAAGAAAAGTGGCTAGAGCACTATAAACAATAAACTCTAAGAGATCGAATTAAAAAAAATGCCCTCTTAGCAAATTTTTGGTCTAAACATTTGAAATTAAGTGTATTCAGAAATAATGGTAGATTTTAAATCATGATTTGAGCGAGAATTTGGCTGCCAAAGTTACAGAGATGTGCCCTTTGCTGTCCCTAGCGAACTCTTCAGCCAATTTTCTGTCTAAATTTCTGAAATTTAACATAAACGGTATTCTCTACCTATATAAAAATCATGTACGGCGAACGATGGAGTATTGTTGCCACATCTAGGCAAGAGCTGCTAGAAGTAGCTTATCCTGCCTTGACAGAATTCAAAATAGACTTCCTAGCTTAGTGAGGATGCCCTTTTTTGTTTTCTGCAACTTCGTTGCTATCCTGTCTCTGCTTTATCGTTTTTTCATGAGGGGTGTTCATCTAAACTTAAGTCTATTGTCCCACCCCCTCGCCAAATTTTCACGAAAAACGATCGTCTAGCCAAAACCACTATGAATATTTTCCCGCACTTTTTATCCGTGCCTAAACCTAAACATGAATTCCATGAACAAAGCTTCTTTCTCAGAATGTAAGCCTGTGGGCCTCTCTTCCGATTGGTTGCTTTCCAGCTGACTACCATCTGTTTGTCTTCAAGTCCAACATAAACAAGTTTTGATGAACCGTACCCCTAAGTAATCCAATTTACCAAGTTCCCACTAATTACCTTTACTACGCTATAATCACACTGACTAATGTATTCCCATTAACTCTTATCCTCGAGTGGTCTCCGGGCTTTGATGTGATGATTCCTGTGTAAAAAAATATGTGTATGTAAATATATATATTTTTATACTCATTAATGTACATATGTTTATTAATAAATATATATATATATGTGTATATATATATAGTTGTGTGTGTGTGTGTGGTGTGTGTGTGTGTGTACTAGCTGAACGTCCATGATATAATTTATGCACATTGCATGTGTATTATTATAGAATCAGTCTTTAATTGAATATTATATATTACAAAGAATAATTTACTCGGAGGGCTAATTAGCAAAATAAATATAAGTTTTTCATCAAATTCTGTTTGTGTTTGTTTACAATATCTGTCAGCTTATAATTGGGCTTGCCGATCTTAAAAAAATTGTCTTTTATCTCTTATTGATAAAAAAGAAATTATACAGGTAAGAATTTTACACCGGCCAAAGATACACCGGTGTAACATGTAACATTCCCCAGAAATTTCTTTCTATGAGAGAGGAAATACTATTTTTAAGATTATATTTTTACTATTTTCGGTACTTATCAAATTAATTTCTGTACAAACATATCTAAAAACACTGCCAGAAATATAAATTACCTTTGTGTGACGTTTGCAAAAGATAAGCTCATCCGTTTTGAAATCTATTAGAAAGGAACTCGCACACGCAAAATGACACTTACACATCCACACGCACACACACACGCATGCACACACACACAAACACACACACGCACACACACACACACACACACACACACACACATATATATATATATATATATATATATATATATATATATATATATGAGACAATATTGGATTCAACACTATCTCTGGGATCAAAGCATTTAAAAATCGTTCGTTTTATTGACATAACAGAAATATTTCTATGAAGGTATATTAAAATAAAAAAAATCACGGACGGATCACTCAAATATGGAAACAAAATCCTCCTTATTCGTGTAAAGTTTCCTATTTTTCTGAATAATCGCTCAAAAATCGAAAAGTAAACATTTTTTCCTCCAAATCGAACGCCGACGAAAGTCATTTAGCAGCAAAAACGCACATGAACCTACCGATGAGAAATATGAGAATGAAAAATCCGTATTGAAATCTTTCAACCAAGTTATAGAAACTTAAAATCTAAAAAAAAAAAAAAAAATTATAAAACCAAAAGCAAAAAAATAAAACCTAAATAAATAAAATAAAATAAAACTAATATTTAAGCAGATTAGTTATGTGTCAACACATTCACCGTTCTCACACCACTATTTTGTATCAAGAAATGTAAACAAAAAATAAAAAGAAGGAAGGGAGGAACAAAGTAAAAGGGACGGATAGAGTAGTAGTATTAGTAGTAGTAGTAGCAGTAGTAGTAGTATTAGTTGTCTTGGCTTTACTACAATTGTTCTTATATTTGTCAATGGGTTAAAGTTGTTTAGTTGTAATAAAGAATAGTTGCAAAACACCCCCACCCTTCCCATGTTAAATAATAATTTACAAAATAATAACGTTAATATTTCAGTGCGCAGGTCAAAATCTGCAAAAGAAGCGGTTTTTGTCTAATTGTTTCCGTTGTTATGGGTTAATGTTTATGCGCGCATGCGCAATCGGATGGCGTAAACCGGAAAGTGAGTTTAATCACTCTTTACAAGGTCATTTGAGTTTTATAATTATATATATATATATATATATATATATATATATATATATATATATATATATATATATATATATATATATATACTCGTGGATTTGAAGTTTCTGCAACTGTTTTATCTGTTTTATTTGTTTCAATCATTTGGGTTTTTGGTTATTAGAAAATTAATCACTTTATTCACATTTCAATATATAAAGCCTAACTTTTACAGAAATCTGCTTTGCTTGTTCTAAAAACCATGACGTTATTTTTTTAATTCAAACTATTTTTACTATTTATATGACTTTATGATGACCATATTAAAACACTATTTCTTTGTAAGTAAAGGAAATATGTTTAATATTGATTCATAAACCTGCTAAAAGAGCAAGATTTTTTTTAAATCAATTAAATTTAAATGAAGGTAAATTGAAAGATAACCGGAATTAACGGGTGTCAATGTATGAATATAAGTTATGCACGAAATATATATTGAGAAATTTTAAAATTCCCAGTTTCAAAAGTAATAAACTCGACTATTATTTTTAACGTGATAAGTATTCTGGAAGACAACAAAAAATAGCGTGTTTAAAAATTTAGATTTGATTATAAGTAGGGAGATTATTCAGTTTTCCTCGTTCGTAGACGGCTATGCTTTAAATCCGTGGAGACTCATACCATTATTTATTGATTTTTTATCCATATATATATATATATATATATATATATATATATATATATATATATATATATATATATATATATAACTCTTAAATATTGAATCTTATTCAAGTTGTATAATTTTGTATGTGACTAGTGTAATGCCGTACATGTTACTATATAATAACAATCTTCGCCATGGTCACAGTTTGCTTAGATATTCTCTTATAAGCATTTATACTTTGCCCTCTGTCTTTATTGGTCATGATCTAGGTGATACTTTATTTAAGAGATGAGATAGGAAGATTCAAGGAGGATACTCTAAAGAAAGAGAGAGACAGAGAGAGAGAGAGAACGGGAGAGAGAGAAAGGGAGAGAGCGCTGATTTCTAGCATTAGTTACAATCATATTCAGTTCAGAAAAGTCTCACACATAATAATCTGTAGTGTGGAAGTACGATGAACTTCGAGGTCAAACTACCTTAAACCAGAACAACTTGATTGCTTTCGTATGACATAAACTGGCCTTTTCTCATAGTCGGTGATATTTAAGTCCAGAGAGAAGCACTTTCTGATTAAGTGATCCCTAAACTTTCGTTCCCTTGATAAGGTCCACGTCATTATATTAAACAATTAACTTTATTGTTATCACGGTGCCGTTCTCTTATAATGTCCTCGGATTTCTCGTTGGGACCGTAAACATATGTCGTTTAATATTAAAACGTTTAGATGCTTTAATCATGACTAGGTCTCTCAAATTATATATTGGCGTACACAACTATCGTTTAAACTTCTCAGCTTACTATGAACTCGTTTTCTATATCCTGTTTAGATAAGTTTATTCTAGATCTGATTTGTTGTACTGTTTTGAATATTCCGACTACAAATCTCATACATGATATTCTTTTTATAATGTATCAACCTTTTTAATTACCAATTCTCTTTAAGTGCAGCTCGTAGAACTCCGTAATATTTCCGTTAAAACTTCGGAATCTGGAAGAAATTTCTAACTAACGACTTTCATTAATTCCAGGGTTAGACATGCGCTGTAGAGTAGAAATATGCTCAATACCGGCGATAATACTTATAAAATTTATTTACTTAAAATTCTACCTAGTCATAGTTGTTCGATATAAACATAAAATCCTGGTTCGTGATCTTTGTAACATGAGACCCAATCAGTGGGATCCTAGCAAACAAGATCTGTCGAAGAATTATAATGAATGAGTATTTTTTACAAAAAATCCTGAACTTTACTTTAGAATATAATCAATATATGAAACCCAATTTATACTGACACTGAACCTATTTAATACTAATTTTAAAAATAATGTTATTTCATGGATTAAAAAAGACTAAAATTAGTTTTTTTATTTATTTAAACGACATTAAAAAAGAAAATAATTAAACTTTTTTGACTTATAGAGAAACTGATACAAGATGTATGTAAAACCATGTATGTTAAAGCAGAAGACAATCAAGCACTAGGTGTATCAGAATTTTTGTAGGAATTTTTGACACCCCTAACACGAAACTGCGAATGAAATATAAAAATCTCGTAATTTCTCTATTAAAAATGGGTTGTTTATTTTCTTTATGGATTATGCTTCCAAAATAAACTATTAAAGTTGTTTTAAAAGTAACAGAAATATATATATATATATATATATATATATATATATATATATATATATATATTAAACAATAATGAATTTGCCAAACTCAATATTTCTCAATTTTTAAAATTTAAAAATCTATCAAAATTTTTCTATTGAGTCTATATTTAGGATATTTTCAGGGTCAATGTAAAATTTTATGTTCTTTCCAATAAACCGAATATAATATTTTAGAAAAACGATTTTTTCTAATTCACGCCCCCTTTATTTTCAAGTGTCTATGAAAAAGTAAATAATTAATTTACTCACCGAAAAGTAAATAATTAATTCACGCACAAATTGAAGAGAAAAGGTCAATAAATAATATATTCAAATTTAAAACAAAAAAAAAACGTAGTGTTTTTTAAAATTTTATCTGTAAAGTTTGAAGTTTATAACCTTTTTTTAAACCACGTTATTTGTTTTTTCTTTCTTTTTTTAATGGAACCTTGGTCCTTGCTCCTTTAATTGAAAAACAATAGGGATTGAATTACATTTTTCGAGGTGTTATAAGCTTGGAAAGACAGGGGGTTGAATAATACACGCCACCCATTTTGAAATGTGTATTAAAAAGTAAATAATTAATTTATGTACCAAAGTCTTATATATTACAAATTGAAGAGAAAATGTCAATAAATAATATATTCAAATTTAAAACAAAAAAGTACTGTTTTTTAGAGATTTACCTGTAAAATCCGAAGTTTAAAAACTTAAAAGAAAAAAACACGTTGTTTTTTGTTTCTTTTTTTAAAGAAACCTTGGTCTTTGCCTCTTTAATTGAAAGAAACATTAGGGCTTGAATTACATTTTTCGATGAGTTATAAGCTTGGAAAGATGGGGTGGAATTATACACTATTTTCACGAAAATTCTGACACACCTAATCAAGCACTACTAATACTGAATAATGATTTTAGAAAATACACTAACAATAAGAAAATGAGCAACATAAAATGAAACGTTAAAACGGTTGAAAAGAAAACGATATAATTTAAAAGAAATAATTTAAATTTCTGTAAAGTTACTTGTAGAGAAATATTATTTTAAACTTACTAAAATGGATTAAAACATTATTATTTGAGCAAACTTGTATTCTTCATGATTTCCAAAAAAATACATATTAATTGATGTATAGGGTGTTTTTTTTTTAGCAAGCAAACCGTCTGACATTGATCGATTTCAAAATACGCTTAAATATGATATTTTGTTAATGGAGATTTTGTGTTTATTATTATACCCTATTAGACCCAATATATAGTACTTATTTAAAATTAAAAAAAAATGACTCGTGCGCCATCACCGAGAATATAAACCAATACTTTTGGCTTACAATTTATTTTAACTTTGATGTTGATACCTGAAGAAATGTTTGCTGCAAGGCTAAAAATTAAAAGATGAACTAATTGCGTCTACGTTACGCATGCATATTCGTAATGTCGTCGTTCGGCTTTAACCGGGCAGATTTAATTTGTTAAATTTTCATATTTTCTACCATTTTTTCTCGGTTAAATACCAAATATAAAATTTCGCATGGTTTTAATACTATATATCTTTTGTTTCATATCTGTAGACCAGAAACTGGCAAAGAAGTTTAGTAGACACTTTTTTAAACAGACAAATATATATATATATATATATATATATATATATATATATATATATATATACATATATATACATATATATAAATGGGTTTTGTTTACGATAACCTTTCTACGCAATTATTATGCAAATATAACTCATGTAAGATATCTATATGAATGTAATTACATGTATTATAGGCACCGCCAAAACTGGGGGGGGGGCAGGTCAGTACTTTTTCACGGACCGTCTTTTTAAAAATCTACCAAAAATCAGGTAATTATCCGATCAATACGAAATTTTCAGCGATTATTAAGAGAAGAATGAACTTTATAACAGTGTACTTATTTTTCATAAACGATATTTATATATATATATACATTTTAGCTTACAAACCCCCCTTGTTTTGAAGTGGGAACAAATATGCTTAAAATAATCATCTGAAACTGAACAAAACATATTGTGTTGTTGTAAGGGACAGCATTATAGATTAAAAAAAAATTGTTTGCATACCTTATTTTTACGTCTGAATATCAGAACTTCGATTGTGTTTAATTATCCCGCTTTTGAGTTTTGAAGTGTGAAATTCGGTGAATATGTTAAGTAAAATAATTAATTTTAGTTAAGCAAAAAAAAAAAAAAAATATTTATACAAAAAAAGCCATTTTAAAATCTTTGATAAATAAAGTAACATTTTTTTTTTAGCGAGCCGAATAATGCATGAACATTATTAAACAGGGCATGCTTTAAAGAATCGATACCCCCCCCAAAAAAAAATCGATAAATATTGTGCCCTTTGTGTTAAAAATAGCATCATTTTTTTCGATCCCGTTTGAAAATGTTTTCCGCCTTTCGACTACGGTGGACCAAACGCGCTGAAATAATTTTTTTTTAATCTGCTTTAAATTGCCCCCCCCCATTTTGGGGAGCCTGGCCCCCACACACATACACATTAAAAACCAAACTCATACAAATGGTCACCCATCTGGTACTGGCCAGCCTCAGCTTAATAATACATTGAAATTTTCGTCACTGAAAAATAAGTTTTTTTGGCCTGTTTGGTCTTCCATAGTTTGCTTCTTATCAAACGCAAACGCAAACGTAAACAGTGTCGATCTAGACTCTAGATCGACGCGAAATAACTATTTACATATATGAATAAGTGGAATTATTTGAAATTCAGGTACTTATATTATAATATTTTTGCATATTCTCTTAGAAAATCATCCTAAATCTTAGTTAGACAATAAATAAATAAATTATTTCAAAAACCTTTTTTTTTTTTTAAATATTTATGTACGTTTTTTGTGCAAGACGAAAAATGTCAATTGTTAACTTTTTGGGAAAATTTAACATTTAAAATTGAATTAAAAATAGTAGAAAAAGTTTTACATTATTCTGTGTCCTATATGATAAAATTCAGGGTTTTATCTTTCTGGAAAAAAAAGTTACTCAGAAATAATGGATTTTAATAAAGGTAATTTCGTTTTAAAAAACAACAACAACTTGATTTTGCGGCCATTTTTGGCGGTGCCTAATGTATTAGTAAGCGTAAGGTGATCATCCCATAACAAAAATACACTAATAGGGAATTAATTTAAATTAACAGTTAAAAAATTATCAAAATTAGCTAAATCTTTTGCTAGTTAATCCAATTACACGATCCATATAACATCAGTTGTGTTTTCTTTTAAATACATAAGAAAAACGGGGTTTAATATAAATGTCATATACCAAAAGAAAATCCAGATTGATAGGAGTATAACTTCGACATAACAAAAATGAATAAAACACAGTAGATGCAGACAAATCGTTGTAATATATGTACCCGATTGATGTAGTCAAGAATTCAAGCCTTTTCAACTACATGGTCTACTCTTCGTCCCTTCGCCTCTAAGGGGATCCCAGACTGACTACCACTGTGTGTAATCTACTCCGATTATCTAATCCTCTCTAACTGGTAACCCTCGACTCATATGTTGAGAAATCTCCTTTGTTTATGACGTCAGAAGTGTGGTTCCCGACGTGATTAAATCTCATGTGGATTTTACATATGTCTGTCCAAACACACTTTTGGCAAACACATAATTCTCAATTCTAATTGTTTAATATCTACCCTATTTTTAAACAAAAGTTTTTTTTAACTCGCATTATCCATTCTTTTAAATGACATGTTTAATATTCAGTTATTCTAAAAGAATGGGCAATCGTTTTTTTTTCCGACATAAATAATATTTAGCTATTTCTGAAAGAATTTACAAAGGACTGCATACCTAGGATTTCAATTATTAACTTGTCTACAGGGTTCGATTCTAGCCTTTTCCTAATATCAGTTTCACTTATCTGGTCTGTCTTGTTACTTACATGAGAAGAGGGCAACTCTTTCATTTAACACTTAGTTATGTTTTATTTTTTGTTTATTGCTTCATCACGTTTTGTTGTATTCTTGATTAGAGACTTAATTACATCGGTACATTACGAGGGAAGAAGTCCACCAAAAACACGCATGTCTTGCCAGGTAGATAAACCCAAAGAGAACCTGACTAATCTTTTTTGTTTGTAACGTCTCCTTATAACACTTCACTTCCAGAAAACACATTTCTGGTCGTTATGCTTATATTCGCGTTTTAGTGACGTCACTCTTTCTGTCTATCTTTTGTGTAAACTAATTTACATCGCACATTATTTTACAATAATCGAGCTCTTTTTCTATCTTAAGTTTGGAATTTGAGACTTAAATTAGATCAGACACATTCGGTAAATACTTTTGTTGGTTTATTTGATTTATATTTCGGTCGATTAATGTTAACATTTTATATTTATATATTGTACGAATGTAATTACAGACGTTGCTATTGTAACAAGGATATGAGTTACGATGTAATTTGATTCCTTCCTTTATATAAGACCAGTGCTACGAATTATATAGATATGTTTGGTGCAAATCTTACGTACAGTACCTTTGTCAAAGCTTTCCACTAAAATGTATATTTATAGAAATAAATGGGAACCGAATAAGAGAGAAAAGCGACGACAGTAAAAAGGACAACAAGCAGAAATAGAAGAAAGAAACCGAATAAATAGAAATAAAGAAGCATTAGAAAATTGACAGAGAAAAGGTAAACGAAAATATGTACAAAAAAGACAAAAAGGGGGAAAAAGACTATTTAAATAATAAGCGAAGTAGAAAGGGAGAAAGCAAACAAAACAAAGAATGGAGGAAACATAAAACACAAAGAATAGAAGTATAAAAAGAAGGAACAGAGATAGGAAGAAAAAATAATGAACTCAAATCTAATATATCTATAAAAGTGAATGTGTCAGTCTGTCTGTCTGTGTAACTGTGTATCTGTGTGTATGTTTGGATACATTTCCCTACGCAATAACTCTGTCAATTTTAAGTCTATGGACTCGAAATTTGATATACAGGGTACTGAGATTTGAAAAAGTCCAGGTGATCGCTTTTCTGCCATACATTTGACGATTAAGGGGTCAAAGTTAAACGATTTGACCTTTGAGAACTCTACCAATCCCCCCGACAATTTTGGGTCTAAACACTTGAAAGTTTAGATATAGGTTGCTTGGACAGGCATCTAACTTAATAACTTGATTTGATCCCAAAGGCATACATTTACAGGGGTCATAATAGAGTTCAAAGTTAAACAAATTGGCCGCTTTTTTTTGCTACACATACACCTCCAAATACCCGAGCAACGCCGGGCACCAATGCTAGTAATAAATAGAAATGAAATCAAGACAGAGAAGGAAAAAAGAAAAGAAAAAGTATATGAAAAGTGAATAAAAATGGATGTTAGCAAGAAAATACATAATACAAGAAAATCTATATCTTAAAGGTTATGTGTCTGTCTGTCTCAATATTTTCAACTCTATCTCCCCCGGAACTTAAAGTCGCAGAACTGCGCTAACGGCTTCAAATGATTTGATTTTTACAGACTATTCTCTCATAGGTCTTTAGCCGAGTGAAATAGCTTTTAAGAGGCCATCGACAAAATCTTTATACACTTCGTACATTCATCTTAGTTAATTTGTAATGTTAATTTTTAATCAACTCATATGCGTGTCACGTAGGGATAATGGAATGGTCACCAGCTTTGAATGCTATGACTTCGATTCTAGCTGATGGTATCAAAATACTTTTTAACCGTTGAAATCACGATTCTATAATAATATATACGTAATCTGGATCAATTAAAATATCACAATGCAGCGTATGTTATGATTGAGTAAAGTTGGGCAGTGCCCGTTTGTTAATAGGGAGAGATAAAGCGAACTTTATAAAAAATAACGACATAATATAAAATGTCACAACGGAAAGCGAAAATGCTGTTAAACAAATCAAAATTATGACAATATCAGATAAAGTTCCGACCAGAAAGGAAACATAAGAAAGCAATACCCAACTTTGAGAAAGGATAAGCGTCAAATTTTTACACCGTTTATCCCACGGACCCAAAAAAATATTTTCAAGTTATCTCTTGCAATCCTAATCAAATTTGTTCACACCAGTCGAGGAATATGCAGATAGGAAACTTCTTATCACCTCGCTAAGTAAAGTTATCGTCGCTTACAATCTGAGAAACCATTTCAATGAATTTCACGTGCGGACATCTACCCATTACAAAAAAAATTGCAAATTTAAAATTGAAAAAAAAAAAAAGAAAAAAAATATCAGCGATCGAAAGATTCCATATTAAAACTCCCCATTTCATTTTCATATTTCCTCATATTATTTCGAAGTCGATTATTTTTCTTTTAGTTCATAAATAATAGACGTCACGATATTGCAGAATTAGGTTCACAATATGTTATTCAAAACAAGGAATAGGAGAAAAAGGTAGAACAATTCTTATTCCATGGAGTTTTAAAGATAGACCCTCTCCTCAGAGGAAAACAAGTTAGCAAAATGAATACATGGTTAAAAATCTTACGTAGTGGTTGATGGACAGAAATCAGAGGCCTACAGTATTAATGCTGCATTTCCTCAGGGTTCTATCCTGGGTCCAACTCTCTTCCTGATCTACATCAATTATCTCCCAAAACACATACTTAAATCATTCGTTGACATCTATGCTGATGACATGACAATCTATGGCAACACATCAAAGGCCGTAAATGACAAAGTTCTCTCTAATTCCCTCTTCTCTGATCTTGAGCGCGTGGTACAGTGGGGGGAAAGGTGGCTGGTCACTTTTAATGCATCCAAAACCAAGCTTCTATCGTTAAATCATCAACGCTCTGATCCCCATCTGGCATGAATTGAAATTGATGGCTCTCGTCTTAGGGAGGCTGGATGTTTTGACAAGTTTCTGGGTGTGACCTTTACTCCTGATCTTAAATGGAACACGTACATCAGTTATGTTGCCAAGGACGCTGGAAAAATGGTAGGATCCTTCTACCGTTTCAGAAGATATCTCACTACTGATGCAATTCTCTATCTGTATAAAAACCAAGTACGTCCAAGAATGGAGTACTGCTGCCACATCTAGGCAGGAGTTGCTAAAACCAGCCTCCCCTGCCTTGACAGAGTACAAAATAAACTTCGTAGCTTTGTGGGGGATGCCCTTTTCTCTTCCCTGCAGCCTCTCTCCCACAGAGGAGATGTTGCGAGCCTGTCTTTGTTTTATGATTATTTCCATGGCAAGTGTTCGTCTAAGCTTTAATCTCTCGTCCCCCCTCGCCAATCTTTCAGGAGAAACACCCGCCTGACTGAAACTACTGTCAATAATTTCCCCACTCTTTATCTGTGCCTAAATCCAAACGTAGATTCCATGAGCAAAGCTTCTTTCTCAGAAGTGCACGACTGTGGAACTCTCTTCCGTTTGCGTGTTTCCCACCAGACTACAACTTGGATGTCTTCAAGTCCCACATAAACACATTCCTGACAGACCGCCTTCTTAAGTAAGACACTCTATCAAATCTCCAACACTAATGATTACTACAATACTATCTCATTGATTACTGTACACGCAATAAACCTTATCCCTGAGTAGCCTCCAAGCCTTGATAAGTGATGATCTCCATGTATAAAAAAAGATGATCACTTTTAATGAGAGAAGCCCTGGACGATGGCTGAAAAGCATTAAACATATTGAGAGAGCAATATTTATTGAAAGGAAACCCAAAATTATTTCTTTATATACTGATCTGACCTCTCTAACACTAATGGAAGCCGAAAGCATTACATATTATGTCATAAGAGCCGAACCCACTGTAAATTATATTGAAATATCTGGGGAAGTTATTAGAGACTGTCTCTTAATTTCCATGATGCTCAAGAGATTACCCAATGATTTCAAGCCATTTAACACCGTGATAACCCAGAAAGAAAAACACATGACTTTTAGTCAGTTCAAGGTGGTACTCAGAAGTTACGAGGAAATTCAAAAAAATGATCACAGAATAAACGAATCTACAAATATAATGAAATTTAAAAACATCAAAATAAAATTACACCCATGCCTGGAATAAATAGCGAAATTTGCCAAACACAATTTTTCTCCTATAAAGTACAACAATTATTTGCTATAATTGTGGCCGACCTAAGAGTTTCCAATGTAGAAAAAGGACTTTCAAAGGCGACTCCATTAAAAATGTGGAGAGCTCCGTTAGCGAACATACATTCTTAATTTCATGTACGTTTAACTCTTCAGCAACCAATAATTTTCGATTGTGTAGCAAGGGCACATTGTGATAACTAAGGAACCTGATTTTATCAATTTTGATCCCAACTTTAGGGCTCAGAATCATTTTGTAGAACTTACAGACGGCAGTCGAGTAAACGATATCGTTTTGAAAAGAGATGGTGCTAAAATCTCGCTAAGGATCAATAAAAGTGAACTATGTTTCTGTATTCTAGAAAACGCTCTTCTAATCCCGAACTTTAAACAAAATATATTTTCTGTACAAGCTGCCATTAAACAAGGTACAAATATAAACTTTAGCCCCATTAAATCATAACTGATGTACCCGAATGGAACTGTATTCGGTATTAAAGAAAATGGAAGACAATATATCGAAAACAGCCTGGGATGATTTACAGACATGGCATAAAATCTTGGACATTGCAATATTCCTGCTATCAAAAAGGTGCGACTGTAGTTTATGGAATGAAAATGAAAACATCAAAAAACTTCAACTGCGACGTTTGCAGGGAAAACTCACAAACTATCAAAACAAGATAGTAGAGAAGAAGGCCACCGAAAATCCTTTTACTTGTGCATTGTGACTTGACCGGCCCCGCGGAACCGATGGCCAGAGAACATTATAGATATGTGTTGAATTTCTTAGTTACCATTCAGGTTTAATAATGGTTTATTTTTTAAAGAACAAATCTGATACCCTGCTAGAAACTAAAAACTATTTAGCCGACATGGCTCACTACGGTGAAGTAAAGTGTATTCGCTCAGACAACGGTACGGAATCCATTAATAAAGACTTTGAACGTTTACTAATTAACCATCGTATTAAGCATGAAAAACTAGCCCCTACATCGCCAAACCAAAACAGGACCGCGGAAAGAGCATGGCGGACACTTTTTGAAATGACAAGATGTCTACTCATTGAATCAAAACTCCCCCAAAACCTCTGGACGTACGCACTTATGGCGGCTGCCTATATACGCAACAGATGCTTTAAGAAAACACTATCTAAACCCCCATATGAAGCTTTTTGCGGTAGAAAAACAAATTTAAGCAGAATGCATGTACTTGGTTGGACTTGCTTCGCATATATAGATAAAAAAGAGTAAATTAAATATTAAAACCAATAGCGGTATATTTCTTGGATACGATAAAAACAGTCAAGCCAATATAGTATTTTTCCAGAGAAAAATAAAATAAAAATAATCCGATGTATAAAATTCACAGACACGATTAATTTTAAAGACGAAATATGAAGAGGATTGAATTATATTTCCTCAAAATATTAAAATAAATGAAGACAATTAAGATGATAGGGACAAGAGTATCCATGATGATGATGATGATGATGATGATGATGATGATGATTATGATAAAATAGAAAGATTGCCCAAACGAACTAGAAGACGGCCTAATTTTTTGTGGTCGACAATATGAAAGATTATCAAATCGACTATTGCTATTCGATGGAAAATACGCGAAAGAGATTTAACGGAGCAATTAACTCAGAGCATTGGGATCAATGGAAATTAGCAATGAAAAATGAAATAAATGCTTTGACCGAAAATAATACTATACAGTAGTACCTCTCCCAAAAGATAAACATGTAATTTCTACGAGATGGGTCTTTATAAAAAAGATTACAGCATCATCCAATCACAAAGTCAATTTTAATATCGTAGCCAGAAATTGTTTCCTATATTTTCGGAAAGCATATTTGTTGAGCTTATGACATTTACCACTACATATGTTGAATTGAGTAATGCATAAAAAGGTGTCTCCATTCACTCAGTTCTGGGGCCGATAATGGCGAATATTTTTGTGGGTTTCGATGAAGATCAATTACTCTCTAGACCAATGAAAATCCTAGTCTATTTTCGATATGTGGACGATACATTTTGTGTCATTAATGACCAAACAGAAGCAACTACTTTTGACTCCTATTCAATAAAAAGAATTCCGCTTTAAAGTATACTTATGAAGGAGATTGTAAGTCGTCCATAGCTTTCCTTGGTGTATTGGTAACAAAGCCACTATCTAGTAACCTTACGTCAGCATACGGCAAATCTATATGGTAGGGACTGTATACACACTGAGATTCATTTTACCCCAACAAACGTAAGATGAATTTAATATGGACGTTAACACATCGTGTAATATGATTTGGTCAAACTCAAATTTGGATGTGGAATTTAAAATAATTACTTATACCTTATCCAAGAACAGGTACCCTCTGAATGTGATTAGGTTTATTAGGAAAATAACTGAGTTGTCGGAACTAAAATTCAAACAGTGAATGAATGCACCATATATCTACGTTTGCGATGGTTAAGGAGAGCCTAGCAAATCAGCTCAATAATGAAGAAATGTTATTTTGCTTCAAAAGCGCTGTTGTCTTCTTTACGAAAACGTTAATGCCATCCTCTCCAAAATATGTTCTACCCCCTCATCATAATAATAATTTAATTTACAATGTTTAATCCAACAAGACGTACCTACTAAAATCACAAATAGGACATACCGAACAACAGATACACTTGCCAACACACGCGAGTTTTCAATCACTAACAATCTCATTAAACACCCTTAATGTGCAGTGAACTTCAGAACGAACGCATTTTTAATTCTGAGCCGTGCTCACTCAGCATTTCATTTAAATATCTTAGTGACTGTTCATGTTTAGTTGAAAAGGCTTTCTCTCTCTAAACAGAGAGGATGTGTCTTATGTTTAAGCGTGATTAGTCTCTATGATCTCCAGAAAATATAAAGATGATTTATTTTAATCACTTCACTTCTTTTCTTCCTAGCACATAACGGAACGGGACGCAACGTAATTTTATTTACTATGGACATATTTTCGATTTTCCCCTTTATAAAAATCCTCCAGTACATCTTGGAGAAAACAAGGGCGAACCAGTAAGTTGACTCCTCCCTTTTATTTTTCTTCTTTGACCATTTTAAAACCAATTTAATCTTATATCATGAATTAATCATAGATTTTAATGTCTTCTCATGATTACGATATTTACATTCTGTACCTCCCAAGAACCATAATATATATATATATATATATATATATATATATATATATATATATGAACGGAAATGCGTTACTAACCTTTTTGCTACTTAGTGATAGATTCTTAATGAGAGGGTAAAATAACGGTATTATTTCCACTAAACAGAAAAAGGCGTATTTGAACTTATATTAAGTGCAATACTTAGTTATGTATTTTTCTAATGGTGAATAGAAAACGCATGTTCGACGCGTTCTCGGCTACCCCATAACCCGCTTCATCTAGTGTCTTACAATGACAGAAGAAATACCTTTACACTGGACTGGCAATGTTTTACTGAGCAGTTGCTTGAGATATCTTTAATTTCTCTTTATATTTCTATCATTGTGACTATGTCATAATTATGGCTGCTGGAGGGAAACCTTTTACCTGGAATTATAGTCAGGGACACGAAATTTGGATTAACCTTCAAGGAGCCGTCTTATTAGGGGGCGCAGAGTACTACATTATTTCTTTTGGTTAATGGATTCTGGACCAAGCAATAACATTCTTCGTTCATTTTTATTGGTTCCTACTCTGTCTAACAGCTCTAGCAACGTTTTCTAAACATATTCTATAATAAAGATAAACTTCAAGAAACAAAACAAGACTAAACCAGAAACTTCAACTAGAAGCATATATCCTTTTCTTACATCAGGGTCTACGTTCTAATCTTCCAGAGATAGGAAATCTAATTACAAGAAACTAAACCTAGCTTATTGTCTCTGTGTGAAAGTGGAAGTGGACCGTATGTTTCCCTAGATTAGTTTACGATTAAAAGATAATCAAATGTGATACAAAACTCTGACACCAAAAATTGTCATAGGCATGAATTGTGTTTAAATTATACGTATCTTTCAATGTGGTAAGGAACATTTCCAGAAAATGCTATTATTAGCCTCATATGTTTTCAGAGTCGCGTTTCTTACAGCACAGCTTAATATTTGCCCTCTATTACCACCATAACAGCGGAATTACTATCGGCTAAGTATCTCTGGGAAAATTGACCGCATTCTTTCTCACCATTACTCAGCTCAAATTCACATTTGTTAATACTTCAGTGTTTACCATCCTGAACAAGATGGTTGATGTAGGGGAGGGACTACCATGATTTCTCGATTGCCTATGACCTACCACAGATTGGTCAGGAATCCACCCATATGTCAAGTCGACAAACCACCTTGAACTTTGCTTTAAACTTTCTCAGATATGTATCCTTCTCAATTTTGTCTCTATTGAAATCTTCTGATCACTAATTAAACTCGATTAAGATAAAAAAATGTAATACACCCTCTGATGTATCTCTTCCTCGTTGTGTATATAGATATTCTATGGCTAATTGGGATATACTTCTGCACTCCATGTTACAATAGAACGTGCCCACTATAGTAGCAGACCTTACTAAGTGCTTAATTTCAGCTAAAAGCCAATAGTGTTTCCCCTCAGAATGTGCCGCCGCCATTGCGTACAGAAATCACTGTTTTGATTGCTTCCAAGGTTATAGACATTGTGTAACTAACGCCACCTTGTAAAAGAGTCATAAATAATGCAATATATTCGTATGCCCCGTACGTTACGTTTAACGTAGTTGATAAGCGGCTTGGTTCCCACCAGATTTGGCGAATAACAAACATGAACATGAAACGACTAAGGTTCTTTATCCAAACCATCAACGATGGACCTGAGGTGATCTCGTAAGCATCAGACATAGCGAAAAACATTGCAGCAAATTCTACTCTATGCCTACACCCAGTAATTCCTCCTGTGACTGAAAATATATCTGAGATACAGATATTTGTACGTGATGTTGCCAAATCTATTAAGAAAATTGATTCTAGTAAAGCAACTGGCCCCGATGGCATTTCAAACAGCTCAAAAGGCTCAAAGCCAGAACTATGTTTCATATTTCCAAAACTGTTAAAACGTAATTAGGATAATTTTTTCCTAACACACTGTAATACTTCATCAGGCTGACCAGTACGAAAAAAATCCGAAAATAGGTTATCTCCCTCTCAGTACAGATTACTCAGTCTTCTGTGCGTCATGAGCAAGTTGCTGGAATCTGTCATAAACAGAGGATTTGTTAGCCACAATAGAAATACTAATCTTTTCAATAGCATTCAATGTCCTTCAACGAGTTTTACAGCGGATGAATTGCTATATAACACAGGATTAGTGAATCTCTCTATGGGTGCTTCGTTTTTAGAGTAATAATTCTTAACATATACAAAGCTTTTTTATATATTATGGCATAAAGTCTACTTCTATATATCGCCTAATTTTGAGAGAAAATAGGTGGGAATCGAAGCTTTTGTTATAGAAAAAGAGAAACTTGATTTGGAATGAATCAAAATTAACTATTGTTCCACTTCCCCCAGGCGTACAAAGTCGGACGATCTTGGCTATTGTCGACTTTTCATGTGTTGACATAGATAGTAGTACCGACCGCATACATTTGTACGAATGATCTAAGATTGTGATTTGGAAGATTATTGATTAAGATTAGGAGGAGACGCCAGCGTAAATATTATGAACTGATTGACAACACCTTATAAACCTTACAAAGAGAAATGATTATATTTAACTGCAAATCATGTAAAGATGACCTTTATGCAATACGATAAAGACCTAAGATGTGTCAATACTAACTGCTCTAGAAACGAGGCCCCATCAAATGATACACTGATGATGTTTATATTCCAGTTAGCAAATCATATGTTAGTTTAATAGGAGATAAAACCGTATTATAGCGTAGTATTACAGAGAAGGTTGATTTTGCTAAGATCGTTGACTGCTTTTCTATTTTCACAGATTCAGGCAACTTATGCATGGCGTGCAGGAGACAGCTGCTCATTACTGAAAGACAAATAACCGATTCCAATATTAGTTAAATAGATAAAAGACTGACAACATGTTCCAATGTGCTGCTAAACATTTTTATAAAGGTTACGTTTAAACGGTTTTGCACTAATTTGAGGCGATCCCGGTTTTATTTTTTAGCACGATGATTTGAATGCTGTCAGAACCACTTACTTCATTGGAATCATGTTTTTAATTCGGTTTCACAACATCGCCGGCAGATAAATGGATGGCACACATCGTATTTTCAGTTGCAGGGGGAAATAACGGAGGTTGGCGGCTTTGTTTGCAAAGGGGGGGCATTGATGCAGCGTCCTTAGTTTGGCTTTGTTAGATTCTAACGGAATTATCCTTGGATTACTGATGATGGTTTGTCATTCGCCAGAGTTCACCTGAACCAAATCGCTGCATACCTACTTTAGATTTAGCGAGCTGATCATATGACTCCCTCGCGTTGTTGATTATCCTTTTGCAGTTGATGCTAGCAGTTCTTTAGGCGGCTTCCGTTTCAGAACATCTAATTCGGTGAAAACAATAGAAATAGTAAGAACCCTAGCTAGCTGTTTAATTTTGGTGAAAGTTCTTGAAGGGTATGAACTTTATACATCGATGCTTAACCAGTCACTCCGGTTCGATATTATAGAAAATACGTTCCTTTTAAATGTGGAACCTAGAGGTGTTTATGATATACACGTCCGGAAGCTATCGAGAGAGTATCGATACGATTTACGATGAAACGGGACATTTGAGCAGTGATTTAATTTTTGTTTTTTTCTAAATTAAGACAACTTAATGATCGAAACATCTCGAGTGAGACAAAACGAAAAATAATAAAAGTTAAGGTTGAGGTGTAAGAAAAGGTTCTAGGAAAAATATTCGTCAACATGATGCACATGGATGAGTTTGGTAACAATGTTTGTAAGAACATAAGCAACGGGGAAATCATATCAGAACTTCTTTTCATCATCTGTTTTACTTGATTAGCAATTCAACGTAGTGAATGTTGAAATCCACACTAGTCAGCGGATGAGAGTACAAAGGCTGTAGTCTATTTCCTCTCAGTGATAGTAACACCACCTTTGTTGGAATGACAGAAGGCAAATATAAAGGCAGTGTTGTAAGTGCTATTCCCAAACACATATCGTTCTGTTTAGGATTGTCTTTAGATAGGTGCAAATCACAATGAAAACCATCCCTAATGTAAGCACATATGTCCTGTTAATGATGACATGGACATCACTTTGGATGTAAAGTTTGAGTATATTTTAATCGCAAACTCATCAAGTGAAATGGTAGGTATAATGCCAGTTTCCCATAGGACTAACAAGTCGGGTTTAGTTACTTAGTGCTAAATCTAATTTTTAAATAAAAGTCTGAATTTCTATAAAATTAAATAAAATTTATTTTGTCAGTATATAAACATTTCGCTTATCTTGAATAAGATAAGAGATAGATTTGCCGGAGATATATCTGTTCGGACAACAATATTACTTTACCCTGATAAGACGAGTTGTTTTTCCATCAGGCCCATCTTGATGTATTTTCGAAAATATCTTCAACGCTACAATAATAATTCAATTTATTTATTTATTTAAATGTAATTGCACATGGCCGTGTGGTCCTAGACGTTGTATCAAAGTTTACAGCTACCCAAAAGGTGCTGAGTTCAATCCTGAACGAAGGCAGTGAAAACATTCAAAACAGAGAATCAGCAACTGTGTCCCAGAGCCGAGCTGGAGTCCGAACACGGTACCCCCGTAATAATAATAAAGGGTTGGGTTCGAGACTCCTAACAAACGGTTCCCCAGTTCGATACAAAACACTTGATGAAGGCCGGAGGGCAAAACGGCCGAAACGTTGTGACGGTAACAACCAAGATGAGGAAGTCAGTCCGACAATCTCAATCAATGACAACATCTCATCTCAAAAATACAGACAATTAACACTCTGCAATATGTTTGGTAGATATTGTAAAGTATAGATATTCAGGTCAAACTATAATTGTTCACAAAATTCGCCAGAATTGTTTCTTTTTCTTTTTAATCGAATGTTTTGAAGAATGCTCATAAAAGGAAACACCTTACATATAGCCGTTCCCATGCCCCAAATATAAGTGTTGAGTAATTCGTAATTCTTAGTAACTAAGAATTTGAATATTTCAATAGAATTCCAAAGACTATTTATATGAGGTACTCTTTTTTCTTTTACATATAGAAAACATTCACGGACTTAATCCACCTTCTATTATTAATTTATTATATTTTGTCCGTTCTCCCCGCTAAAATATTCATGGGATCTCCTAACCTTAAACTCGGGTTTCTCTTCTTTATTGCGTTTTGAAACCGTTTAATTGTTCTTTCTTTATTTTCTAACTGTTCAAAAAACATACTGTCTTCTCTAGAAACACCCACCCATATTATATATATATATATATATATATATATATATACATACATATATATATATATATATATATATATATATATATATATATATATATATTCACCGTACCTAGTTAAAAGAAAACATATCAAATATTTCGCAGGAACCAAGAGGGCAAAAATTGAACTCTAATTAGAAATAATGTAATACCTTCGGCATTATAACTAAAACAGATGTCGTTAATATTTGGATCAGGTGCGCTCATTTAGAAAGAGAAGCTCTCAAATTCGCTCTTTCTGTCACTTTTATCTGTATCTTCCTTCTTCAGAGTATTATTTGTCTACATCTTTGAGTGGCACCTAGGCTTCGAAACAAAGTACTTCATATAAATTGAGTGGTTCCGT
>NC_136486.1:88961136-89061136 GCF_053919585.1 Euprymna scolopes | reverse complement strand
GTCGAAATTGGTAATATATCAAAGAATTATGAACAATGAGGAAATGTGCGTTAATTGATTGGTGTGTTTGTAATGAAATAATCAGCCCAGGCAATATACCAAAGTTATTATTTTAATAAGGGAGTGGCAATAATGTGGGTTAAAATTATGAAACATAATTGCCGAAAATAGTAATATATCCAAGAATTATGAAAAATGATGAAATGTGAGTTACATGATTAATGTGTTTGCAATACAAAAACAAACCCAGACAATTCATCAAAGTAATTATTTTAGTAAGGGGGCGATTACGTTCGTTTAAATCATGAAAAATGATTGTCTAAATTAGTAACATATCCAAGAATTATGATATGTGAGTTAATTGATTGGTCTGTTCGTAATAAAATAATCAACCAATACAATATATCACAGTTATTAACTAGTAAGGAGGGGGTGAAATGTGGGTTTAAAATAAAATAATGATTACCGAAATTAGTACCATATACAAGAATTATGAAAAATGATAGAATGTTTATTTATTAAGTGATGTGTTTGTAATGAAATAATCAGCCCAGACGATATATCAAAGTTATTATTTTAGTAAAGATCGGGTGATAATGTGGTTTGAAATAATGAAAATGATTATCGAACTTATTAACATATCCAAGAATTATGAAAAATGATGAAATATGAATTAATGGATTGGTGTGCCTGTAATGAAATCATCAGTCAAGAAAATATATCATTTTTTTATTTTAGTAAGGGGGCGATAATATGGGTAAACATTATGAACACTGATTCTTGAAATTAGTAACATATCCGAGAATTATGAAAAATGATGAACTGTGAGTTAATTGATTGGCGCGTTTGTAATGAAATAATCAGCACAGGCAATATATCAAAGTTATTATTTTAATAAGGGCCGGGGCAATACGGTTTTTACAAAATAGCTAGAATAATATGCAGAGCACTCAAAGAATGCCCATCAGCAATATATTACATATGAAAGATGCTGCTGTGGAATTTCCACACGTCCCGCTAGTTATTATTATTATTATTATTATTATTATTATTATTATTATTATCATTATTATTATTATTATTATTATTGTTATTATTATTTGTAATATTATTTTAAAGTATGAAACATGAATTTTATTTGTTTATTCACTATATAAAAAGAAAACCGGTGATTGACAAGGACACGTTCTATATGTTTTCAGTTCAAGGACTAATGCTTTGCTTAATCGAGGCCAACTGTTTTCTTAGCGTAATGCATTGAAACAATCAGCCTGTGTAATATGTATGCGTGTATTAGGAGATATATTTGTTATTAATTGTCAATGTATATAACACACCGCATAAGGTTTGAGCCTGATATACAGATATCAACACTAATTAAAAATGTATCTCCTTTTTATAAAATATCCATGCCTCAATGACTCATGTCAAAAGTTTTGTCCAAATGCATTATTAATATATGATTTACTATTAGCTGTATTTTACTTAAGCTACTTATATTTTTTTAACTAATAGGAAAATATTCCATGAGTTCAAAATGCATTCCTTTCTGGTAGGAATAGACATTGTTTAAACAAAGCTGTAGCTTATTAAATAATAATCGGGATAAATCTTGTTGAAAATAAAAGTAAGACAGATAATGTTTCCATAAAAATAAAAATGTACATGAAATTCAAATTCGACAGTTGTCCTGGAAATTAAGCGAAGTTTAACGGCATTAGCTTAGAGTTACGTTGTGGCACTTTATTCCAGTGCATAATTTCCTTCCCTCTATCGGCCTCCTTTTTGTCCGGACAGTATGGGGTGAGCAGACATATTTCTGTCTCTCCGTAAACGAGAGGAGCCCCCCTCCTCTCATCATTAGTTAGGTTAGTTAGTATAATTTTGAAGATTATCATGTGTAAATTGTATTGTAATATATCTTTTATACATAATGTAGAATAAATAGATAATTATGTTTCATATATATTACGATTGTGTCGTGTTGTGTGTGTTTCTTGTGTTTGCCATAAATGTATCCATTAAACAACGAGGCGGTCCTGAGGACGAAGAAAGATTACAATCAGAATGCCACCAGGGTGAAGATATCATCTTGAGAGAATAAATGAGCCACACACGCACATCCAACATCTCAAGTATGATTTTAATCCTGATGCACCGACTCTAATGACTGCCTCATCTTCACATCTTCATGGGATCGTTTCTAAGAGATTTAGTGTAACACATGACGAGGGTCTCACGCCAGTGACTTGCTGATCGTATTATAGCGTAAGAAAAAAAGATTGATGATTGAAGAAGCCAGCGTACTCAGCATTTTGCATGCATATTTCTCAATGAGAAATCCATGTTAATGTGGCTACCATGTATGCATACACACGATGAAACACTACAAGCGGTGGATTGTTTTCCACGGAAAGTGATCTCTTGGTAAAGGAAACGTGTATTGATAACACTCTGGAGTCAAATCGGTTGTCCGTTGAAGTGACAGACAGAAAAATATGTAAAAAAAGTGACAAAAATTAAAATTATGTTAAAGCAACGTATTGGCATACACAATATATGTGCTTGATTGAGTAAGTAAAAAACAAACATAATCAATAGCGAGCATTATATAACAGTCAGGGAGAACCGGTGATGCCCGGGATTGAATAAGTATCAACGAATGTTTTATATATTTATTGACATCGCCGAAATCGATCAGTTTCCCATCAAATCTAGCAGAGAAACACGGGGGTGTACCGGGAGAAAGCTTTACTTGCCTTACTCCAGTGATTTATTTCACAATACATTGCCCTTAAAATGCATCTATTGTTGATTTTATGTAATTATTCCATATAATGGCTTGAATAAAAGATTAAAATGCAAAACATCAAGTATCATCGTTTAATTATCCTCTTAACAAATAACATCTATTTCGATTGCCACAACAAGGAACCTAGTTTTGAATTTATACTACGAAACATTTTGCTTTCGCGGTGGTCAAACTTTTAAAATGAACTTGGGATATTTAACTGTGTAACCGTGTTAAATTTGGTAAAATAACATTATTTCTGTTCAAGCGACTTTTATACTAATCAAACGCATTCCGATACAAAACTGTTGGTAGGGACTTATATATACGGAAGATATGAACTCTTCTGTACTATATAAAGAGACTGAGAACTAACGACTTTCAGTGTAGTCTGTGTAATGTCGTAGTACGTGAAAGCAGATGTATCAACCTTGACAGTCCGTCAAACAGAATCTGAGCCATTGGGTTTGCCTATTTTGTTGTCGACTAATGCAAATCTTCGTGGTTGACCTAAGTAGGTCAACTCTCTCGAGTCGTGCTTCCGGGCTTTCGGTAGGAGCAAGTATATCCTTTGTTGTCTGGGAGGCACACACTTGGAACTGCCCATGGGCTAGTCAGACTAATTTTTTTTTTAAGAGATGGGGCCTTCCCGTTGGGATGCTGACCAATTTTTTCACCTTCCAAACTTGTGTCACATCTGCTCGCAGGGAAAGGGAATTAAATATCGTGGTCTGTCAACATTCGTATACGTCATCTTAGCATACGTTCTATATTTTTTTTCTTTTTGTATCTTCTGTTTGATTTCAATATAAAAAAACAACATTTTATCGACTACATCCATGTCTTAACAACATGATAAAGCTGTTCAGTTGCGAAGGCGATGTGGTGGCTTGATTAAAGAAAGTCGACCTAGTTGCAAAGCTCCAAAATATAGGGGAAGTTGCTACAGTGATATCGTTGTTCCTGGAGGGTGATGCGTTAGCCCTATATTTGGAGCTGAGCTCCCGTGAATAGGAGGACGCTGAGGCAATCATAGTCAGATTAATCCAGGCATTTGCGGAAAGGCCGTTTGAGGCATACAACAAATTAAAAGAGAAGAGATGAACGGGGGAATCCCTCGATGTATGTGCAATGAAGTCAAAAGATTTGTAGAACTGGCAGGAATTCGGAGCCAGGTAGCGAATCACCTGGCAAAGATGTCATTCTTTGCTGGGTTTCCGGAGGAGATTTCCAAGAGGCTGCAGCAGGTTCCAGGTATCGACACTCTGGAAGTGAGTGATCTGCTTCGAAATGGAAGAATATTAGTGAGCACCTAACCCTCTGGGGCCGTAGGAACGGTGGCAACAGCACGGAAGGATGAGAGCAAAAGCGCCCGAGATCGCGAGGCGCGTGTTTTGAATGTGGGGGCCTGCACATTTGGAGAGACTGCAGGAAGTTCTTGAAAAGGATTGTGTACTACATGTGTAGTTAGAGTGGTCATATGGCAGTTAACTACAAGACTCCGCGAAACTGCCAAGGAGGAGCCGAAGCGCCAGCGGCTGGCCCGACTTGGAAATAATGGCGTTCGATGTTCGGATTAGTCGCCAAGGCACCGCAGGAATTCGATAGGGGAGCGGCTTCGGGACTAAAGCTGAAACGAAATGCGTCAGGTAGCCTGGAATTTCGAAGGGGAAACGAGATTCTACAAATGAAAGAAGAGCTCAACAAGCGGAGCGTTTTTCGATATTGATATTAGGCATTGGGTAAGCGTCTAGTTCCGTGAATCTATTAATGGTATCGCTGTAGTCGACTATCATTCTTTTCTTATGATTCTCATTCGAAGTTACAAGAACTTGCGCTCGCCACGGAGATATCGAAGGTTCAATTATGCCTTCTTTCAACATTCTAGCAGTCTCTTCTTTTATGAATTTGTTGGCGGCAAAAGTGTAACGTCGGGATTTTGTCGCAATAGGAGTAGTATGAGGAGAAAGATTAGAAAAGAGAGGAGGGGGTGGAACGTTTATGGTAGGAAAAAATTATTCGTGTTTATAGCTCCAATTATAAGTTTGTCTCTAGGACCGTCGAATTAAAGTGTTACTTTTTTATATTTTTTAAAAATATCTTTTCCGATTATTAAATCAATGAAAAGGTTTTCAATGATTTCAATTGTTATTCCAGAATGGGTTTTATTGAAGTGAATAGTATCAGTAAGTAAAGAATTGCCTTTTAGAAAGGTTTTATTAACTGTAAAATACACGTACGCTCTTGAAATGATCGAGCGGGAAAATGAAACAGAGGGCGCTTTTATTATGAATGTCAATCCCAAGGGGGATAACTCTTAACAACAAATTAAATCATAACATTTTCCCCGTCCTAAAGTATTCAAGTAAGGGGTAATTAATTATAGACAATTTTTTTTTTTTTTTTTTTTTACAATCACATAAGAATCATTTTATTTACAAATAACATATGAACCCAAACTGCAGTTTTTTCAGTATTTAGTCACAAAATCCTTATATTTACTAGGGAATTGTCGAACTCGGGACGACCTCCGCACAGATTGGCAGGAATGCTGATTTTCAGTATTATTTTTTAGTGAAATCTGATTTTCTTCAAGATCAGACGATTGATTTTTGTCTTCCTCATGACCAATGTTTTCATTAGTAGAAGGTTCAAATAAAGTCTCTGAAGTAGTAGGATTATTATTAGAGTTTTCTTCATTTGATGAGTTTGGAGCTAAGTCTCGAACGTTGACAGTGGTTTCAGTATTAGAAGGTAGTTGAACATAAGCGTAGTGGGGGTTGACATCTATTAGGGTGGCAGGCGTTACAGGAGGGTCATGTTTACTTGTTTTAGTGTGGTTTCTAATATATATTGGGCCTGGTTTAACCCAAGAAGGAATTGAAATTCCGGAAGCAGATTTACGACTATATTTAAATAGTCTATCATGGGAAGTCATATTAGTGGCAGTACAAAGTAATGATCTAATTGAATGAAGTGCGTCCGGTAGTATGTCTTCCCAATAAGGTAGTTTCATTTGATTAGAATGTAATGTTGTTTGAATGGCCTTCCATAAGGTACCGTTGAGTTTTTCAATCTGTCCATTACCTTCAGGATGATATCTACTTGTTTTAGAAGTAGCAATTCCTTTTTTGTGTAAAAAATCCTTTATTTCTCTTGCTAAGAAATCAGAAGCACGGTCAGTATGTATCATGTCAGGCAAACCAAAAATTGAAAAGAGTTTGTTTAGACAGTGGATAATGGTTTTGCTTGTCATATCTCTGCAAGGAAAAGCGAAAGGAAAACGGGAATACTCATCAATTAGAGTAAGTAGATATTTGTTGCCATGTATAGAAGTAGGTAGAGGGCCTTTAAAATCAAGATTTAATCGTTGAAAAGGTAATATGGCTTGAATGAGAGTCCCTCTATTGGTATTGGCGAATTTGGGTGTCAGTAATTGACAGGATGAGCAAGAGTCAGTAATATTCTTAATTTGATCCAAAGTAAAAGGGAGGTTCCTCGTTCTTATAAAATGGCTTAGTCTTGAAACACCAGGATGACATAATTGCTTATGTAAATCACGAAGATCTTGTAGATTGTAAGTAAGAGCAGAGATGCGAGAGAATGTGTCAGCAGCAATATTTTCAGGTCCAGGTCGATAAACTATAGTGAAATTGTATTGGGATCATTCTATACGCCAACGACATATTTTGTCATTCTTAATTTTTGATTTTCTTTTATTGTCGAATATGAAGCTGATGCTCTTCTGATCTGTGATGACTTTAAAGTGCCTGCCGAGTAGAAAATGTCGCCACTTACGGACAGCTTCTACAATAGCGGCTGCCTCTTTTTCTACTGCATGGTGCTTAATTTCGTTAGTATTGAGAGTTCTTGAAAAAAATGCAATAGGACGACCTTCTTGATTTAGTGTTGCAGCAATGCAATAGTTACTAGCGTCCGTTTCTACTTCAAATTCTTTATTTGGATCTACCGTTATTAAAGTGGCGTCTTTTAGATCATTTTTCAATGTTTGAAAAGATTTTAATACAGATGGAGGTAGTGGAAATTCTTTGTTTTGATTTAGTAATAAAATTTTATCAGAAAATTTTTTAATGAATTTGCAGTAATAGGAAAACATTCCAACTATTCTTTTTGGAGATTTAATATTCAGCGGAGGTGGCATTTCGAGTAATGGTTTTAGTCTTTGATAATCGGGAGCTATTTGATTATTTTCTATGGTGTAGCCGAGTAGAGTAATATAACTAGAAGAAATTATGCTTTTATTTTCATTTAAAGTGATGTTATATTGTTTAGCAATTTTGTAGAATTTTTGAAGATTGTAATCGTGTTCTTCTTGATTTTTTCCACATATAGTTACGTTATCAACATACGCAAAGGTATCGGTTAGATTTTCTTTTTCTATAATATAGTCTATGCTCCTCTGGAAAGCACTTACTCCATTGGTGACACCAAAAGGAAGACGAGTAAATTGAAAAAGTTTGCCACTTACTTCAAACGCAGTGAATTTACGATCAGCATCATTTATAGGTATTTGGTGATAAGCAGATTTTAGGTCGAGAGTAGAGAGGATGTTATATTGAGCGATGTCGTCTACCATCTTATTGATATTAGGCATTGGGTAAGCGTCTAGTTCCGTGAATCTATTAATGGTATCGCTGTAGTCGACTACCATTCTTTTCTTATGATTCTCATTCGAAGTTACAAGAACTTGCGCTCGCTACGGAGATATCGAAGGTTCAATTATGCCTTCTTTCAACATTCTAGCAGTCTCTTCTTTTATGAATTTGTTGGCGGCAAAAGTGTAACGTCGGGATTTTGTCGCAATAGGAGTAGTATGAGGAGAAAGATTAGAAAAGAGAGGAGGGGGTGGAACGTTTATGGTAGGAAAAAAATTATTCGTGTTTATAGCTCCAATTATAAGTTTGTCTCTAGGACCGTCGAATTTAAGTGTTACTTTTTTATATTTTTTAAAAATATCTTTTCCGATTATTAAATCAATGAAAAGGTTTTCAATGATTTCAATTGTTATTCCAGAATGGGTTTTATCTTTCAGTATTAAATCCACGACAGCTTCGCCAGTTATTTTAGCATGTTGATCGGAAGCAGCCAGAGCTATAGTTTTGTTTTTAGGTATTGTGAAGAGTTTAAGTTTGTTAGCAGTATTTTCATTAATGAATGTTTTTACACTGCCGGAGTCCACCATAGCGTTCACGAAGTGCCCGTTAATTTGGCATTGAGTGAATGTGACATCTTTGGAGTTAGTTCCTAGTCAGGATAGAGAAGGTGAGGGGTAGTCAGAGTCGTCATAAAGAACAGCAGTATGAGTGTTAGAAATAGAAGATTTACACACTTTAGCCCAATTACCTTTTTTTTTGCATTTTTTACATTCGGCGTTTCGTGCAGGACATAAATATCGAGGATGACGTGATTTTCCACATAAAAACAAACCCCTTTTGGATGCATATTTTCTTTAGTCACAGCTATACGATTGTAGCCCGAAGGATTATTTGTAGCTGCTACAGTAAAGTTATTTGCGTAGCTTATCGAATGCTTTTCTGCTTGTTCAAGAGATCTGGTCGTGGCATATGTGTCTTGTAAAGTCAGGATGGGTTTTTCTAACAGTCGTTGTCGGATGGACGTAGAAGAAATTCCGCCGATGAAAGCTTCCCGAATGTATTGATTTTTGTTTTCTTCAGCAGAAACCGCTTCGAAGTTACATGTTTTGGCAAGCATTTCCAATTGTAGTATGAAGGCATCTATATTTTGTGTTGTTTGTTGCTTCGTCGTCATCAATCGATATCTATTATAAACAATATTTTCAGGTTTTAAATAAGCGGCGTCCAATGTTCTTAATGCACTATCGTAGTCGGTTTCATCGCTTATTAAATCGAAAACAGAGGCTGAAATACAATTGATCAAGGCAAATAAATTATCTGAAGTGTTTTCGATTAATCCGTTATTATGTGAGCGGATATAATTCTGGAGGATTGATTTCCAATGCCTATAGGATTTTTCGGAATTAGGGCATGTAGGTTCCACCTCGAATCTGTCGGGACGTAAGATTCGATCCATTATTTTTTATTTTTTTTTTTTACAGTTAATAAAATTGAAGTGAATAGTATCAGTAAGTAAAGAATTGCCTTTTAGAAAGGTTTTATTAACTGTAAAATACACGCACGCTCTTGAAAGGATCGAGCGGGAAAATGAAACAGAGGGTGCTTTTATTATGAATGTCAATCCCAAGGGGGATAACTCTTAACAACAAATTAAATCATAACATGCGGCAGGCTGATTGGACATTACCCCATTGCCGGCTGGCTTAGACTAGCATGCAACTGCATCAAGAGACATGCCTAACGTAGAGGATTAGATGATAGAGTGGGAGGAAGAACGACCCCCTTGATTGAAGTGGTCCAGAAAGAATTAGAAAACCAAGACCCAGTTCAGTGAACGTGGAACGTGCCGCAAACACCGGATGGGGTCGTGTGGTGTGATGAAACAGATTGCAACAGGGGCTGTCTTGGAAGTAGGTTGAGTGGTTGCAGAGGATTCGGCCTGTCTATGGAAGAAGGATGATGCTAACCCCATTAATGTAGCAGAATTGGATGCAGTTTCCAATGCAGTTAATCTGGTCTTAAAATGGGGATTATGCAACATCTGTGTGAAAACAGACTCTGCCAATGTGTTTGCTTGGCTGAAATCGATGATTTCACATGACAAAAGGGGAAGCAGAGATGTTAGTGAAGCGTAGGCTCGGGATACTGGCTGAGCTGATGCAGAAGTTTTATTTGAAGCTGCCCCTGAGAAGAACAAAGCGGATGCTCTAACAAGAGTGAGAAAAGGCTGGCTTGTACCAACAAAAGAGCATATTGCTGCAGTGACTCATCTGGATAAGTCTTGGGTGCGAGAGTTGAACAATCTACACCATATGGTGAGAAAATTTGATCCGAGTGTCCCAAAGGAACAAGTGAAGCAAGTGCTCAGGTCTTGTGACAAGTGTCAGTAAATTGACTCTGCTCCAAGGTGAAATAGCTTTTAACCGACAATGGTACTGCTTTTAGATCGGCATCAGTTGCGGATGTGCTACAGAAATGGAGTATCCATCAATTCTTTAGAGCTGCCTATAGACCTAGTGGCAACGGGATTGTAGAAAGAAACCACCGGAAAATTAATGCAGTGACAGAGAGAGGGGAAAGCTCGCCCGAGCAGGCGGTCTATTAGTACAACATGTCACCTAGATCATGGCAACAGCAAGGGACAGTTATACGACTGCCAATATGCAAATACTCCTGGAGGCATCCGAGGATTGTGCCGGCTAGCAAGGAGACGGAGACAACAGGGACCATCAAACTCGGTGACGAAGTATGGGTGAAGTCCCCAGGGGTGCGATGAACCACCCAGTGGAGCAGAGGAAGCATAAATGGGGAAAATACTAGCAACAACATTGCGGTAGATGGAGTACCGAGACATATTCTTGATATCATGCCAGTGGAAAATGAAACGGGGGAAAGCGATGTGCAGCGGGAGGATGGCGAGACAACTCAGAGACCAAGTAGGGAAAGACGACCGCCACACTGGATGAGGGATTATGATATGTGATCCAGAGATCAGGGATACATGTTGCCTAAAGCTAGCAGAAGGAAAGGAGAAAAAGAAAGGGGAAACAGATCAACCGAACAGAGGTCTTACCGCGTGTGTGTCGGGCGAGGTTGAGCGAAAGAGGGAGAGAAATTGAGATGGCGGCCATAGTTTTAAAAGGTATGCCCTGGTGAAAGTCACGCGAAATCACGTGAAATAGCGCGGGAGACATGTATAAAAGGAGTTGACAAGTTAGGTGGGCGAGAAGCAGACAGACGAAGGTTGGTTTAGTGGTTATCTCAAATCCGGCGGTTGTTGGCTTGCAAAGACACTTTCATTTTTTTCTATTTCTTTAATTTTGTTGTCCTAAACCAGAAACACTTCACTGGACAACATGGTTCTTGAATTTACTAAAGAAATATAACGACTTAACGAAGAAAGAATAAATTCTAAAAAGTGGATACTCACAAAAAAAAACTTAGCGACAAATAACGCAAATTTAAAAGGGATACACAACGAAAATATACGGGTACGGCAAAAAACAGATTAAAAAGGTTACTCTATGTCTGAATAGCCTTTATGTAAAATTTCAAATGTTTAGACCAGAAATTATCTGAGTAATTTAATAGAGACCACACACGTCATTTTTTTTTAAACTTTGACTCCTATTATGACTCTTAACATTTATAAGTTTGAGCTCAAATCAAGTTATTAAGTTAGATCAGATCCATGTGCAAGGAACCTATATCTAAAATTTAAAGTGTTTATACCCAAAATTGTCGGAGGAGTTTGGTAGAGTTCTCTAAGGTCAAATCATTTTACTTTGACCCCTTTAACAGCAAAATGTCTGGCCAAAAACGGATCACAAAGATTTTCCCAAATCTCAGTTCCCTGTATATCAAATTTTGAGTCTGTGGACGTAAAGTTTACCGAGTTGCTGTGTAGGGAAATGTACACAGAGAGACACACAGACAGACACACAGACATTTTCACTTTTATAGATAGATTGGACGCAATACGTAGTAATGATTTTAAAAGTTAAAAAAGACACGTGCGCCACCACCGAAAATCGAAACTAAAACGTTCAGCTCACGATTTGTTTTTACCTCTGTCGTAAATGACTGGGCTATGAAGATATTTATAATGCAGGGGTTAAAATTAAAACGTGAACCAATAGCTACTACATTTTGCATTCAACCTTCACCTGGCATGTTTTAAATGCTCACACTTTTGCACTGTTTTTTTTCGGGTAAAACCCAAATGTAAAGATTCGCATTGATTCAAATACCATATATATGAAGTTTCATATCTGTAGACCAAAATCCCTAGCAGGAGTTTGGTAGGAAACATTTGTTAAACAAAAATATATACGTACACATAAATATATATGGAAACAGTTTTGTGTTTACTATAAACTTTTTACACAAATATTATGCAAGTATAAATTATGTAGAATATCTGCATGAATATAATTACATGTAATAGTAAACTAAAGATGATCATCCCATGAGAAAACTGATTAAACTAACAGGAAATTAATTAAAATGAATGTTTAAAAGAATATGCAAATAGGCCAGATCTTTTGCTAGTGAATGCAATTCAACAGCCCATGTATGAGAAAGTTGTATATTCTTTTTAAATAAATAGAAAAGAGGGGTTTTAATATAAATATCAATACGCACACAAAAACGAATTTAAAGGAGTATAGAAGAAAATAGATAAATGCCCGTAATTTATTATCTGTTTGAGTAGGTCTTTTAAGTATTAAACTCTGTTTTATTATCCGTGATCGTTTAGTGTATAAGTCTGGCTAAACGGCGTGTTCAACTAGTCTCTGAATGTGGGTGAGTATGTGTCAGAACATAGAACAATACACATAACGACGTGCCTGGTACATTCTTCTGAGCAGATTCGCCAACGTCTTAGATGAGCTAGTTCTGTTTAACAGAGATGCATGCAAGATAGGAACCCAAGACGAATTGTTATTCTTATATATATATATATATATATATATATATATATATATATATGTATGTATATATATATATATATATATATATATATATATATATATATATATATATATATGCATACACCCCCCAGGCATTTCGTCACAGCAGAAACTGCAATAAATGACAAACTTGCCTCGCGATTTCATTTGAAAACCCTCGATCTCTTTTGGAAGCCTGTTTACCTTCTCTGGTCTCTTCAGCGTCTAAGAACAAACTCACTAAGATTAACTCAGTTTTTTCATATCGGAACCTTCAAATCTAAACCGTTTCCCGTTTGCATACTTTCTGGTGCAAATTGATCAGTCACAGGGTCTGATTCATGTCACAGCATAACCTTTTTTACCCTTTATGCACCTGCATCTTCCTCACTAATCGTTTCCACGGTTCGATCTATTGTTTACTTCGATAGATAGATAAACCGATGATTGAATAAATATTTTCCATTTTTTTATCAAAATAGAATGGCGAAACACACATTTTCTACTTCTTCTCTTTGATTTAAGAGGGACCAAATATACCCATCCGCTGGCAAAGAAAGCTTAATACAATAATCTAATGTAAAATAAAATTTACAATTAATGCCATGTATCGTTACTACTTGTGCTATTTCGGAATTACGACGTGGTCAATAAAATCCCCGGCAACCAGCCGCCACAAGTTGAGGTCCTTTGTCTCATCGGCACACACGAATCATTATTACTTGTTTTAAAGACAAGCTCTTCATATCATGAGTGGCATCAAAAATTTAAAAAAGATCTTCAACATTCTAGGGCTCATACTCTGTCATTATCGACATTCAGTCACTCTAATAATTCTGGTGAACAAAACAAAAAACCCAAAAAAAACCTTATGGTCAGCGAATTAATTTTCAGAATAAACCATTTGACATACATATCCTTCGGATTTCATCAGATATGGGATGCCTCGACCATCAGCAAGAGTCATGGAAAGGAGGCAGATCCACATCTTAACTAACCCAACGAGTTGCACCATCCATATGGTTCCTAGCGGATCCTTTACTGAAGCGAGGGCTCGGCACGTTGCGATTCAATCCTCTATCGCTGTGTCAAGGCAACCAAAATCAGGAAACTCCCTATTCATATAAATCTAAAGACCCTAACCAAGTATCTCGATACTACAACACCCACTATCTTAACTGATCAACAAATTATTCGTTTCGGCCTCGTTTAATCTGTGACCTCTGAACTCGTGCGAGTAATTTTCTGATCGACAATGACCAGTTGTGACCCTTTTCAATTTAGTAGGACCCGTCAGTTGTGCTGGTCATTCTTCCAATCGTGGCCGGGGCTTGTTAGTTTTTCTCGTGTTAGAGTTGATATGCCGTCATCTCGCTGGACGGTCGAAAATACACTTTACAAATATGTAGCTCATATAGTGGACAAATAGTTATAAGACCTTCCCTCTTTCTTTCTTTCTTGGCAGTGCGGCATTAGTAATACGAAGCGTCTTCGAGAGGCGATAAGGGATCATTCCTAACTGTATAACTCTGTGACTGACCGAGTAATTCACTTTTTCGGCTCTGCACAAAATTATATATTGAAGAGCAGGGTAACGTGGGGCGTTTCGTCCCAACCAATCGATCACAGCAGTGTCACTTTCCCATGCCTACATTTGTTCCCATTTTTACAATTCTCACACAATCGCATCTGAAAAAGTTGCGTGTTGTTTATCAGATATTTGAGGACACACTCGTGATCCCTTGGTCATATTACTGTCCTTGAGGTAGAAACATTCATTCTCAAATATATAGATTCGCATTATTTCAACTAGCTCAACTGGTGTCAACAGATAAAACCCATGATGAATATGCCACAACCATTTATTATTTTGTGATTTTCTCTCAGCAGGGGTTCTTGCAGTTGCACGGACGTACCATATTTTATAAAGGGATATATTTGTCTGTTTTTAAACTTTCAATTTCTCCCTTAGAAAGTCCAATCGCCTTTTGGATCGGTCATGTTGTACTACCTTATCTTTACACCTGAAATGACGCAACACAATGGCCCAGTGCCATTATGGTTGTCCATGCATGACGTTAGGGCACAATTGATCCCCAAAAATGAGCTTACACAAACATTAGCAAGAAAAAAGCACGTCATTATCACAAATCATAGACTCATGCTGAGATCACGATAATTTCCATCACAGCTATCACGCGCTTCCATAAGCACCTAACCCCTAGAAGTTACAGATTTTTTTTTCTTATAACAATACGAGATCATTTACCTGTATCTCCCGCCCATTCTACGCATATTCAGAGAAAAAATCCTATGAAAAAAAACAAAGTAAACAAGGCCTTCGCAACAATCTCGAAAGCAAGATTAAATAGTGACTAAACTTTAAGCCTTCAAAACTTACTTAAAACCCGGTAGTCTGTTTCGTTTTCCGTCAAGAACTTAAGTATTTCGTCTGCTTTCTTTTGTATTTTTCTTTTTTTACTACTCACTAATATGCTCACTAGTCAAGACACATTCGCCCCAAGTCTGTGATACAATACAATGCATAAAAAATGTACAAAATTGGGTATAATTCACATACCGTCATTTACTTAAAAAAATCCTGTAACACATTTAAGTACAAATATTTCACAAAAGTTACATTTCGTTTTCCGTCCTTTTTACATCAAACAGTAAAAACAATAGTTCTGTTAAAATGTGAACAGTACAGTTCCTTATGAACAGAATTTCGTTGCATGATTCCCAGCAATAAATAATTCTTTTGTTTTTTTTTAATTTCTTCCCCACAGTCCGACAAGATAACTCAGTTCAAAGAGGATAGCATAAAATATATTTTTCACAGGCCAAACAAAAGAGCTCAAAATTCGTTTCGATTCCTTTCTCTTTTCATATAATCCTTTTTCTTTTTTGCTTCCTTCCCCAACGAAAATTTATGAAATATAAATAAATAAAACATTTTTAAAAATTCCATTTCAACAACAAATATCAGGAATCGCTTTCACTAAAAAGATTCATTCTAATTTCAAACGTCGCAATTGTTCATTCAAAAATCAGTCCCAATTAGTCTTTTTTAATAAGTAACCTAACTTTGTTTAGGAGTCACCACTATACGAAAGACTGTTTACATGCATGCGTTACGTTACTGTAGTAACTGCCCGCTGACTGCGAAAAGGACCCTTATTCTCTCTCTCTCTCTCACACACACACACACACACACACACACGCATTCATTTTCATCCTCTCATTTTTCCTTCTCCTTTCGCCACGTTCCCCCCTTCCCCCCATTTAACATATATGGTAGGCTCTCGCATAAATCCAATTCACGACTAACCCAAACGATGTACTTATTATAACAAACAGTTAATAATTAATCATTTAAATCAATTATAACAAGTTTTTTTTCTTATCCTCACTGGAAATATACATTAAGAAAACGATTATTCAAGCTCAAACTCTTCAAATATGTTTACACATACCAAAATGTATAGCGTTTCTCTTTCTTTGATTAGATATCACACAAAACATCATTATGAACATTTAACATATTTTCGACACACTTGTATTCACCCTGATTTTGACTTTATCTTAATTTTTTGTGTATTTTTAATTATAATTTTCTTATGTCTATTTCGGTTGTCGATTTATTTCTACGAGATGGGACTCCTTTGTATATCATTGTGTCTATTTTTCTTTGCTCATATGAGTGCCTGTTTCCTATTCCTCATGTGTGTGTGAGTGTTTTTCCAACTTTGTTCTTTCAATAGTTCTGTCGATCCATTTATGCTGTTTTCATTTTTTTTCTCTCTCTCGTATTGCTCCTTATAGTGCATAGCTCATCTAAGTACGAGATGTTTTATTTTGTAATGGTTTATGGCTTACTTATTTTCTTTGTGTATTACTTTTTATATATTTAATGTTTTTAATTATTACACTGTTTGTTTAATTTCCTTATTTATCTGTCCGGTATGCTCATCTAATTCCTGAGTGTTTGGGCGTGTGTGCCAGAGCATAGAATAATGGACATGACGACCTACCTGTCTTCTGCTGGGATGTTCTTCTGAGAGGATTCGCCAACGTCTTAGTGGAGCTAGTTCTGTTCAAAAATGATACAAGCCAGGCAGGAACACAAGACACATGGTTTCTTAAATATATATATATATATATATATATATATATATATATATATATATATATATATATATATATATATATATATATATTGGTTCACTCCTTAGGAATTTCGTCCCAGCAGAAACTGGATATTAGGCTTGTGGTTTTATTTGGAAATTAACCCACTTTTTGAAATCCGAACCCTTGACACATCAAACCCGGTCCTAGTTCGAATACATTCCGGTGCAACTTGATCTGTCACAGAGTTTGATTCATGTCACAGCGTGCCCCTTTTACCCTTTCTGCACCTGCATCTAATTGTTTCCCACGAAAACATACATTTTCTACTTCTCTTTAATTTAAGAGGAACCAAATATACCCACCCAGCTGGCAAAGAAAATTGGCATACCTTAATCCACTGCAAAACTAAAGTTGCAATTAATACCAGGTTGTGCTAATTCTCACGCCATGTCGAAACTATGAAAAAGTGTATACTATATATAAAATTAGAATAAGTATCATGAAAGTAGTACAACAGTAACTGAATCTTCAGAAACAACACATGCTTCAACAACTGAAAACCGATAAAATATACAAGAAAACAAAAGAGAGAGATAAATTCAACAACATGAAGTAGTAATAAAGACTCTGGAACTGTTTCTCAAAAGCTTCACTAATAAACCTAACAAGTACAGTAATACAGCGTCTTCGCAAAACACGATAAAAGCACCGTAGTGACGTTTACCTGCGTTTCAGAATAAGACCAAAAGTTCGATGCATTCCTAAAAGCAATATGAAGACATTTACAACGTAGATTGCGGAGATTGGCCTTATACAAAAAGCGTTTGAAAACGCGAATGGGAAAAAGATACTAAAACAGTATATATGAGTGTAGTGAAGAATTGCATACAATACATTACAAACTTCTATGATATATTTTTCTCAATTAGTGCGGATAGAAAAATCTTGTGGATGTTTCATCCATAGGAGGATACTGACCGACTCTATATGAAAAGAACGATCTGCAGAACGGGGGCTGTAGTGTATAGGAGACTCTGTAAATGACACAAGAAAAGTATTAGAAAAATACATAGTGCAGAGTACGTACAAAATAATTACTGCGGCAAAACGTACTAAAAAAACAAAACAAGATAGAAACAGAAAAAAGGAATACCACGCGAACGAGAACGGGAAGACAAACTATTCTATAGAGGATTCATAAGGATTACAAAAGGCGAGACTTACGGAAACACATGGACATGGATAAAAAAAGGAAAGCTAAACAAAAAATTGAATCCCTATATACAGCCACACAAGATAACGTGATTAGACCCAACCACATCAAAGCAATAATCGGCAAGGTACAAGAAAACAGTAAATGCACACATTGTGCACAAAGAGATGAACCAATAAACCATATAATAAGTTTATATTGCAAACTAACCAAAGTTTATATATATATATATATATATATATATATATATATGTGTGTGTGTGTGTGTGTGTGTTTGTACGTATGTGTGTGTGTATAAGAGTCAACACACTCAACTGCGGAAGACAGTACACTGAAGATACATAATTCATGAATATCCAGAAAAATCGTAAAAGTATAAAGCGGTAGCAGTATTTGAAAATGAAAGTCACAACCTCCTATGGGACATGGATATGCAAACTGATAAACCCGTCCAAATGAAAAGAGCGGATTTCATACTAGTTAACAAGAAGGAACATACATGTCATATTGAAGATTTTCCCGTTCCAGCAAACCATAGAGTGAAAATTAAGGAAACGGAAAAGCGGATCAAATGCACTGAACTATCCAGAGTGCTCAAAGGAACATGGAAGATGAAAATTTCGAGATAACACCGCTTCTAGTAGAAGCGCTTACGAAAAAATACCGAAAAACCTTTGGAAAGATAATAAGAGAGATTGGAATCAGAGGCTGTGAAGATACAATGGATAAAAGTAATAAAAACGGTTGAAGTATAATTGAATGCGAAAACATATGCACATCAGTTACAGAAACTGACATACAGAAACTGCTACATATGTAAAACACAAAGGAACACATGGAATCATGAAAACTGAAAAGGTATATTTGGAAGTTAACGCCCTACCTTCCTTTCATTTTTGTGTGTGTGTATCACGAATAACTGACGCTACACCAAATAAGAGAGGAATGCCAAGAAGCATGGAAAGACCGAGGAGCGAAAGCACTTCAGAATCCAGGCCTCCGTCGGATTAGTGCAATAAATGATTGAGTCCGCGAGGAGGCTTTTTGTCACCCAAATTCCAGTGAAGACCAATGGTTGCCGCCAACGCGAAATCAATGGTAAGCAACTGTGGTGAACCCGTACGTTTCTCTGCAAATATTACTGAAAGATGTGGAGAGTACTGGAAATCTCAGGAGGCTTGTTTTCGCTCAGACTTCGGGAACGCCACAGGTAGTTCTCGAAATCTTTGATGATGGTCTGTGTGAGAAACCTTTGATGATGGTCTCTGTGATGATGGTCTAGTGAGTGAATGATGATGATGATAATAATAATAATAATAATAATAATAATAATAATAATAATAATAATAATAATACAAATGGATGTGTAAAAAACGGGATATTGTGATATGGCAACATGCTTGAAACAGACTCATATAAAAAGTTCAAGATAAATAATAACTTATGCTGCGTTGTTGAACGCGATCAAGCTAAAGTTCATATCTTATTGCAAAACTTTCAGACAAGCGTAAAATATCGGCTTTCCAAAAGACACACGTTTGAATTATGACCAACAATCTTGAGACAGGATTTATAGGTTTATGATGCATAATATATTAAAAGCTTGGCTAAGATTTGCCGTTATATTCACCAAGACTAGTAATTCACATTAAATATTTACAAAGATGATTGGGGCCCGCCATATGTAATAAGCACAAGAACGACTCATGTGTCGACGTGAAAACATGAAATATGACATATTCCTGTATAAATAATAAATGCTACGTTTCAAATGAATAGAAGATCGAAAGTCGCACGTTTCACATTCATTGCTTTAAAGCAGCTAAGATTTTTCTCACTTTAATAAAAATAACTATGTACACAGTGTATGCGATATCCTCGATGCGATATATTACATGAAACGTAGAGCCAGCAAATCATAACATTTTAACGACCATTTCATGTGTTTATTTAAAATACATTCAGAATATTGCTGCAAAAAGTTAGCATCCCTTTACTATGCTAGAAGATTACTTACACATATACACCTACAAAGCCACCATTCGCAAATCCATGGATTATTTCTTCCACATCAAGGCTTATGCATCGACCACTTACGCATCTCCCACAAGTCACCTTACACAGAGTCCAAAATTAGAATCTCAAACGAAATATGTTTCGTACTATCAGCCATGCTCCACATGCTGCCCTCTAGTTGTAATGTTCAATTCATGTCCCTGTTTACACGAACATTACTGAAGTAGACTCTGCTGAACTGATAACTTCTTGGCGTAAACAAGACATTCTTTTTCTTTTTCCTCATTAACTAATAACATTTATTGTGAAGATACACCTAAAGAAAGGCGGAGGTTACATCAGTGTGACAATACCAACTAATATGAACAATACAAATAATACGAATGTGCACAATATGTTATTTAAAACTACAGACTTTTATATTCACATAAAGGATATTTTAGATTGCATTAACAACAATTCTTTATTTACTATTACTATTTTTTTTCACCACAAACAAGTTGGGTAGCTAATCAGTAGTAAAGAGGCTGCTATTTGGCATCATTTCTAAAACGGAATTGTAGGGGCTTCATGTCTGTTCACATGTGTTGCATGCCAATGAAGCCAGGAAAACATGAAATAGGGAGGGAATTCCAAAGTTTATGTGTTTGAGAGAAAAAATATATGAGTAAAACATTTTCCGACATCAACTTATATTAAGAATGAAGGAATGCTAATTTTGATATTCAGCTCAGTCGGGATATGTACGTGGTGCCCTGAGTAAGGTTTAAGATTTTCTGTACAAGCATTAAAATTGTGGCAGTCCTTTGAAAATTCTATGTTATAGTTATACATTTTATGAGATGACTGACAGTTTTTTTTTAATGATTTCAAATGCAAATGAGCAGCTGCAGCAGGAACTGGAATACACTCTACTAAAGTCTGTCTGAGTGGACGCGAAGGCACTTTAGAAGAACGATATGCAATTAAATTCTGTTTTAAACTTCAACAAAATGCAACAAAAACGTATCGAATGCTTCAGACAGCGTTAGCACCATTTTGCATGAATCAAGTTTTTGAGTGGCATAAGAAATACAAGGAAGGCAGAGAATCTTCAGTTCTTTGCGATCAAATTGTGAATTTATACAGATACACGATGGTCCTTATCCATGAAATTCTTTATTTAGCTAATCAACTCTGGTGGTCTGTTTTACTTCCTTCTTACCTCTCTCGAATCTTTATGCCACGCAATAAAACTGATGCTTGATTCATGCAAGGTTGTCTACAAGAAATCTGGAGCATTTCATAAGTTTATCTGGAAATTTTACCAAGTTTAAAATCGAATTTAATTGCATATTGTTCTTCTAAAGTGTTCTCATATACAGATTGAATTTTTTTCCAAGGTAGTTACCCATTATCAAAGCCAAGAAACCACTCAGGGATAAGGGTTATTGCGTGTACAGTACGTTAGAGATTTGATCCAGTCTTACTTAAGGGGGCGGTTTATCAGGAATTTGTTTATGTTGGACTTGAAGATACCCAATTTGTAGTCCGGTGGGAAACAGTCAAACGGAACAGAGTTCCAAGGCGTGCACTTCTAAGGAAGAAGCTTTGCTCATGGAATCTACGTTTTGGTTTTGGCACGGATAAAGAGTGGGGGAATTCTTTGACAGTGGTTTCAGCTAGACGGATGTTTATAGAGAAAGATTGGCGAGGGGGAACGAGAGATTGGAGCTCAGACGAGCACTTTCCATGGAAGTAACGATAAAACAAATATAGGTTCGCAATGTCTCTCATGTGGGAGAGAGGTTGCAAGGAAGAGAAAAGGGCACCCCCACCCAAGCCACGAAGCCTATTTTGTACTCTGCCAAGGCAGATAGGCTGTTTTTAGCAGCTCCTGGCCAAATGTGGCAGCAGTACTCCATCCTTCGACGTACTTTGCTTTTATATAGACAGAGAATTGCATCAGTAGTGAGATATCTTCTGGGACGGTAGAAGGATCCTACCATTTTTCCAGAGACCTTGGCAAGTGACTTGATGTCCGTGTTCCATTTCAGGTCAGGAGTAAAGGTCAAGTCCAGAAGCTTATCAAAACATGGAGGTTCCTCTAGACGAGAGCCAGCCATTTCAATTGATGCCATATGGAGATCAGAGCGTTGATGATGTAAAGATAGGAGTTTGGTTTTAGATGCATTAAAAGTAACAAACCACCTCTTGCCCCACTATATCACGCGCTCGGGATCAGAGGAGAGAGAATCAGAGGGAACTCTGACAATCAGGTTTTGATAGAGTGCATTCCAATTCCTCTCTGTACCTGTTCATTTAAACCAGAAATTGTAAAATTTGCTCAGTCGCCTCATAAGATAACATACTGAATTTTAACGAGTATATGGAAATTTTAAATCCCTTTACAAAAAACTGTGGAACCTATTTGAAGGTTTTCAAATGTTTCATTGACTCCAAGTCTTACATATTTCTTTTATCATTTCAACTGATCATCAGTCATTTAATACTCAACCTCCACGGAAATAATTGACGCTCCCTTCCATTTACGGTAATAATTGTTTTCATCAATCTGATATATTGTTTATATTCGTTCAATTGTCTTGCGGATTACATGTTTGTAACAGTTTAATAATTAGTTTCAAAATGACGCTCGCCGTCATTGAAACCATTTCTCTCATATTGTAACAAAATATACATAGTGTTACTTTATTATCGCAGACTTAAGATGAATCAACACACAGGCATAAGTTGATTTTCACAATCACCTTCTACCGCGTCTTCGTGTAATATCGCAACAAAAATACACTGGAGACAAAATAAACATAGCGCTTCTTTTCCCGCCGAAAGAAAAAAAAAGAACAGATGTGACTCTCTTTTCGCCCATTATACTGTCATAAATAAACAAGGAACATTCGGATTTTATTTTGTTATCTAATTCGATTTACTTTCAGTTAGTCCCCAAGGTTTTTTTTTTTTTTTGCTTTGACGAAAAGTCTTATACATATTGAAAATACAAACAATTTAAACTATGTATTATTTAAACACTGCAAACACGGTTTTCGCCGATTTGTACCGGATTATCACGTGTGTCATTATGGCGATTTTTGTTTGACCGTGCGGATTTGAAAGTGACTTTGAAGTATGTTAACTGTTAAAACCAAATTACCACATGTTTGAAATTTGGATTCTTATTTTTAATATTTTTATACTTCTTAATCCGCAGTATAACACACCCAAGCTATTGAAAACGAGAACAATAATCTACAGATAAGTAGTTCGATTTTAAGACGACAAATACAAAAGAATCCATGTTGTCGATTTCACATAGACATATAATAAACAACCTTATCCTTACATATTGTGATGTTACTTTTTTTATCATTTTCAGTTTCATTGCATCCGAAACACGTTGGAACAAGCATCAGATTAATTGCTGATACTAAAGTGAAACAATTCTTTGCACATTTGATCCACGTAAAAGATCGCATAACTTTACCAAACATCATTACGCCAACTTTCCGACTAAAATGGCTTCCACTGAATATTATACTGCGTTTTCATTATTAATTTCCTTTTTTTTTTCTTCATGATTAGTCAGCTTGAATTCCCGTAACGAAATTTTTCTTTTACGCATTTCCCACCGATTTTTTTCAAGCTATCCCATTTCCACATGTTCCCACTCGAGTTAGGTGATCCGCACAAACCGCGTACTATTTATCATCATCCTGCTAGAAAAAGTTACTGGCAAGGAACTCTTACATATGTTAATGTGCATATCGCATATCGCTTGAACGCATGCCTTTTCGTCCAGCAAACACTAGCCTGGACATCCGTATCGTCTATCACATTCTTGTGGGTCAACGACCGGTCGCGTTACCATTTTTTATTTGTCTAGCTAAGCAACGATATTCGTGTTATTTGCTTTTCCTGTGATGAGGTGGAAAAACTATGACCCGCAGCGATCTTACTGCTTAGGATTTTTGTCGATCGTGGACAAATTAATGAAACTTTTTTTCCTCTTTCATTTCTTATGAACTAAATAATGGCGCTGATAAATTGTTGGGTTCTTTATGATATTACATATTCTTGTTCATGTTTTTTTCATTGTTTTTTATCACCACTGTTTTTACTCTCTTCAACTTCCTTCATTTTTTCCATTCTCGTGTTTTTCTTTTCTTCCTTCTTATATTCATTCTTGCGCACGTATTATATATTTTTCCTAAGATATTTCTATCTATTGTGCCTGTTACCTTAAATGTTGGTATATTATATTAATTAACAGTCCTTTTCTTTGCGAAAAGCAATTTTGATCTGTTCCTTTTTGGTTATTAGGATTTCTCTCTGTTTATCCTACTTGTAAATGTATACCTTTCCATATGACGTAATAGTTACTTTAAACGTTTTTATGTAACCTTAACCGTAACCTGCGTAAACCAAACTGAACTGTGAGGAAGGGTTTACTTAATTCGATCACTCACTGTAAAAAAATTGGAATTATGTTATATAGTTATGTTATTTGTCTGTTTGTCGACCTATCAATATATATCTATGTGTATCTATCGATCTAGCTATGTAGTTATCTCGATCTAGCTATTTCCTTAGCGAGGAAAACATGAGATGAGATGTGATGGAATATACTTCCAAAATAAACTATTCACGTTGTTAAAAATAATAGAAATATTATGTTATATTTTTTTAAAAAAGTGTTTAAAAGTGTCGGCGCGCCTGCATGCAGCCATTTTTTATGTAATGAAATACATTGAATTTTACGAGTTAAATATTTTTTAATTTTAAACTTTAAAAATCTATGAAGATTTTTCTATTATTTCAATTTTACGATATTTTCAGAGTCAGTGTGAAATTTTATGTCCTTTCCAATAAACCAAAAATAATATTTTAGACGAACGTTTTTTTTTAATTCATCCCCCTATTTTGAAATATGTATTAAAATTTAAATACTTAATTTACGTATTATAGTTTTATATATCACAAAGTGTAGATAAAATATCAATAAATAAAATGTTCTAATTTTAAACAAATAAAAAGAAGTGTATTTTGGAAATTTACCTGTAAAGTCCATAGTGTATAACATTTTTTTTAAAACCACGTTGATTTTTTTAAGTGAAAGCTTATGTTATGCTTAGATTACCAAGTAAATATTGGACGCTGACGACATTTTTTTATTTCATTGAATATTTTCTTTTCTAGATTTGTAAAAAAAAATCACTCAATACAGAAGAATTAAAATATATTAAATCAAAAATCCATGTATTTCCTTACGAGAATAAAAGAAATTTAAAATTTGGTAGAACGAATTTTTAGTAATCACTAAACTGAACTGTGAGGAAGGGTTTACTTAATGCCATCACTCACTGCAATATATATATATATATATATATATATATATATATATATATATATATATATATATATATATATATATATGTGTGTGTGTGTATATACATATATATATGCATACACATATATAAATATATATATATATGTATATATATATGTATATACACATACAAATATATAAATATATAAATATACACACACACACACATATATGTATATATATAGGGACGAGTAGTTAATAAAACACGTTAAAACACTTTGAAATGAAATGTTATTATGTTGCAAATATGGTAGCACATACTGACCACTTTGTAGTTGAAAAGAAATATGTCAAAAATACAAAAGAGAGATGGGAGTTAAGGCTGCATGGCATAAATAATTATTTTTGTCACTTTTATTCTTCCCTATATAACAAATCATAAATCGACGAACATCCGATTTTGCTAATGGCGGATAAACAATTGTCGAAAAGGCGTTTTTCCGCGACTTTTGGTTTAAAAAGCCATTTATTTAAAAAAATGCATGGAATATAATATATACATATGCGCCAAATTCTTATACATGAAGAATAGAAACCCCCATAGCTTAGTAATTTTGAACAGGATTGTGATTTTTTCGCAGTTATATATATATATATATATCTATCTATCTATATATCTATAAAAACAGAGATGTGTGTGCCACAGACGATTTCTGATTGGTTAATCCAATAATCACATCTCCTAAAAACGTATAGTTCTTACGCTCTTAACTTTACCATAAAATATTTTGGTCTTATTTATTGTCCATCTTGGAAGGGTTTAATTTTTTTCTAACTTGCGATTTACAACTTAAAAAAATACGAAACTAACTTACAATCTAACAATCGAACCTCCGACACCACGGCCGCCATTATGAAACTAAACTAAAAAAAAAAAATACGCGCGTTCACTCGTTTTTTTGTGCATTTTTTTGGGGGGGGGCTAATTTAGCATAATAGTGTCCATTTAATAGTATTATCTTGAAAAAATAAAAAAATAAGGAAAATTACCAAAAAAACAAACAAGAACAACAAAAGTGTGCCGTATTTTTAAAAGTTTTAATGCGTTATTTTTATTTGCTTTTTTTATTTCATCGGTGAAGAAAATGGCCAAACAGAAATTTTGAAGGCCAAATTTCGCGAATTTGGCCTTTTTTTAAGCAGTTTGGCCTTCAAAATTTCTGTTTGGCCATTTTCTTCACCGATGAAATAAAAAAAGCAAATAAAAACAACGCAATAAAACTTTTAAAAATACGGCACACTTTTGTTGTTCTTGTTTGTTTTTTTTGGTAATTTTCCTTATTTTTTTATTTTTACAAGAAAATACTATTAAATGGACACTATTATGCCAAATTAGCCCCCCCCCAAAAAAAATGCACAAAAATTCGAAATTTATGGTTTTGACGAGATAATTTAGCGAATTGTCCGGACTATTTCGAGATAACCATCCATTAGTTTTCCCTGAAATTTTGCCACAAATTGTATTTCATTACATAGATGTGCATAGTAACAACATTTTTTTGCCGAAAATTCCCGTTGCGTCTCCAGATTTCATCGGTGAAGAAAAAGGCCAAACAGAAATTTTGAAGGCCAAACTGCTTTAAAAAAGGGCCAAATTCGCGATTTGGGAAAATCGATGTGATAGGTTTTCGACAGAAATTTGGCGATTAAGTGGTCAATATTCAACGATTTGACCTTTGAGAACTCTACCAAACTCCTCCTACAATTCTGGGTCTAAACAGTAAACACTTGATATTTTAGATATAGATTCCTTGGACATGGATCTAACTTATTAACTTTACTTGATCCCTAAACAATAAATGTTAAGAGGTCATAATAGGGGTCAAAGTTTTAAAAAATTGACCGTTTTTTTTTTCTCAGCATTAACCTCAAAACTCCTGGGCAACGCCGGGCACCGATTGCTAGTATATATATATATGTGTGTGTGTGTGTATATATATATATATTTATTAAAGTTCGATGAATTTATATTTGTTGATTTCGCGAAATCTTTTTTAAAGAAAACCGATGTAAAAAATATTGTATATTTTTCGATTAAACCTTGTATGATTTAAAATTTGGTATTTGCTCATTTTATTGAAATTCAAATTAGGGTTTGAAATTTCGTTTGCATATTGTTATACGCTTGTAGACAGGGAGAGTCTATTTAATCAAATGTTTTGAATGACGACTTGCCCAAAAATTCTGATACACCTACACCATCTTCCTCTATTAACAGAAATCTGCTATCCCGAATTTGTGCTGGATATCTTCAGGAGAAACCACCATTTTATTTTTATATTTGAGAAATGTTTACTTTTAAAGAGAAATATTCTTATATAGGCTGTCTGGCAAACGCATAAATAAACTGTATGGCAAGTAATTAAGTTTCAAATTGACACACATAACTTTATTAAGCTAATACATCAACATTATTTGAGTCGAGAATAAACTTTCGAGCTGCTATCCAGGCTGGCACGGTGAATTATAGTTCTGATTGATTATATGGATTACTTTTCCTTTATATTCTCTCTTTGAAATATTATTTTACCCTAAATTGTTTGAATGGAATTTCTTGTCATTCACATTTTGGAAAGTGTAGTGGACTACCTCTCAAATGCTTCCATTTATATCTTTTAGCCGCGTGCCTCACCTTTCTACTAGTGGACAGTAGGTAAATATAACGAATGTTTTTTTTTTTCTTATTATGTTATTATCCCTCAGGTAATCTATTAATGATTACACTAAATAATATATGGTAATGATAACTAAACCCATAAAATAAGCACATTCATATCAATGTAACAATGTACAATTAAGGTGATATTACTTTTAAACTGGTTAGCATTCCGACATGAAATTTAAATAAATTTTCACTCTATAATTCAGATATGGAAGAACTTATAAAAACACACCACAAAATATAAACTATTCGTGCATAAAAGGTTTCTTTTGCAGGAGAGAATAACCCAATATTTAAACGTTAAAATATAGGTATTTTCTAATCATGAAATCATTTTTGTTTCAGAGACAGATATATTATTCTTATATCCACATGTAATTGCTTATGTGGTACCAGTATTCAAGAATTCTGGCCAAAGAACTGACCCGTCAAATTATTGCACCATTAGCCTCCTCCCACTCTTCCCCAAAATATTTGAGACCATAATTAACCATGCTCTAGTCCGGCACCTTATAGATGCTAAAATTTTGACGGACAAACAATATGGATTTAGACAAGCCCGTTCCACAGCTGACATCCTCACTGTAATCTCTGTACGTATATACAATTCACTGGACAAAGCGGGGGAGGGCAGAGCGGTAGCTCTAGATATATCTAAGGCCTTAGACAGGGTATGGCATGGGGGTCTCCTCAGGAAAATTAAATCATACTATATCACTGGTAGAATACTTAACATAATTAAATCCTTCTTAGATAAGAGAAAAATCCAGGTTGTCCTCGACGGTCGTACATCTAAACAGTGTGATATAAATGCGGGAGTGCCTCAGGGGTCTATCCTTGGACCTCTATTGTTCCTAATATTTATTAATGACCTCCCCAACGAAACTGCCTCTGAGATGGCTATATATGCTGATGACACCACACTCTATAACAGGCATGACAGGAAAACAAATGAACACATAACTAAAGAAATGACAAAAACACTAGAGGATGGCCTCCAATCTGTAGTGGAATGGCGACATAAATTGATGGTCACGTTCAATGCTGCCAAGACTAAACTGGTTTGCTTCAATAATTACAAGAAACCTTATCTGCCACCAATAGCAATGGCCAGTGAATCCCTGTGTGAGAGTACATCTTTCAAACTGCTTACCTTTACAGGAAACATGAGTTAGAACAATTATATTGAAAACATTGCCAGGACCGCTGCGAGAAATGTGGGCTCTCTCTACTGTGCTAGAAAACTACTGACACCTGAAAGTATCCTGTACCTCTATAAGGCCACCATTCGCCCATGTTTGGAGTATTGTTGTCACATTTGGGCTGGTGCATCTACTGCTAGTCTCTCGCTCCTTGACAAGGTTCAAAAGAGAGTCGCAAACCTGATAGGCCCTGAACTGGCATCTAAGCTTCAGCCTCTGTCCCATCGATGAAATGTAGCACCCCTCTGCCTGTTCTACAAGTATTTTAATGGTGAATGCTCTGACGAACTACAGACAGTTGTGCCCCCACGACGTAGACACCCTCGACAAACCCGACAGGCAGCTAAATCCAACACCCACACAGTAAAGATCCCTAGATGTCAAAGATCTTTCTACTCCAGTAGCTTCTTCCCCAGAACCCCTAGACTCTGGAATTCCATTCCAGGTCCGTGCTTCCCTAACTGTACTGACATGCAGAAGTTCAAGTGTAACGTGAACCGACATCTTGCTGCCCAAATCCCAACATAGTGTCCCAGTAGTTTCTACCCTTGATAGTAGCCCCTACACCAAAGTGGCAATGCGCCTGGGGTGAAAATGTAATAAATAAAAACTTTAAACAGCTTATATATCCAACAACGATAACTAATAATCGCTATTATCAGGACTGTCTATCTTTTATTATGTCTGACACACACACACACTGGCACACATACTGCCCTCCACACACACACACCCACACACACACACACATACACATTATACATATATATATATATATATATATATATATATATATATATATATATATATATATATATACATGTACATATACATGGACATCTGTGCGTCAATAAGTACAAATAATTAAAGATCTCAGGTTATAATAATCTTTCTTTTGAAATGTTCACCATCAACGTAATACATAGCAGAACTACAAAAACAAGTTTCAATATAAAACATGAAAAATATTAGTTCTTTTTTTATAAATTTGTGGTTGTTTTTTTTTATTATTCGCACGTTATGCAATATGCTACATACACAACGTATGAATGCTAGAAGGAAACCGCGACTGCAGAGAAAATACCTCATTTTTACTAGCCAAAAATAACGAGGGAGTTGAAACACCATAACATCAATAAAATAAACACATCGCTTAATAATACCTATGTTATATTATTCAAATATGTTGTATCTTAAACATAATTACCTATCGAACTTGTTTTATAGAAATATAACGAAAATGGTGTTCATAAAGGGTCCAACGAGAAAATTGTCGTCCTAGAAAAGACATGATTCTATTTCTCTAGATGAAAACCGTTTGTTTTTTCTCTCTTTCTTTGATGCATATAATCTACTAGTTGGATTGCTATGTACAAATCCCACGAGCGATAGGTGTCATCTATCATGGCTTAAAGTGACACAATGTTTAACGAGCGAGATCGGAGATTTGCCGTCCTACAACTGATACACACTACCGATCGAAGTTATCACAACAGAACCATCACCAGCCCCCTCAAAATGCAAATCTGGAGGGTTCAACACTCGAGGACAAAGCTAAGCAAGGTTTCCGGCCAGGGTTATAGTTCTGGTATGGTTTCAAATAAGTGCCACATTATGCGTCCTTACATCTTCGAAGTGGAATTGAAAGTCACCACCAGATGGTACCTGGATGTGCTGATTGTCCGGTGTTACCTAATGAAATCTGATAGTCCCTAGCTAATCCTAGGTGTAACAACAGAACTCGGTGCCGGCGCACAAGTCCAACTAGACCCAAGCTTGGCTTAAGAAGGAGTGTTTGACTTTGTACCATTCTCACACTTGCAACCTCCTCCCACCTACACGACCTGAACATGCTGAATGACTTCGTTTAGTCATACGAGGGGCGTGCAATAAGTAATACTCCCGACCCACTTCCATTTGTCCGATCTAGCTGAAATTTTGCATATGCAATGATTTATATCTCTACGGGTTATATAGCAAATTACAGCTCTGAACTAATTGTGGTTTCTGTTTTACATGTGTTTGAACTGAGTCAAGTGTGAAATGGAGCCTGTTGAATGTCGAGCAGTGATCCGGTTTTTGTATTTAAAAGGACGCACACCACAGGAGACTTTTGATGAAATGAAAGAAACTTATGGTGATAATGCCCCATCATATGACCTTGTAAACGCTCGCATCGGTAATTCAAACATGGCCGGAAGTCTGTGGAAACAGCTCCCAGACCTGGTCGCCCCCTTCTACCATTGATGACGTATCTGTCCGTCAAGTTGAAGCTGCCATTTTGGAAGATCGGCGCATTAATATTCGCCAAATAGCCCAAGATGTCAAGATTAGTACAGGGTATTTGGAAACTATCATTCATGGCCATTTGCATATGCATAAGGTGTCTGCCAGATGGATTCCCAGATTGCTCACAGCATTCCAGAAGCGAGAACTCGTCGAGTGCTCGAGGATGAATTTGAACATGTGCCAAGAAGATGAGTCAAAATTTTTCAAAAGACTGATGGCACAGGATGAAACCTGGGTCTATCACTATTATCCAGAGACCAACGCCCAGTCAATGCAGTGGAAACACTTGGACTCACCTCCTCCAAAGAAGGCAAGGGTACAGTCGTCCGCTGGCAAGGTCATGCTCACAGCTTCTGGGACCAGGACTGAGTAGTGATGACATATTTCATGGCAAAGGGGACCACAATTACAGGAGCCTATTAGCTTCACTTTTGAGGAAATTATGGGAAGCTATCAAAATCAAGAGGCGGAGCAAGATCAGCAAAGTTACCCTCCTCCTGCAGGACAACGCTTCAGTCCACAACTCTCATGTCCCCAGATCAGAAGCACGGGCGTGTGGTTCTGAAGCACTCCCTTATCCTCCATACTCTCCTTACCTTGCACCCTCTGATTTAAAAATCTTCCCAGCCATGGTTTTTTTTTTGAAAGGAAAGCGTTTTCTAGATTATGGAGCCTTGATTTCTGAAGTCACGTCCTGGTTGGAGGGCCAACCTAGCATGTTCTACAAGAACGGTCTCCAGAGCTGGGAGAAATGCATAGCGTTGTGTGGTTCCTTTGTCGAGAAAGACTAATAACGGTGTCAAGTTTCGTTGCTCTACTCCTATGGGAAGTGGGTCAGGGGCATTACTTTTGCACGCCCCTCGTAAGTCGGGAACATCACCAATATGGCCTCCCACAGCATCAAAGCTAGCTGGATCGCCGTAACTCAAGTAATTGCAATCAATTAGGAACCTTACAACTATTCGAGAACATGCGTCTGAATGAGACTAAGGTATACGACGATTTCCAACCAATGTGGAGAGATTAGAATGACAAAATAACTTGATAAGTATGTGCAACACGATTTGAAAGACAACAAACAGACGTCGTTACGGAGTCTCATCTCAGTCTTCTTTTATGCAACAAAAAACGGTGCGTCTCTCGACTGGTTTTGGTTTACGATAAAAAGATAGGTTCTTTACGACAATTGGCGACTCTCAGCTTACAAATCGTCGATGTTAAAAGTAAGGCATCGAGGAAGCTCTCTGACACTTCCCGAGGCCTAGGTTGCACTAAAAAAGGTTATGGTTAATAAAAATTGAAAAAATCCTCAAGAATATTCCTGCCAACCTGATATATAACTTCCAGAGTAACAAGTGCTTACGATTTTGCTCTTTATCGGCTGGATTACGAGTTACATAATATGTAAAAACCCCGAGCTCTAAAAGACGTACTTGCAGAATATCAGAAGAAAGATCTGAAAAAAAAAATTGCTGAATACTCTAAATAATATGTAAAGAATTTTGAGTATCCTGGATGGGACAAAGCAGGATAATTTCTATAATTTTGTAATAGTGTGGACCTTCTCTAGCTGATAGTTGTGTAATACACTTTAATCTTATGTTACTTGATGAAACCTTTGGTTATTTTTTAGATAAAAACTTTGGAGGCATTGGATAGTTTCGTCGTATTACTTGTCTTAAAAATTATTTCTCTCCTGCGAAGGCGTATGCCAGTACAAAACACCCCCACACACGCAATATATATATATATATATATATATATATGTATATATATATATATATATATATATATATGCCTCTGTGTGTGTGTGAGTGTTTTGTACAGGTCTAGGCTTCGCAAGAGAAATAATTTTTAAGACATGTTTTAAAGGGAAACCGTTGCGATAAATTACTTTAATACAATATATATATATATATATATATATATATATATATATATATAATTAAAAAACTCATATAACTTGTAACAGGTGTTGTAACTCCACATCCGGTTTACGACTTTCGATTGCGCACGCGTACATAAACATAAACCCATAACAGTGTAAACAAACACAAATCGCTACTTTTGTAGAATTAAAAACAATGTATTCCCCATGTTTAATACAGCTTTCTTAAAAACATTCATACCTTTTCTTCTAAACTACCAACATAAATAAATAACTCCGAAAATATGTTCTTTTTAAATTTCGTTACAAATAAATAATCAACACGACAATAAAACGTATTGTCTAACTGTGTACGTTTACTCTGAGTGTCACAATTGTTTTTCGCGCTTAAATTATCTAAATAAATAATTGTTAATAATTTCTGTTTTTTTTTTTACATCGTTCATTCCCGCATTGTCTTTATTAGTTTTATTGGACTTATTATTTACAGATAAATTAAATATTTGACACAATGGGTCATGAATGTTTGTTTAAAATACATGTAAAAAATTACATTTTATTATCATTTTCTATTTAAAAAGCCATTCTTTATATGAGGAGGGTGTTTTTAACTACTCTGTACTTTCAACTTACAATTTCATTTAAAAAAGATATATATAAATTTGTAATTTAACTTTAAGTATTATGGTACTTGTTCAGTGTGCATTTCCCTATAAGTTGTGAAAACTACTTTTAATTCAATGTCTGTAAGTTGTTTTTTTAAATAAACAATTATAAACAGAACGGCTCACAGAAATCTATGTATATTTTTTTTTCATTTTAATATACTTTCATAGAAATGCTTCTATTATGTCACAAAAACTATTTTATTTGCGTGACTAGTGACACTAATGTCACGCTCATACATTAATTCCATAACTAATATAAGGTACTGACCCAAATGCCACGGGTAGTCTAGTATATATATATATATATATATATATATATATATATATATATATATATATATATATATATATATATAAAAGTAATTTTGCGTGTGTGACTTCCTTCCTCATAGGTTTCGAAATAGCTGAGCCTATTCTTTGCAAATTACACACAAAAACTAATTCATACGCCTGGCTGTGTTCTTAGATAATTTGTCGATAAATATCGAATATAAAAAAATATCCAACCCTCAAAATAGCTTTTCTCAGTTATAGATGAAAAATAATAATTATTATAGAGAAATATGTTACGTTAAACCGGCAAGGAAAATACTATAATTTCTTAAAAAACAAATTTATTACAACTGGAAATATAGATTAAAGGTAGAACATTCAACTACTGATCGAATGACCCGCTATTCAATCCGACTGTACCTCACTATATTACTTTTTTTCTTATTAATGAGTGCAATTTACGATAAAAGAGCAGGTACCATTTAAAATCGGTAGAAAGTATTTTTTTTTTGTTTTGTTTGGATATTTTAAAACTACACATTAGTCGGATTCGACATTTCCCGAACATTAATCGCCAAACGCAAATATCAACTGACGCTACATTGTAAACAAACACAAACGAGATTTGATGAAAGACATCATCATTATATAGTTTTTATCTGTTTATTTTGCGAATTAGTTTTCCGAGCAAATTATTCAAATAATTTTTAATATTCAATAAAGGATTAATACTATAATAATACATACACAATCTACATGAATTAAGATATGATTTTTAAGCGGATTGTACCACCAGGCAGGGTTTCACTCAACCTACTCTCTCTCTCTCACTCTCTCTCTCTCTCTGTCTCTCTCGCTCTCTCTCTCTCTCTCTCTCTTTCTCTCTCTCTCTCTCTAAATATATATATATATGTATATATATATATATATATATATACACACACACAATTTGGTCCATTTGCCTCTAGTAAATTTAGAATATCCGTTAACGCTTAAAGGGAAACGTTGCGATAAATTACTTTAATCCACTATCTAAAAAACGCCACCGGTAAGGTTTTTCCATTCCAGATTGCTGGTAATTTTCGGCCACTTTAAACCATTTAGGATTATTGTGTTGTATATTTGAAAAATATAGAATTGAGGGCCGTGAAATATTAAGGCATTGTAAATAAACACAAATTGTACAATTTATAAAATAATGCTTTTCTAAGTTCCACAGACGTGCTAAAATTAAACCAGGCGCGTTTTAGTATGTTATGCCCTATATGTATTATCTGACGTGTCGGAGAAGCCAACGAGTATGTTGTTTGTTGCTCTCCTTATAAGTACAAAACTTAGTTGTATATTTGAATATCTTTACTTGGTGTGAAAAGACTCCTCATTCCTTATGTTGTCTTACACACACACACACAGACACACACACATACACACATATGAGACAGTAAGTGTTGAAAATAAGGTAACAAAAACTATATATTAGTAAATACAGAATGATGCATTTATTTAATAAGGGGATACATACACTTAGTTGGGAGATAATGGGGGCTCTTTATACCAAGGTATTTCAAAGCATAATGCTTCTCATCAGAAGAGTAGAGAAGATGTTACGTAACATAATGAGGATGTGAAGTTTAGCGATGGATTCATCAGGAACGAAATAAATTAATGAAATCAATGATGTTATTAGGGAGAACTATATTGAATTCTCATCTAAAGGAGGAGCGTACTATATAAAGTATAATGTAAAAAGGCATATAGGTTTTCTATCATTATCTTAAATATTGCAAGTAGTTTATGTGTTTAAGAGGAAAGGCGATGTATAGGAGTGGTTGGGTTGTAGTTCCATCTTATCCGTATGTAAGATTATAGTATCTATGTAGGGGGTTTACGCTAAAAGGTTTTTATCGCCACAGATAATCGAGATAACAACAGCACTTAGAGACGGTGTATGCTTTCAGGGGTAATATTATGGTGGGTAACTAAAATAATAGGGGGTGTGCTAAGTAAGATTAATCAAAAGTAACGGTTATCACAACATTATATAGGAAGACTATGGCTATAGCGTGATGTTATGAGAATAATGAAAGTTTTCGTGTACTCGTGTTTTAATTTAGTAATGTAGATGATAGATGGTAATACGCAGACAGACAGGCTCGTACTCTTGACGCGAAGGCGGATAAGAAGGTGAAAGGGAAGCTAACATCTGTCCGCTACTCCAATACGAGACCGGAAGTTCGGAACGTCAAAATTAGGCAAAGTCAATTTAACCGATCAGATGACTTACAAAAATGGCTCGTAAAAATCGGCCCCTTCCTAGAAGAAACTGCCCAGTTCAGAGTTAAGGAATTAAGTATTTTTGCCAATTTTCCGATATTTGTCGGCCGAGACGCCCAGCTTAAAAATGATACCGATCCCGTGAGAGTCCATCGCCTGTGTCGAAAGTATTAGGCAAACATACATATATACATACATACATGCATACATACATACATACATACATAGATTTCAACAAATCGGTGACATTTATATTATAGATTATTCAAACACCATAACATACTGTATTGTTTTGGGTCTTTTTGATTATAATAATGTCTTCTTTAGTAAAATTTTCATATTTAAAAACACTGCATAAGCTTCATGGAACTGAGCCGTATTTACATATCGTTAAAATGTCACCTACTAGTGCAATATTTTACTGGTCATGATTTCATTATCTGACTCTCAGAATTTAGTTGATAAAAAAGCCATAAATACAATAAAATACAGAAATCCCACATAATAATATAAGCAGAATACTTAGTTTCTGTTTCCGCCCTTTCGTCCAAAATGTTTTGAAAAGCGTTTAATCAAAAGAACGCGAGTAAAGCACATTTACACCATAGAGATTATTGCTTTTTCTCGGCCTTACTCAATACTATAGCATTTCACATCTTATAATTTAAGCCATTAATAATAGCAACATTTATATTATTGCGCAATTAACATGATTTCTGTTTTTTGAATTTGCCAAAGTAAAGAAATCGATATGAGAAAAATTGGAACAAAACGGGTTTTTAATGTTTTATTTTTATTTTAACTAATCCGTGGAAAGATTTACACAATGTTTGACTGTATACGTATCTAACATCAGAGTAAATTCTTCGTATCAACTTGGACATTAGTTTTTGAAATAATTTTGGGTCGTTATCATGACTCTAGTATAAATGACAATTTATATGTCAGGTCATGTCATATGCTACTGGTACCATGTAACCCAGTACTACCTGCCTCATGGTCGGGTCACCGGCGACTAAACTGGTTCCCCCACCAGACTTGTTTGGTGAGGAGGGAGGCTAGTTTCCCTGAAGGACTAAAAACAAGACCTTCCAAAGGGCGAATGAACTCTTTTTCTGGGTCAACGGCCAACTAGCACCGTGTATATTTGTGTGTGTGTATATGTGTATTGGGGTAGAGAGGGCTCCCGTAAGTCGTGGTGAAGGCAACCTTTCTAGGAGAAACAAATCTCTGATTTAAAAAAAAAAAAACCCATAAAGTGGAAGACCATTACCCGCATTAAGCTGGTCTGCAGTTTAATTTGCTGCTGGCTATCTTGCTCTTGCTTGTTACTAGATCTCAACATTTTGAACCGAGAGAGAGACTTAGCCGTCGTACAAAGCTAAGACTCTGTAACATCATATTTGTATAGATACTCCCTCAGGCATTTGAGCTCATGGATTTTAAATATCTGAGGGAGTGGCACTCGTCTGACAAGACGTTGCAATCATCGTCAGTATAAATGACAAGAACCTAAAATAAACAAGGAATAAAATATGAATGTAGAATCACTAAGAAAATTAACAATAATCAAAACGCAAATGATTTAAAATTTGACTATTGAACTGCATTTTCTGAGATAACGAAGATGTATATTATTCATTCGAAGTTACTTACAGCGGGAAAAGTTCAGGAAAGATTTTTAATGAACTATCTCGAAGAATTAATAGGTCGAAATGGATATAAGGTTTAAAAAATAATCCTAGTAATGTAGATATTATTTCGACATAGTTAATTATAAATTTTAAAAATAAAAATAAAAGCATACTATAAACCTAATCCTTTAATAAACACGTGTGTAGAAAACATAATCCCGAAAAAAAAGAGACCCGTTAGAATTTTAGCAAACGATAGGCATCAGGGAAATCTCAGATTAAACGAATCAATGCAGATTGAAAATTAAAACTAGAAATTAATAATAAAACAAAAAAAAACAGATAATAAAGACATAACCAGACTAAATATTTCGCTTATATGCTCTTAGCATGCAGCAAAAAAAAAAAAAAAATAGAAAGGAGATAGAAAAAATAAATAAATAATAAATAAAAAGTAAATGAACAAAATAAATAAATGATTAAATAGATATAAGTATTTCACCAGATCAATCCAAGAGAACAAATTATATAAGAATATAGAATAACCACTAGATCAGAAAATATATAAAAAAATGGAATTACCTCCCTTAATATCTAACATAAATACAATAATTAAATAAATAAATACATATAATTTACCCTTAGATCTTACCATAAATTCAAACAAGAATATATAATTACTTCCCACTGATCAGTATATCTATAGATAAGTAAAAAAATAAAAATAAAACAAGAATTACCCCCCTTAACAATTAACTGATTTAATTCAAACTTTAACAGTGTTTAATGTCATAAAAAAAACACTTCGGCCGCTTTACGGTTGCCAGCTTAGAGAGTGGATATATGTTTCTTCCCTGACGGTGAGGGATGCACTCAGAAGGACGCATAAAGAAAAGGAAAGAAAATACAAACCAATCAAGTAAATAAAATTATTAGTGAATTATTTATTATTTGTTTATTTATCTACTTACATCTACTGTATATTCCTGTATTGTCAAGCCTTTAAAAACACCGTATATATATATATATATATATATATATATATATATATATATATATATATATATATATATTTGTGTGTGTGTGAATTTATACATTTATATATGTATAAATTTATATCTGTGTATGCATGCAATTATCCTTAGAATTTTCGTATTAACTCATTACACCGTTGTATTCCCATCCACTTTTCCTAAATTTAAAATCATTCAACCTGAATTATATTTCTGTCTGAGTAAAATGGTCCCTTACTTACCATATATTTATTTGTATTAAAAATAGATTCAGAAATATTACTCTACTTTCCTCTTTTCCTCTATACTTTATCGCCTCCCTCCTCAACTATGTCTATCATTCTTGATCCCCTCTTCTTTCGAATTTTTATTAGTCCTTGTTCCTCTTATTTGTGCTTATTTTTTTCATTTTTCCCTCTCTTACCAAACCATTTTCGTAATCTCATTTAAAATCTCCATTTAACACCCTCAATTTCATTGATTCGTTATTTAAAAAAAAACGCTTCAATACCTGGTGCTTATTCTTGAAGCTTTATTTAACTCTGGCATTTATATCTCTATTACAGGTTCCTTACTGATTACCATTAGATTTTCAACATACTCCTTACTCATTTTTCATGTTCTGGAATTTATCGTCTTTCCCATTGTATATTATCATATAATTTTCTTTCCCTTTCTCCTGTAGTGTGCTTTCTCTTTCTATTTTAATTACTATAAATTGTCTTTCTTGATGCAAATATGATAACTTTCGTATTGTTTTGTTTCCTGTGATGCATACACCCGCAAAAGATTTTGTATATTTAGCAAACCTCTCCCTCCCCATTAAAAGAAACTCCATGGAATAAGTGTTTTTCTTGCTTTATTTGTAATCATTGAGGAATAATTAAAATTTGTATACAGGCTTACAGGTTTACAAAGTTTTTTGGAAAATTTTAATTAACTTTCAATATCAATATTTTTTTATTCTCTCTGTCTTATATATATATATATATATATATATATATATATATATATGTACAAGACACACACACACACATATATATATATATATATATATATATATATATATATATATATATATAAGCATTGTTAAAACACACATCGCTCGCTATCCAACATGTCGAAATTCGTCACCATAATGCGCTATTTACCAATACTCGACAACGTATCAAAGAAACCCACTTATAAACCAATGAGTACTGTTTCTCTGACTCTTTATTTTCAGTCTTGAACTTCAAATCCGTCAATAATATTCATTCGGTAATAGATAACCCAATATTATAAATGCGTATTATTAAATAAAAAAAATATTAAATACATTTTCTAAGATGACCTTCTTAATTCATTTACTAATTTCATTTTTTGATACTATTTTATTGCACGCATGAAAATATACATATCAATTACGTAAAGTGGTCTTTAGCCGAATCATTTACTTCGACACAGCGAATCTGCGATCAGTAACCAATCTCGGTACGATCGTTTCACAGCCGATATATAACTTTATTGGAATAACGTATTATCATAAACACCTGGATTAAACAGCAAATCTAATTGTTTGACATATAATCAATTTTAAAGTTATTTGTATCGAAGTAAATCTATTTATAGTCTATGCAGCTAAAATATATAGTATAAAAAGAGGGGAATACAGTTTACTAGAGAAATAGCAAGGCACGTATGTATTAGATACAAATAGGGTTTCACACACCCATATGTATGTGTATATATATATATATATATATATATATATATATATATATATATATATATATATATATAACATTCTAAAAATATTAAGCTATCTGATAGAAATAGGATATCGGAAATGTTAAAAATAGACAGCGCTGTTTTACACATTCCGTTCATTCAGTTGCGAAGAATTGTGTTCTGAATGAAAATTGGTTTAATGTGCAAAATCCGATTATGTTTTCCCGCGTTCGACCAAAAACCAAGCGAACCATTTCGAAGCGCAATGTGTGGAACGCCTTTCCTTCAAACCGCAGCATGAAAGGGCATTTAGCGTGAACCGCAAAAGATTGGCAAAATAAAAAGAGAAGCCAAACTAAAACTATAAATTAATAACTAGAGGAAAAGTAGAGAGAAAAGCATAAAGACAGAACTGCCGATTAAAACGTAAATAGGTTTAAAATAACAAATATAGAGATATAAAAGAACAGAAATAAGAAACAAAAAAATAAAACTTGAAAAAACATTTAAGAGCAAAGGCGTTAATATAAAGTCTGGTAATAAAATTATGCGGAAAACAATAAAAATTTGAAAATGTGCAAAAATGTTTTCAAACTAAAAATATTGAGGCAGAAATTACAAAGAATTGAAACACTATATAAACATAACTAGTGGTGCTATAAAATTGAGAGGAAATATTGGAATAATAATAATAATAATAATAATAATAATAATAATAATAATAATAATAATAATAATAATAAACGCAATAGGAATGGTAACGAAATAAGTTAAAGCAACATTGACGCTGCAATATTCTGAAGCCTGGTAAATATATATAAAAAAAAAACTCTGTCCAATCACCGAACCGTGACAGCCTTGTGCTTTTTTCACAAGTACTTCAGTGGCAAATAATATGAAGAACTCCGAGCGCTTGTACTCCTTCGACGACAATGTCCCAGACAAGCCTGAGAAGCATCAAAATCTCGCCTCTTCATCATAGATATCCACAGATGCTGAAAAGCCTTTTACTCGCATCACTTTTTCCCTCCGACTGCTGCACTTTGGAAATCCCCTCCCGGGTCCCTGCGGTCCTGACTGTACTGACATGCAGAAATCCAAGAGTAATGTTAACAGACATATCCCTGGCCAACTCCATAAGTGGTTTCCCTAAGAATCTGATCCCAAATCGTAGCCCCCTCACCAGCAAATGGTCCTGCGCCTGTTTATAATGAAAGTTCAATAAAAAAAATAATTTTCGAAGTATCGGCCTGATTTTTTTTCTTATTGGATGACTACATCTTCTCTTCAGTAGAGTAGGTCCTTTACAAATAAGATAAAACGTAATTTCTATATAATACAACATTATATGTCAGCATATTTTCCCTGGCAGAACTTCGACAAATTACAGAGGATATAACTTCCAGCAAAGGATCGAGTGTTTCCTCGTATCAACACATTAGTACAATAGCAGGTCATACTGAAGCACTTGTTAAAGGCATCTCCAATATATGGATTGTCACCTGCAACATATTTTATACCCAAATATCTGGCCTAACGCCGATTAACTTTTGTACAAACCATTCTGCCAACATGATTATGCCATATATATATATATATATATATATATATATATATATATATATATATATATATATATATATAATGATAATGATGCTCTTCATCAAAGTCGACTACAGCTACAAAGTTGTTCGGAAATCAACACATATGATTTGTTTAGGGTTTTGCGTAGAACCAACACCACTTTTCAATACAACAGTTGATATTCGTCAGTGACAATAACTGGGACAAGAATGAAGTGACAGGTGTTGTTATAAGTGTTAGAATGTTCCTTCTCCTAGACGCGTGTGTAGGTGATTAAACCCCCATACACTCACCAGGGAATTTTCTTCTTTTATATACATTATTTTACTGATTTTGAAACCCAGTGTAATGAAAACGGAAGCACTATTGAGCTGTGATACAACGAAACAGTACAGAATGAAAATGAATATATATATATATATATATATATATATATATATATATATACATGCACATACATATATGCAAATGAAGATAGATATATATAGTTAAAATGATTTTCTGTACCTACAGACAATTGTTTCATCGTTTATGAATGATCAATGCAGGACACAATGATAACCGCCTGTCGAGGGATACGAACCCAGTAGCAAAGGCATCTATGAGTCAATTATCAAATAATATAATTCCTGGGCCACCGTTAATCGCGACGAGAATTATATCCAATGCATCATTTATGAACAAATACAGACGATTACAGTTATCAAGCAACCGAGAAATCGCGATCAACAAACACGCAACAACAAATCTAAATTTGTAAGCGATAAAAATAAACAGTAAAGTGATCTAGGATTTCATGGCGTAACGGTTAACGCGCCGGACTGTGGTAAACATAGTCGAGAGTTAAATTTCTAGAAACAGTCAAGCTATGCTGATGAGAGTTAGTTACCTTGAAACACGCGTGTACGTAGATTACCGTTTTAAAAATAATAAAAATAAACAAAATGTAATATACGTCCAAACAAATTATGAGCGACTTTCTAAGTAAATAAAAATGAGCTTCGAGGCGAAGCATCTACTTATCCGTATTTATCGTTTAAAAACAAACAACAACATATATATATATATATATATATATATATATATGTGTGTGTGTGTGTGTGTGTTTGCTCTCGTATATTGGTTATTCAAAAATAGTTCACCTATCAATATTATTCTTTCCAACAATAGTATATGTTCGTATGCTGTATATATATATATATATATATATATATATATATATATATATATATATATATATATATATATATATATATACTCCTATTTGAGTATTTCCATTGTAATGCGCTCCAGATATATTGCAGATATTTTTATTTTTATCAACAATACTAAATTGTTTCTATGTCACAGTGCTGCTTCTATTTTCTTTATTGTTTACCGGTGACGTGGTAAAAATATTAACCGAAATAGCCGGACCAAGCAATTAGCTCTTCTACAATGCAGACCTATAGAAAGATTCTCTAACTGCAGCTCATCTTCCTCTATCTTCTTTGTTAATTTTTTTCTCTGTTTATAATGTATTTCTAGTTTCATGCAGACTCCACTGCCCTTCATCTGGCTTTAACGATTTTCCAAACATTTTGTGCCACAGTGAAGGCCTCTATGGTTCCGCTAGTCAAGCACTCGACTCTCGGAAATGACCTCTGGGACAGGGTCATGCAGATGACGTCGACGAAAAGAGCGTTCTAGATCGACCGACATTATCACAAAAGGCAGTTATTGGATTAGAAGCATGGACCTACTCAGGCATGTCGCTTAGTTAGCTGTAATTTCCAACCGTCTGAAAAATTCCAGCCAACTATTGGATAGAGTAAGGGATGGGTAATGGATAGTTGATAGACAGGGTGGGAGGTTAAAGTGGTGGGGGTAAGTGAAAGAATTACGAGAAAATAAAAAGAGGAAAGGACAGCTATAAAGGATTGAAATAAATAAATAAAAAAAGAGTAAATAGACAAGAAACGAATGGAAAACGAAATAAGAAGGAAAGACGAGTGAAAAGTACGAAACGAAAGAAATCATTGTTTTATTTAAGACAACAAAAATATTTAGATATTGTCATAAATATTTGGCGATTTACAAAACTAGGAGCACTGAAAAATATAATCTAAAATGGTAAACTAAAAAAACAGAAATTTATACATCAATAAAAAAAATAATAAAACTAATTCCGAAAAATGTTTAAAATAAAATCAAATAGCCTGACTTAAATATAAAAGCTTACGTGTTAAAACATGGCTTATAAACAAACAAACAAACAAACGCAGTGAACAGTACTTTACTAAATAATAGCAACTACTCCCTCAATCATGTAAGTGAACGTAGTCTAAACGGATGAAACCGATTAACTCCGAAGGAGGAAGTTTCTTAGTAATATACAAATCACAAGCGGATCCCTGTTTCAAGGAGAAATTACGACGTATTTTTTTGTTTGAATTTTGCAAGGTGACAATCAATGTTTTTCAATATACTGTTCACTCATTTGGTAGAGATAAGCCATAACATTTTGTAATTCCGGAGATCTCATGGGAATCGGTGGATTAGTATTATTATTCAGGATATCACGTGATACAACGTGATTATGAACAACGTATTCTTTTTGCACAGTGTAAATGTTTAATCTTTTATTAGTGACGAAATTCTGCAGTGTCCCCTTTAAATACAAATAGCTGCAATTTTAGTATAAAAAAATATGTCTAATCAGACCACCCAGAAGCAACAAATGCCAGATTTTTAAAGTCTAAACTTACAAAGCTAAATAACACAACAAATTCCAAGTCACCTGTAACTTAATAGCGACTGACATAAATGCATTCGGCTTTCTGTGAACAATGAATGAACATTTACTTCAATATTATCAATTTGACAAGAAAGTTCTTGCATTTTTAAACTTTTGATTTCAAATGAACCTATCTCGGCTCAACCTAAGAATTAATGATCGAAATAATAACTATAAAAATTAATACACTTTTGCCAACGCAAAAAAGTGTACTTATGCCCGCAATGTAAATATATTTTATACTTCTGGTAGCGATAAAGTCTTTGAAGGCGTTTTTGATATCGCTTCGGTTTATTAAGCATTTTTTAGGAGGAAAGTTATTGAGATGCTTGAAAAAGTGTTGAGGCTTGGAAGGTATGGCGGAGGAGGCGGAGTTTCGTAGGGCAATTCGTTCAACTTCTGCAGGGTCGGTTTAGCAACGTTCGGTCGGACATTGTCCTGGAGAAAAATTCGCCCTTTTCTGTTTACAAATGCTAGGTGTTCTTGTCAAAGTTTCTCATGCATTTCATTTATTTGTTGACTGTACTCCTCTGCCGTTATGGTTTCGCCAGCATTCAAAAAACTAACGGATGTAACACGTCGCAGACAAAAAAAAAGCAAAAAAAAACAAAACAATTAACGTGACTTCCTGGTAGTGCATTTCTGGCTTAAAGAAGTGTCGTGGAGTTACGTCGGCGTCTAACGACTGAGCTGAGAATCGCTTGTTGTCGAGAAGAACGTACTTTTTATCGTAATTCACAAGCCGGTCGACAACAGATCGTTGTTATTACCTAAAAGAAGGAAAGATGACACGTCATAACGAGGTTTGTTTTGGTTCTCATTCAATTCATTAGGAACCCAACTATCATTTTTTTTTCTTTCCAATATCTTTGAAGAGGTTCGAAATCATTATCTTCATGATTTTCGTGGTCGCCACGCAATTTCTTAAAGCATCATTTTACTGTGCATTCAGTAACAGTTACTGGGAAAATGTTTTATTTATATCGCAAGTAGTTTCAGCAGCATTTCGGTCTTGCTTGAATTGGAATAAGAAAATTGTGCGAAATTGCAATTTTCGTCTTGCATTCAACTTTCTTAGAAGAAGACAATATTTTGGAAAATGATTCCAATTCAAACGATTAGATAAAGCAAAAAAATATACAGTCGTTACCTATTTTTAGAAAGAAATCTATTTCTGTGGTTTCAGAAATGAAAAATGATACATTAGATTGAAATTTCTTAAGAAGCTGCTACCATGTTTCCTCACATTAACATATTTTATTTTAACATATATATATATATATGTATGTATATATATATGTATATATATGCATATATATGTATATATGCATATATTATAGATATGCATATATATATGTATATATATACATATATGTATATATATATACATATATATATATATACATATGAACATAGTAAGAGTTAAAAATATAATTAATTTTCAAAAAGGAAAAACACAAACGACGGATTGTTCTTAATCGGCTCTGAAAGAAATACTTTCCTTCTAATCAGAGGAATGAAAAAAATGTGAACTCAGATTTTGCTTACAAAGTATTTAATGGAACTGCAAGCGAGCTATAGAGCGTACTTGATAAAACGTAAAAAAAAAGAAAGAAAGACTGAGACAGAGTAGATAGGGAAACAATAGAAACCGCTTTCAAATGAATAGATGTTCGATTGAAGAGTGGAAGATCCAACGAAAGTAAAATCCAAAAAGGTTGGTGAAAATGGAGTATCCAGATGTAAAGTATCCAAAGGCATCCTATTTCTGGAAAATATTTCGAGCTCATCTAAAAGACAGAATTCCCTGTAATAATTTACAGTGGGCATAAGAAAAAAATTGCGTTTAATATATTATTATAAAAAAAGGTAAATCGTACGGAGAATGAAGAAATGGAAAGCTTTCAACACACAAAAAGACACACACACACACAAACACACACACACACACACACACATATATATATATATATATATATATATATATATATATATATATCGCTTAATCAATTTCCATCAACCCTGGTAAAAAATATCGACGACACTCTAACTTAAAACGAATTCATTTTCTGTAATATCAAGCTGAAAGACAATCTTCAAGTAAATGAAAACTGCTAAATAACACATGTCGGTTCAGATTTTTAATGACGGCTTCATATAATAAAACTAAGATTCAACGACCGATTTTTCTCAAATTTTCAATCTGATTTTAATTCGATGTGATATCAGTTTCGACTGGAGAATTTCAGCCTAATAGTACATAGTTTTGGTATAAATCATTGCATGTAAAAAAAAAATCGGAAAACTCTACAAAATATAAGTAAATGTTTAACCCAAAATCTAATCTATTGCACCGAGGTACACTATATAGCAGTTTACATGGTTTTAGATGTAATCTAATTATATTTGTTTCGGATCTCATAAATTGTACGTTATCTTAAGTTATATTATAATTCTTTGGAAGCAAACTGAAGATTAAGACCTTTTTGCGAGAATTAATAAGAATTGTCCCAATAATTCATCACTGTTCGCATAATATATATATATATATATATATATATATATATATATATATATATATATATATATATATATACGAGCAAAAAGTTAATAAAACATGTTAAAAACACTTTGAAATGAGTTAAAAAAATGTTTAATCTTAAAAGGAAACACTAGATAAGTGGATAGTCCTTAATCCGCAGAGTTTCGAAGAAATACTTTCCTTCTCATCAGAGGGTACGAATTATTAAAATGCGGGATCGGATTTTGCATGCAAAAGTATTTGATGAAGCAAGGAGTAAGTCAAATATATTACTTGAAAACAAAAAAAAAGTGAAGCAGAGGGAATATGGTGAAGAAAAAGGTGATTACACATGAATGGATAGTCTGGTTGAAGATAAATAATCCAGTGACGGTAAAATCCAAGTATATACATTTAAGAAAGTTAATTGAATTTCCATTTGCACAAGTAAAATCTAAAAATCCCGTAATTGGAAGAAGATGGTCCATAATAATCCAAAGGCAGAAATCCATGGAAAAATTCACAAAAATATGTACAAGGAAAAAAGGAAAAAATTTCAATAATATTAATAAAAGAAAAATAAGATATATATATATATATATATATATATATATATATATATACATATATATATATATATATATATATATATATATATATATATATATATATACATATATATATTCATTCACATACAGTACTGGTTCATAGTATCCAATTTCATCAGTGCAACTAAACTAGCACATTTCCTTAACCGTGGATTGAGTCTACAAAAATCGAGTTTATACTTAGCAGTTATACCCACAGGACCATGGATCGTTGCTCGTGAACGTCTTATCAAATGTCCATTGAATAAACATTCGCCCATCGTGTTTACAGTGCTCGAGCTGCTAGTTTGTTTTAAGCACATACAGCGAACATCAATTAAAAGCTAAATAAGTACCGGTTGAGATACTTTAACGAAAGTGCTCAACCCACACAGGGGCGCTGTAAATATAGTCACTGACATACAGTATTGTTTCGTTGAACCTACGCTTTATATTCATAAAACTCTAGCTTACAAACACTTTCAAGAACATGTTCTTTTTGCTAAAGTAAAAAATATATACCTTTACACAATTTTATCTTTATGCATAATATAAATGTGAAAAGGCGTATTATACAGCTTCATGATCTACATATACATATATTAATATATGTATGTATATTGTTTGTACATGAGTATATATATATATATATATATATATATATATATATATATATATATATATATAGTAATTTATAAAATATATATGGCGATTAAGCTACACTAAATATTCCGCGTTTCATCCACTCTAGGATTCTTCAGGCTTATGCGCATAAGCTTGAAGAATCCTAGAGTACATGAAACGCGGGGTATTCAGTGTAGCTTAATCGCCATATATATTTTATAAATTACTAACTAGCTCTACCTATATTGATCACTTTTGAAGTAAATACTTAAAGTTTACGCATGAATTTATACTTTCGTATATTAATTTTATGTGAGTAAATGAAGTAGTCATATATATATATATATATATATATATATATATATATATATATATATACTAGCAAAATTACCCGTCGTTGACTGGGCTCAGAAACAGCCTAGAGAAAATGGACTCTGATTCATGAAAGTATTACAGGTTATGAAAAGGAAGGGTTGTAAACATCACAATATTCTGTGAATCTATATTAAAAAAAAACCTTGTTAAACTTTATGACATATTTCCATTCTATGGAGGTCAGGTGCGAAAGGACATCCCATAATTTTATTATACCATGTTTGGGTTTTTTTTACAAGGTGGTTACCACTTATCAAGGCCCGGAAGCCACTCAGGGATAGGGGTTATTGCAAGTACAGTACATTAGTGTGGATATATAAATTGTCTACTTAAGGGGGCGCTTCATCAGAAATTTGTTTACGTTGGACTTGAAGACATCCAAGTTGTATACATGAGGGAAGCAGGCAGACGGAACAGAGTTCCACAGGCGTGCAGTTCTAGAAAAGACGCTTTGTTCATGGAATCTACGTTTTTATTTAGTCATAGATAAATGGTGGGGAAGGTTTTAACAGTGGATTCAGCTAGACGCGTGTTTTTTTGTAAAAGATTGGCGAGGGGGGCCAGAGATTGGAGGTCAGACGAGCCCTTGCCATGGAAATAACGATAAAACAAAGATAGGCTTGCAACGTCTCTTCTGTGGGAGAGAGTTTGCAGGGAAGAGAAAAGGTCATCTTCACTAAGCCACGAAGTCTATTTTGTACTCTGTCAAGACAGGATAGAGTACTTTTAGCAGCTCCTATCAAGATATGGCAGCAGTATTCCATCCTTGGACGTGCTTGGCTTTTATATAGATAGAGAATTGCATCAGTAATGAGATATCTTCTGGAGCGGTAGAAGGATCGCACCATCTTTCCAACTACCTTGGCAACAGACTTCATGTACGTGTTCATTACAGATCAGGAGTGAAGGTCAAGCCCAGAAGCTTGTCAAAACATGGGGCTTCTCCTAGACCATAGCTATCCATTTAAATTGATACCAGGCGGGGATCAGAGCGTTGATGATGTAAAGATAGGAGTTTGGTTTTAGATACATTAAAGGTAACCAGCAACGTCTTCCCCCACTGAACCACTCGTTCGAGATCAGAGGAGAGAGAATCACAGAGAACTTTGTCATTTACAGCGATTGATGTGTTGCTGTAGATAGTCGTGTCATCAGCAAAGATATCAACGAATGATTTAAGTATGTGTTTAGGGAGATCATTGATGTAGATCAGGAAGAGAGTTGGGCACAGGATGGACCCTTGAGGGACTCCAGCATTAATACTGCAGCCCTCTGATTATTGTCCATCAACCACTACTCTTACGAGCCTATCAGAGAGAAATGATTTAATGATAGAGAGAATATTTCCAGTTTTACCGTAGCTGGAGATCTTGTGAAGTAGGCCTTTATGCCATACCTTGTTGAAGGCCTTTGATATGTCAAGAGCAATTGCCCTGGAAAGGAAGCCTTTGTCAAGAGATTCACTAATCCTGTGAGATATAACCGTTAGCCCATCTGCGGTAGATCTTGCAGAACGGAAACCATATTGCGTGCCACTAAGAAGGTTATTTCTGCTGAGGTGGTTGACTATTTCTCTATTTAATATGGATTCCAGCAACTTACTTATGACACACAGGCGACTTATTGGTATTTACTGAGAGGGAGATAACTTATCACCTGAGTTCTTAAATACAGGGTATACTGATGAAGTTTTCCAAGGTGTTGGAAAGCACTTCTCCTTAAGGCAACGTTTAAACAGTCTCGTAAGTATGGGAGCAAGTTCTGGTTGAAGCGTTTAAACACTATAATTGGGATGCCATCAGGGCCAGTAGCTGTACTGGAATCAATGTTCTTGATTAGCTTGGCGACCTCATGCACATATATCTGTAGGTTACTTAGCGTGTTCTGTGTTATAGGAGGAAATATGGAGAGTTGATGGCCTTCATTGCATAGGGTAGAATCAGCTGCAAAGTTATTGGCAAATATTTTGGCCTCGTCTGAAGCTGACGAGATTACCTCTGGTCCGTTGATAATGGTTGGAATAGAACGCACACTTCTGTTCAGGATCCTATTTGTTATTTGCCAAAACTGGTGGGAAACAAGCCGCTGATCAGCTACTTTGGATTTAACAGACGGGCATATAGCTCTCTTGCATTTTGTATTACTCTTTTACAGTGGTTGCTGGCGTGCCTGAAATCAGCTTTAGCCTCAGTGCATCCATTACATTGGTAGCTATGGAAAAAGTGATTTCTGTGCGCGATGGCAGCAGCACATTCTGGGGAGAACCATGACTGGCTGGTAGGTTTTTGTTGAAATATTTTAGATGGTATGAATCTGTCTATGCCTACAATAAACCATTCGGTTAGGTCTGATACTATAGAGGACACATCATTTTTAAACATGGAATAAAAAGGTAGATCAGATATAAATGTACGGAAGCTATCCCAGTCAGCCATGGAGCACGCTGGAGGGATACGTCTGGGACTTATTACATTTAGTTTTTATCTTAACTGATATAACGGAGTGGTTGGGGATCCTAGAGGAGAAAGAACGGAACATGGACATAGCTCAAGGAAAGTTGAGAGAAAAAGGTCTAGGAGGCTTGCATATTGACCTGTAGTATCGGGCACACGGATGGGCTCGCGAACAATCTGAGTGAGATCATAAGCAATGGCACAATCATGACAGAACCTCCCCTCATCGTCCATCTTATTTGAGGCGGTCAGCCATTCCACGTTATGGACGTTGAAGTCACCACAGATGTGTATGTTAGCCGTGGGGTGGGCAGACATGATGTGGTCTATTTTCTCAGATATGCTCTTAAAGATAGTAACTCCGCTGTTGTGAGGCCGATAGAGGGCAAATATAAATGCAGTAGTGTAAGCAAATGCAACCCTGAAGCACATATAAGGTAAATTAGAATCTTCTCTAGAGATATCCCTGAAACACGTGAAGCCATCTTTAATGTAGGCACATATTCCATGTCCATGGCGATCTTGGGGGTCAGATTTAGATGTTAAGTTAGAGTATCCGTTAATTATGAACTTATCTAGGGAAGTGGTCGGTCCTATTTCAGTTTCGCTTAGAAAGAATATGTCCGGTGTCGTCTCCTGTAATTGGGTTTCAACCTCTGGAAGATTGGAACGTAGACCCCTGATGTTGGAGAAGGAGACATGGTAGTAGTGGTCTACGGTGGGAGATGAGATTCTAGGTTTATTCGAGTTTCTTCAAACTGAAACATAATTATCAAAGTATACTTACACAGATAGATATGAAAAGTCCTTATTAAAGTTCGTGCCTATTTTCCTTCTATGAAGGCCAGGCTAGAAGGTAGACCCCACAATTTTATTATACCATGCCCATTTAAGTTAAAACATTCTTATCAAAATATTCTTATGTCTATATCAAAAACACTTGTAAACGTTTTTTAAATTTTTAAATTTCCATACTTTGTGGGCCAGGCGCCAACGCAGACCCCACAATTTTAATGAACCACCGTTCTGCCAGATCAAACATACCCATTCCTGTGTCTTGATATATCTTCTATCATTATATGCGATCAGTTTTCTATAATAGTCAACCATATAGGAGCATATTTGTGACCAGACACACACACGCATACACACACATTCAGCTTTATATAAGTTAGACATAGGAGTGTTGTTTACTAAATCAAATTAGAGCTAAAAAGCATAACATAATTCGATCCTTAAACTAAATCATGCCTTAGCATTTTTGCAAGATTAAAATACTTAGGAAAGAGTAAGTATTGCAACTCAACTCAGCGTTATTGTAATGATATATTACAAGTAATTGTTGATTAAAATTGATTGGGACAGTGGAAAATGCAATCATTATTGGATTTGAATATATTTGGACTGTCCTCCCCGTGAAATCAAAGTTTAAAAGTAGGGCATATTGCATTATAATAATAAGACATATTTGCGACTGATACGCAATCTAAATTATTTTATTTTGTTGCAAAACAGAAAGTTTTGATGTTAACCCGTCGTGTAAGTATAATAATAATGTTACTACATTTCAAGAACGATCAATTTGAGTAGAGTTCATCATTAATTATGTGCAAACTCAAGCCTCGAGAAATCAAATATCTATTAGGGATCATCCATTGTCGAAATTCAATATTGCTCCAGGTGTACGTTGGTGTCACTGACAAAAGAGCCTACAATTGAAATATATACCATCTTACAGTTCGTCAATAATTGTGCTTTCTCTGCGTTGGCACGTCTTCGATATCGATTATATGATCCGAGTGGCAAGCGCATTGTGACCTCCTAATTCAAGTGTGCAGTATCAAGTGCTCTAAGGCTTGATGGTTGATATGCAATACCTCCAGAAAAAAAAGATATCCAAACCTTGTCTTTCTTTTTTAGCACAGCAACAGCTACAGTGCATTAAATAACACATTTCTAGCATGTTTCGGTTTCATATAACAAGCAATGTAAATCACATATTTTCCTCTCTCGCCATATATATATATATATATATATATATATATATATATACATATATATATATATATATATATATATATATATATATATATATATATATATATATGAATATGGCAATTATAGTGGTCGTAAGCTACATAAAATAGAGGCTGTCAGGGTAGATTTATTGAATTTTTATGCTATATCTGTTGTTGCAAACCTACGGTACTTTGGTTTAGAGCAGCATTTCTGCAATCAAAATATTATATATATATATATATATATATATATATATATATATATATATATATATATATATATATACTTATCAATGCCTGTGGGCTACTTAAGGATGAGGGTTAATAAGTGTTCAGTGGTCATGGGACAATATTATGGTAATTGTTAGGAGTGGAAATTTTGTAAATTGGATTACTTAAGAGGAACGGCTCATCAAGATCTTGTTTACGTTGGACTTGAAGACGACGATATTATTGCTAGCCGGAAAGCAGGCAACTGAAATAGAGTTTCACAAATGTCCAGTTCTAAGAAAGAAGCTTTGTTAAGGAATTCTACGTTAAGGTTTAGGCACAGATAAAGAGTTGGAGAAATTATTGATAGTGTTTTTAGCTAGACGAGTGTTTCTCGTTAAAGTTTGACCAGGGGGAGACGTCAGGCGAGCAGTTGCGTCGAAAATAACGATAAAACAGAAACAGTATCACAAAGTCTGTTCTGTGAGGAAGAGGTTGCAGGGAAGAGAAAAGAACATTTTTCACTAGACTACGAGGTCTAGAAATCTGTTAAGGCAGGTTAAGTTTTTTCTAGCAGCTCCTGCCCAGATATGGCAACAGTACTCCACCTTTGGACGTACCTGGCTCATATATAGGACGAGAATTGCATCAGCAGTGAGATATCTACTGGATTGATAGAAGGGTCCCACCATTTCCTCAGGGATATAGGTAACATATTTGATGTACGTATTCAATTTCAGATCAGGAGTAATGGAGAAGCCCGGAAGCTTGTCAAAACATGAAGCCTTCCAGAGATGAGAGCCATTCATTTCAATTGATGTCAGATGGGGATAAACGCATTAGATGCATTAAAGGTAACCAGGTACCCTTTTCTCTCTTGTGGCCCATGCTCAAAATCAGAGGAGAGAGAATCAAAGAGAACTTGGTCGATTACGGTTTTTGATGTACTGCCATGATGATAGTTTCCTCAAGATAAATGCGTATGAATGATCTAAGGATATCATTTGGAAGAGCATTGATGTTGATTAAGAAGAGTGTTGGGCTCAGCATTGACCACTGATTGACTCCAGCATTAATACTGTAAGCTTCTGATTTCTGCCCAGCTGTCACAAATTTAAGAACCTATCAGAGAGAAATGATTTAATACTTGAGAAGACATTTTCAGCTATACCGTAACTGGAGATCTTGTGAAGTAGACCTTTATTTTATACTCTATCAAAGGGCTTTGATATGTCAAGAGCAACTGCATTAGAAAGGAAGCCTCCATCAAGAGATTCGCTGATCCTATGAGATATAACCGTAAGCACACCTGTAGTAGATTTAGAAGAACGGAAACCATATTGTATGACACTAAAAATGTTATTTTTGCTGAGGTGGTTGACTAGTTATCTATTTAACACAAATTCCAGTAACGTACTTTTGATGTACAAGAGATTTTAGGTCTGTGCTGAAGGGGAGATGAGCGATCATCTGAATTCTTACATGCAGGGCATACTGACGCGGTTTTGCAGGATGTTGTGTATTTCGCCTTAAGACAACACTTAAACAGCTTTGTAAGTATGGGAGCTAGTTCTGGTTGAAGCTTTTTTAGCAATATAGTACGAAGGCCGTCAGTTACTTTACTGGAGTTAAGTGTTTTGACTGGTTTGGCAACATCACGCACATATATGTGTATGCCGCATATAGTGTTTTCTGATATAAGAGGAAATACTGGGAGTTAGCGACCTTGGCAGCTTAGGGTAGAATTAGCTACAAAGTTCTTGGCTAAGAGCTTGGCTTTGTGGTTTATATGTATGTATATATATATATGTATATATATGTGCATGTGTGTGTGTGTGTTTGTATAAAGACGGGGAATGTTTTTAGATTAAACATTATTATAATCGTGAAATACCAGGGGTAATCTTATACATAATCCCATTTAGAAATCATACGATTTACAATTTACTAGCATATATGGTTTCAACTGCATTTGAGGTCGATAACGTTTTGCACATTCTGTGAGCAGCTATTTGAATAACATATAATGCATTTAAAATTAGAGGGTCGTTGAATTATCACAGAAAATCTCTGAATTCGTAAAATCTCTGAATTCGTAATCTTAATTTTTTCTTATGGGATAATCGTAAATCAGCAATTTAAGCTAGAAAAATTTCACATACAAGTACATATTATCCCACAAGAGAGGAAAATATATAAAACCACAAAAACCTTACTATATTAATGAAAACATCACATTATATATCTCTCGTATCATTAAGTGTTTAGAGATAAAATTTCTTTGACTCTCTAATTTCACAATGGATATTTTTGTCAAAAAAAATAATATAAGTCAGAATTTTTACCAACCTATGTATGTGCGTGTTTGTGTACCTATGTATATCTACTTTTAAAAGTTTTTAGCATTTTTCTAGCAAAGGATATAGAATCTTACTGCATGCAGATATTCACCATATTTTCTAGAGGAGAGATATTTTATGATTCTAATCGTGTCTTTGACCGCAACTGTTTTAATCTCGCTTGATTTTGCTTAACCATGTAAAGCCAGCTAATCTTTTGTAAGTCTCTTTAATAAGTGCAGTAGATCCTATAATCACTGGAATGATGGGGAATTTTCTAAGATCCTCGCTTTATTTCTTACCGTACGTATTTTTAAAAATCTTTTTCCTATCAGTTCTGTTTAACCGATCCAAAACAACCTAAGATATACCGGAAGTCTCGACAGACTACATTTAGGCGACCCAGAAAAGGGTTCATATTTTGTTGATAAACTCATTAACCAATAAATTCATAATAAACATCCTTTTAATGCTATTGATTTCAGAAGCGATGCAAGAGGTGGGACTAATAACACGTGCCTAATGAGTTAGGTTTCTAATATCGTGGAGTTTATAGTCGTTGCCGTGAAAGGATCTCTACTGATGTAAAGATAAGTAAATGTGAGCTTTCTATAAATAGACGGTGCAAAGGAACCCCCACATTTATAAGCTAAAACATCTTAAAAAAAGAGAGAATTATCTTTTTCCACCCTCATTGTAATTCAATAATTCATCATGTGTCGCGAAATGGGCAGAAGTGTCGTCGGCGAAACGTATGTAAAAAGCTTTTATTAGGCGAAACGTATGTAAAAAGCTTTTATTAGGAATTTATTAAATAATAACTGTTCCAAAAACCCAGCAAAATGTTGGCAATAGTTGGACCGAACGAGATGCCCATACATATATCTTCAATCTTGCGATACATAACTTGTTAAAGCAAGTTCAGCAAGTTCAACTAACACAGCCTCAGAAAAAGAGGGGAGGCGACCGGGGCTTTTAAAAAGAAATTCAGCTCAGATATTAATAACCTGGTCAAAAGGACATTAGTAAACAACTTGTTTATGTTGAAAAAAAGAATATAACAGGGATTTGTAGTGGGGTAAAAATCTTTAATAGTCGATGGTAAATGGACAGAGTAGTGCAATAAGTTGAATGAAAAAAAATACTAGTGCGAGAATTACATCCAGCCTTTTAGCAAAATTTACTTAGGCCGAATCCAACGTTGACAAGATTGGTCTTAATTGAGTATCAACCTTGTGTACCTTGGGCAAGCCATACATTCTAGGACGCAGTGAGTCTACCGGCCGAATAGTAGTGTATACATCCTTAGAAAAAATCTTACGTTGATGCTGTCGGAGTAAGAAGCGTCGTCAAATCCAGGGAGCCTAAACAGACAAATTTACTATTGATGTTTAAAGCAGACAGCATATTTGCGACATATTCTTGGCAATCGAAGAATGACTACCCATGCTATTTTTCACCTGAGCGACACACACACACACACACACACACACACACACACACACACACACACACACACATATATATATATATATATATATCAATTAAATTTTAATTTCTTAGCAGCAATAACATTATTTCTATGCCATATGAAATGGCGAGGAGAAATATTACATTGATGTACCGATTGGCAATTTCAGTCAAACGAGACCTAATTTGATTTTAGTTATGTCCAGAACAATGAAACATGTACATTAGGGGGTTTATTCTTTCAATGAAAATGTAGGCAAAAGTAACGTTTATAAAACGTAAATGTCACCCAAAAAGATCTTGAGTGACCAAATAATTATAATATCGCGATCTATGCACGTCGGCTAAGTAAGCGACATTTAAAAAAAAATAACGTAATGTGCTCAACGATGAGAACCGAGTTCTAAAAGGGGCGCAAATAATTATTACTATTATCATCCTAATACCTATAGACACTAGTGTTTCAACCTTTCGGGAATCATCATTTCAAAGAAACTCAATAACCGCCGGTTGAAAGATTCGAACATAGATAGCTCTACTATTATATAAAAGGAACTTTGTCTGTGTGTGATCTGTGCCTGTGTCTGTGTGTGTCTGTGAGTGAGTTCGTTCTCCAAGTACTCGAAAATAACTGGACCGATTTGTATAAAAATTCACACGTAGGTACTTGATGTGTACGACAATGTTATTGTATAGGTTGTTATCGGAGTGTCTTCGATTATTATCAATAATCGATGATCGAAATAATCTGGTAAAAAAAGAAGCACACGATTTTAGCAAATAATAAAACATTACACAAGTATATTCGGGATGAGTTATTAAACTACAAGCCAAAAGGCCCAACATATAAAATCAACGGTCAGTTTTTCGATTTCAATGACAATAGAAATATGGGAGTGTAAAAATAGCCACTTAGGAAAGCTTGGCACTGTATGATTCGCGCTGAGTTATCACAATTTTCAGGTGGGTATCTGGAAGCACAATAATTAACTTGAAGAGATCCACCACCAGTCTTCATTTGTAATATTTTTCTTTTCTAGATGCAAGTGATAATATTACATTTATTTCAGTTTTTAATCTTAATCTTTATTACCTTGTTTTATTAATTGTGTAAATGGTTTTCTCGTGCAACAATGTGCCGATTCTATCTGGCAACTTCATTTGGAATATATATTGTTTTATTTTTTATGATAGATTTTTCTTGTCCATAAATGTTGTTTATACTTTTCAAGTTGATAGCATGAACAGATTAGGCAATTGTATTCATTTTCAGTTAGTGAGAAGGGAATATTTTACCATATCTTCTCTGAAACTCGCCAAATGGACTTTTATTAAGTACAATACTTATTTTTAATGGAGAGTAGGCATTGCCTTGTGGATGCGCTGTCGGTAGCTCCCGTTACTCTCGCTCCTCTCTATTTATCACTCAGTCCTCATTTTTAAATGATTGATTTTTCTAACAAAGGGAGAAGAAAACGTGTATTCTAGGTTGGCAGTATTTTGCGTGAAGAGCCGCCTGATATGTCGGAAATTTTCTGTTTCTATGTCTATCCTTTTAGCCATGTCACTAGTAAGGGTGCTGGAGGTAAACGTTTTATCTGTGCTGACGTTATCCGCCTGATAGTCAGGGAACCGAAATTTGGATTAACAACTAAGGAGGCTGTCCTATCAGCAGGTGCCATGTATTGGGGCTGCTGTATTGCCATTTGGTGAATGAATTCGGGGGCATGCAGTAATGTATGGTGGGCCCTCTCGGTGCCATATTAGTGGGTAATTGTTACTGCTGTACCTTTTCGTGTGCTAAAAAAAATATCTCTTCATTTCTAATCCCCTCTTACTTTCTCACTCTGTCCTGCGCCAAGCAAGTCTGTCGAACTAGTCCACAAATCCCAACACTCCATCATGAAAAGTTTCAATAAAAAACAGGATTACACCCGGATCTCCAACTTCTACCGTACACCCCCACTACTATGTCTCCTTCTCGAGCATAAGGGGCCTACGTTCTAATCTTCCAGAGGTTGAAACCCAATTACAGGAGACTAAACCAGACACATTATTTCTAAGCGAAACTGGCATTGAACAGACTATTTCCCTATATGAGTTCGTAATTAAGTATACTCTAATTTAACTTCCAAATCTGACCCCCAAGATCGCCATTGGCATGGAATATGTGCCTATATAAAAGATGGCTTTCCATGTGGTAGAGCTATCTCCAGAGAAGAACCTAACTGACCGTATATGTGATTCTGGGTTGCATTTGCTGAAACTACTGCGTTTATATTTGCTCTTTATTACCCCCGCAACAGCGGAGTTACTATCTTTAAAAGTATATCTGAGAAAAGTGACAACGACCACGTCTATTCATTGACCACGTGCCTATCCTTCAGCTAATATCAATGCCTGTCGAGACTTCAATGTTCACGATGTGGAATGGTTAAATCACTAAAACAAGAGCGATGATGAGGGGAGGTTCTGTCATGATTTCTCCATTGTTTATGACCTCACTACAACTGTTCACAAACGAACCCGTGAGCCCGATACTGACAGCCAGTATGCAAGTCTCGTTGACCTTTTTCTCGCAACTTGCCCTGAACTGTGTTCAGCTTCCGTTCTCTCTCGACTTGGATCTTCTTACCACTCAGTTGTATCAGTAAATATAACAATGAAATGTAATAAGTTCTCAGATGTACCTCTCCATCGTACAGTATATCGATACTCTATGGCTGATCGTACAGTATATCGATACTCTATGGCAGCGTCCGTACATTTACATCAGATGTACCTCTGCGTTCTATGTTTAAAAAGGATGTGTTCTCTATAGTATCAGACTTGACGGAATGGTTAATTGTGGGTATAGACCGTTTCATACCCTCGAAAAAATTTCAGCAAAAACCTAACAGCAAGATGTGGTTCTCTCCAGAATGTGCAGCTGCCATTGCGCACAGAAATCACTTTTTTCCATTGCTTCCAACGTAATAGATATACTGAGACTAAAGCCGCTTTCAGGACTACCTGCAACCACTGTCAAAAAGTAATAAAGAACGCAAGAGAGTTGTATGCTCAGTCAGTCAAGTACGTGTTAGCCGTGCAGGGGCTTGGTACCCACCGGTTTTGGCAAATATCAAACAGAATCCTTAACAGAGGCGTGTGTTCTATCCCAACTATCATAAGTGGGCCTGTGGTAATCTCGTCAGCATCAGACAAAGCCAAACTCTTTGCCTACATCTTTGCAGATAATTCTAACCTTTGCGACCAAGACCTCTAACCCCCAATATTTCCTCCTGTATCAGAAAACACGCTATGTGACATACAAATATATGTACGTGATGTTTCTAAGCTAATCAAAAACCTTGATTCCAGTAAAGAAACCAGTACTGACTTCATTCCAATTATAGTACTCAAAAGACTTCAACCAGAACTAGCGCCCATCCTTACAAAACTGTTTAAACATTGTCTTAAGGAGAATTGCTTCCCATCACCCTGGAAACTCTCATCATATGCCCTGTATTTAAGAATTCATGTGTTAACTCATCTCCCTCTCAGTACATGCCAATAAGCCTCATGTGCGCCATGAATAAGTTGCTGGAATCTGTGTTAAATAGAGAAGTAATCTCAGAAAAAAACCTTCTTAGTGACCCGCAATATGGTTTCCGTTCTGCTAGATCTACAGCAGATGTGCTAACTATTATATCTCATAGGATCAGCGAATCTCTCGACGGAGGCTTCCTTTCTAGGGCAATTGCTCTTGATATATAAAAGTCCTTTGATAGAGATTGGCATAAAAGTTTACTTCACAAAATCTCCAGCTACGGTATAGCTGGAAATGTCTTCTCAATTATTAAATCTCTGATTGGTTCATAAGAGTAGTGGTTGATGCGCAGAAATCAGAAGCTCACAGTATTAATGCTGGAGTCCGCCAGGCTCCATCCTGGGCCCAACTCCCTTCCTGATGTACATTAATGATCTTCCAAATCACATTCTTACATCATTCGTAGATATTTATGCTGATGATACTACTATCTATGGTAGTACATCTAAAATCGTAAACGACCAAGTTCTCTCCGATTCTCTCTCCTCTGATCTTGAGCAAGTGGTACAATGGGAACAGAGGTGGCTTGTTACTTTTAATGCATCTAAAACTAAGCTTTTCCCTTTAAATCATCAACGTTCTGATCCCCATTTGGCATCAATCGAAATGAATGGCCCTAGTCTTGGGAAGGTCCCATGTTTTGACAAGCTTCTGGGCTTGACCTTTACTCCTGATCATAAATTTATACATTAAATCCGTTGCCAAAACCGCTGGAAAAATGGTCGGATCCTTCTATTGATCCAGTAGATATCTGACTTCTGATACAACTCTATATCTGTATAAGAGCCAGGTAGTCCAAGGATTGAGTACTGTTGCCATATCTGGACAGCTGCTAGAAAGGACTTATCCTTCCTTGATAGAGTTCAAAATAGATTTCGTTGCCCCGTAGGGGATGCCCTTTTCTCTTCCATGCAACCTCTTTCTCACAGAAGAGATGTTGCGAGTTTGTCTCTGCTTTATTGTTATTTTCATGGCAAGTGCTCGACTAAGCGCCAATTTATAGTCCCGCTCGTCAAACTTTCACAAGACACACCCGTCTAGCAGAAAACAATATCAATAATTTCTCCAACTCTTTATCTGTGCCTAAACCTAAACGTAGATTCCATGAAAAAAGCTTCTTTCTTAGAACCGCACGCCCATCGAATTGTCTTCCGCTTTCCTGCATTCAATCTTAGTAGAACAATATGATTGTCTTCAAGTCTAACGTAAACAAGTTTTTGATGAGCCGTTCCATAAATGTTAACAAAATTACCGAATTTCCATGACTAACGATTACTATATTGTCTAATTTCTACTGTACACCCTTTAACACTTATCCTCGCGTGGTCTTTTGCCTTGATAAGCGGCGATGCCTAAGTAAAAAAAGGCATGCATCTGAGGAATGAAAAACTCCGATGTAAAAATCTGCTGTATACTGTATCCTCTGTATTGTTGCAGCCATTACACTGACAAAAGTAATGTCAAAATTTGGGGTTGGTTCTACACACATCTTCACCACTATAAACAAATGATTTCTGTGGATTTCCGAACCACTGAGTTGCTGTGGCGAAACCTCACTGGTCGAAATCTCTCTCTCTCTCTCTCTCTCTCTTATATATATATATATATATATATATATATATATATATATATATATATATATATGGTGGGGGGTTATACTTTAACGTTTAAGTCTAAAACTCTTGGGCACACAACAGAAAATACTAATCATACACCAAACCAAACACTAGCTTAGAAAGACAAAAATCTGAGGTTGGATGAATGAATAACGCGTAAAGAAATATGTCGTCAAGTTGAAATTACAAAATATTTATTTCAACTTGCCGTCATTTTACTATTACTTTTAAAATCCATTCATTGCTTGCAGATGATTTATTTTAAAACTTTACCATTTATTGATATCTCCAAATGTGGGGAGCTGTACCGCAACGCTAAATGTTTTGGTTTCGATTTAATCTCATGTAAATTATTTAAACTTTTGACATGAGTACTATGTACTATATGTAGAACATTTGATAGAGAATTTGAACTATGATAAAAATATATAATCTGCATGCATGAAAAATATTAAAGCATATTTTATGGCACGGCATGGCCGGGCGCTAATGCTACTTATGTTAATAAATCCAGGTGTTTTTTTTTGTTTTAGCAAGCTATTGGTCTCTGTATGAGAAATTCAATTAACCGTAGAGTGTGATTCGTTTCTAATATGTAATGTACACTTGTCTTTACTGCTCTAAAGGGTTTTAATTTCATTTCAAAAGACAAACATAGCTTCAAAATGTATAGATTTCATTCTAAAATAAATATGTTAATCATTTGTTGGAAAGTATTAACTGATCAATATATAACTGTATTTCACTTCGTGTTTCTTCTGTATTGAAACTAGAAAAATTAATTATACACCGATAGCGAGTTAATGTTTCTTTAAAACAGTGATAAAATTGATTTGAGAGGATTCACATCCTGTCTTATCTAAAGAGCTGTCATTCTCACAGAATTGGTTCTTAGTTATTTAAATAGAAAACAGAAAAATAGCAATTAACGTCAGTTTCTTTCTAAGGGGTTTAATCCTTTATCAGGAAATGTACATTCTTAACTTCAAGCTGAGAAATGTTTCGATTTATGCAAAAATCTACGAAAAACATTGTATATTTCGATAAATAGTTGCCATATATGAAATTTTATGCGCTAAAAACAGAATTTTGCGTTTTTACAAGATATAGTGTAAACTTTATCGAGATGGACAATTACATACATGCACACAAATACATACACGCATATATACTTAAAAGTAGCATTGGATGTCTGACTGTATATGCTAGGGACGGTTTTATAAATTTTTACCGGCTATTATTTGGTCTCTAGACTTCAAAATTTCTTTATGGTTATGTCAGGCTTGTGGAACAAATTCGATTTGGTTTTAGATGTGATCAATAGCTTAATAGATAAGACGATTGGAATTTGGAAAGCATAAGTCGACTTCAAGCTTTTAAGCGCATTCACAAATATATATTTATATGTTAATATCATTGTATTTTTAGAGTTATCATATCTGAACATTGCTCGATCAGATGTTTACAGATAAAAGGTAAGAAGTACATTTTTGGTTTTGATTTTAAGTGATGACACCAAAATCATGCTTTTTATTACTTTTGAAACAACTAGAATATGCTGGTAACAATATAATGATTAATATTGTATTTGCTCTATAATAATAAATATGAATCTGCATGAATTAAAATATCATATTTGAACGTAATCTACGCCGGACGGCCATTATTATATATTGTGTTACTTTAATCATCAATACAGCATTGGCCTATGAATATGAAATCAACAACTATCACCATTTTCTATTTAATCATATTTATGACCAGGTAACAATGGGCGTCCTACTAGAATATACATAAATGTATTATTTAATTGAAGTATTAGGTAATCATTGAGTTGAATATCATAAATATTTAAGATTCTACTACTAATTTACAAAACTATGTAAATAAATATGGATTAGTTTACATTTTAATTGATGTAAAATTTACCAGTTAAAATAAATTATATAATAAATAAATGCTTTTAAAATAATATTAACTTCGCAGAACATACAATTTAATTAGTACAGGAAAAACTCATGAAATAAATAGGAGGATGTTCATATTATATAAGGCAGATGATACAATATATTTCCCATAGAGTCCTTTGAAGGAAAATGATAAAAATTCAACGAAAAATTAAGGCATTATTCGTGCTAATAAAAATAAATGATTAATAGTTAATTAATTTCAACTAAATGACACTACTACAAGTCTATTTAAACGTAAAAATGGCCATAATAAACATATTAATTTATGTAATTATTAGGTTATAGCAAAGAAGTATTTAAATTTAGCCAAATAACTGAAATATACATATTCAATAAATTAAGAATTAGTTTCGTATAAAAAATGAAATCCAAACACATACATTCTAGATTTAACCATAGTTAATATATCTTAGTAAATAAATATAAATTATTTGTATTAAATAAATTAAAAAGAATTATATAAGATATTTTAGTGTTAATTAGAACACTATAACCACATTGTATTAGTACGTCGGTATAGTCTTAATGACTCTACCTTAAAATCAAAGATGGCGAAAACATCACAGTTGCAACTCATCCTCCGATTTTTTTCGGATTTATGTAATCATGCCCATATTATATTTTAATGCTTTAAATTGAGGAGTTCTATTTTTTATTTAATGAGTCAGACCAGGAAAAATTCAGAAATTGACACAATAATTATAGAAATGGTTCTGTGCAACGCAACAGGAGCTGTCAAAAATTGAACATTTAACCAAGCTCAAAAAAAAATAAATAAACGTAAAACTAGACAACATCTTGGAATTTTTAGTATACAAATTCTGGCATTTATTTTCATATGCATTGTAGTTGTATCGAGATTCATACATGAATGCATTTCTATGAATAAAAATGTAATACGCATATTTTAACATAAACGTAGATATAAAGTTATGTATGCGCATGTGTTTATATAGTTGAAATCACTGTAAACTTAAGTACTGAAATGACTAAATAGTCTTGAACAAGGTTTCTGCGCTTAAAGATATATAAATAGGTATCTATATATTTTAATTGGGTGATACGTCAAAAAAATTTTAAAAGCAGTAGAACAACTTGCTTAAAATAAAGACAACTTGGACGTGCGGTGAAACTTTTACAAAACTTACTAAATATGATTTCATCCAAATTTCAGCATTGTTATTTTTTAATATTTCAAAAATTTAAGAGAGTTAATTATGCACACGCCTAACATGTTTAAAAGTAAGACATATTAAATATTATTGACTATTACCAATAATTATCAGCCACTAATGAAGCATTCTACCTCGAACTTCAATCTTCTCGTCAGTTAAATTTGACTTACCAATAATTACATTTATAAAAACATGATAAAAATAATAGAGATAAACTAAATAGTTTATGTCTATTATTTTTATCGAGTGGTGTTAATCGTGAAACCCTGCACTGAAGATTCCCCAAAGGATGAAACACTAGTACCTGTAGGTATTTAATTATTATAGTTAAAAAATAATTATATATATATATATATATATGTATATATATATATATATATATATATATATATTGTTTTAGTAAAATCAAGGCAACAAAGATTGAATTGATAGCAACAAATAGTGCATTTTCAATTGTTCGTTACACTTGTTACGCGACCATTCGGACAATTTCAAACCTTATATCGTTCGAAAATATTCACAAGAACGGCCTCTCTTCAGACGTTTTGAAAAACACCTTTTTAATAAACAATATGGAATCCATTTCCCATTTAAGGAACACGATGTGATAAAAAATGTACACATATTTCTTCCGTCGGAGGTTTTTCCGTTTTCTGTTTGTTAAGGATTTTTTTACATTTAAACGATTGCCGACTTCTCAGTTATATAAATATAATAAAAGGCGGAATATTATGAACAACATGGGAGGGAGATATGATAGCTCCGTAGAGCCAACAAGCCTAACATTACCCAGCAAACTGGGTACTTAATTTTTTATAAGCTCATCTTCTGATTAGTCAATTCAGCAACAAATATTCACTATACCGCAATATCTGAAGACGAAATATGTGGGCTAAATACATTAGAATGTCTGGTGAATATACTTACTCTCTCGCCGAAAACGCATAAAAGTTGGCGCGCGCTATGTTAAAAATTGTACAAAAAAGAATATGGAGAATTTAGCCCTGTTATTCAACAAAACTGTATATATATATATATATATATATATATATATATATATATATATATATATATATATATATATATATATGTGTGTGTGTGTGTGTGTGTGTGTGTGTTGAGCACTTTGTAAATATATTTTCACCCGACGCGTATTTAAAAGCGATTAAGCGAAGCCCACTATTCATTTTTTGTAAGCAAGCTGATGGTTCGAGCACTGTGTGACGGGAGGGTGTGAATTTAATACACACTCTATGGGAAATAGTTACGGCACTGATTCGTAGCCGAATGGTGAGCGCCGCCGACTTTCAATGCGACGGTTGTAGGTTCAATCTACGGCTGGGGAAAGATGTTTGTCTAGCCGCACTGACGAGTTGTGATACAACGGAACAGTACTGTATGTGGATGACAATATATATATATATATATATATATATATATATATATATATATATATATATATAAGAACAAGTAGTTAATAAAATATGTTAAAAAACACTTTGAAAAACATATTTAATTTTAAAAAGGAAACACTAAATAAATGGACAGTCCTTAATCCGCGGAGTTTCGAAGAAATACTTTCTTCTCATCAGAGTGTAGGATGTAGGAAAAGGCGGGATCGGATTTTGCTTTCAAACGCATTGAATAAAACTACAAGTAGATAATAGATCTTACTTGATAACAAAAAGTGAAGCAGAGGGAATAAGGTGAATAAAAAAGTGATTTAACGTGAATGGATAATCTGGTGAATGGTAAAATGTCCAATATATAGGATAGGAGAGGTTCTAATTCGGGTCTTGTGACATCACCCACTCTCTCGAGAGTGTATTCATTGGAATTAATGAATGGTTAATATGTATTCTGAGACCAGAAATTCAACAAAATCGCAGCATACTTAATTCCTAACTTATTGATTAGCTGATGTCATATTACATTTGAAGCTTCTCTTACGGATGTTTTACTGATTTTGCTGTATTTATCCACATATTATATATTGCCTAATTGATTTAATGTTTTATTTAAAATTGATAGTTGTACACGCCCGTTATTTGCCATTCTATTCTTCGTATCAAGTGTCATTTTCCTTGTAATATATTATCCGAGCGTAGAATTGGTAAAATATAGAGACGTCTACTTGGTTAATATTAACAAAAGGTTTATTGTAATTCTATCTTGATTTTTATTTATTTGGCGTTTCATAGTTATCTGTAGTGTTTTAATTCTGACCATCTTTGGAATATGCAATCAACAATCAGTATTTTTTATATGCGAATCTCCATTTTGTCTGTGCTCTTTACAAAATGATTAATTCGCACTACCCTCTTTCACTTCAATAAACCGCTCAATATATTTTAAGTGTATAGTGCCTTATACTGTAATTAGTTTTTATTTTATTTTAGTTATTAGTTTTATGTTAATCAGGATTCCTTATGATTTGACCAGATATTCGTTCCTTTCCTCTATACGTGCTTTTAAATTCGAGAACATCACTACATGAGTAGTTATTATTCCTGTTACCGTTTATTTCTGTTTGAGTTACGTTATCTCCACTGCAAGTAGTAATAGATTTTTAGTTCAAATTCTATCCTTATATCTTACAAATTTTTAATCACGGTTATGTATTTTGTTTTCAAATCATCCTTATAAAAAAAGATGATATATCATTAAATATGTTTCCGTAAAATTGTTGTATTTTCCAATATGTCCGTTGCAGTCATGGTTATCATGAACAGAAATAAAGGTGCAGATCTATCTGAAGAATATCTATCCGTATCCCTGCGACGCTGTGGCCTATAACTGTTAGTTTCCGTTTACCTCACTTTTGATGTGAAAGTTTATGAATTTTCTGGTTATTTTTTTTTTCATCTTAAAATGTTGATATACGGCATAATTAAGAAAGGTATATGATTTCTCGCTAACTTAAAGCAAGTACGCCATTCTGAGCTATATCAGTAAAAAATAGTAACTATAAGGCAATATAATTTGCCATATATGTATAATGTTTGGCAATACATATACAGATGTATCTATTAGAAAAACCGGACTAATTCACAACATCAACTATAGAACTCGTAATTAATAACAAACGACCGACACTAACGACAGTTGCAATAGGATGAATAAAGTCATGTTAACCATCAACTTCTGTATGTTTTTCTTATAGTAACATATGATTTTAATTGTTGCATTTGTTGTTATTACTGCTAGGAGTTCTCACACATGTTATGTCAGAAGATAGTATTGTAGAACGCTGAGAAAATATTTTGGCCTTTATTGGATATTGAGTGAGAGTACGGATTCCTAGACTTCCTGTAATCTCCATTGTTTTACAAAAATAACTGACGCTTACCTGATGGTATATTACCAGCCATAACTATGTATTTAACAATGATTAAAGTCATTACAAATATTGTGATGAAGTGCTGAGTATACCTTCCTTGCTTTGCCTTCTTAATATAGCAATATATGTTACACGACGATATTTTGCAAACTCTTCATAGAGAAAAGAATAATGCTAGCTCCTCCCGCGTTATGTTAAATATGGGTGTTTGACAGAGCTCTATCCTCTTAATTCGCAGAAAAAAAACGATTCACAGCACGAACTAATATATCAACAAGCAAAAATATAAGAGTGTTCACTCTCTGCACCAAAACCGTGAACACACTTGTTTTCTAAGAACAACTCCTCTATGGAATAAAATACTAGGAGTTTGCTTTTTAGCCAATTACAACAAATCGTCAAATTTTATATTAGTAAAAACTGTGCGAGTTTTACCTTTGGTTCATAAATGTCTTTTAAATAATCGTGCGCCAATATTACTCATTTTATAGCAAGCATCTTGCGAATGTGTTAATCGTTTAACTGCAAGTCTATTTTACCCTTATCCTAGAGTGCTCCTTATGGCTACATAAGATGTGACCCATTTACTTTCTGAGATTTGTAAATGAAATGGAGTACAGCAGTTTTATGTAGATGACTATTATCCCCCTGTATATGTGAATATACTAAGTACTTGTAGATTGAACTGCCTCTCAATGAAACAACGTAAGCTCACACAAAAAAGGGGTATTCTGCTTGTGTGCAAATCTTGGCCATAATCAACCCCGTCAAATTTCTCTATTAGCAATCTCACAGTTGATCGGCGATAAATCAATTCTTATTTCATATTGAGAAAATAATTCCTACGTGATGACCTCCCTAGACTAAACAGAACAATGAGCTACTTCGATCTCAACGTTAATTATGTTCTTAAGCGGGTCATATTGGCTTGTTTTGCGTACAAATTTAGCCCAACAACCTATGGTGTTTCTTATCGAGCAAAGAACCCCGCTAACATTTATAGGGGACAACACTAAATCAGCTCAATAACTGAGTTTAATTACAGCTCTCAAGCATTATTTAGCGATAAAATGGAAGTGTTAGTCACGTGAAAAGAGAAGCGGCGTGTCAAGTGTCTGTGTTAAGGTTAAGTAGTTGATCATCGGCCAAATATGGCTGAAATACCCATATCTCTATAGTGCCTTCGATTGTTACGTGTGGGATTTCTTACCAATAGCCATAATTCACGATCGTAATGTTTAGAGGTCTTGCACACTATAAAGCAAGTATTGACTAATATTATATGTAGCCAATTCAGATTCTAGTTTTATTTTATTGAAATAACATTCGTCTGAATGAATATATCTGTAAGAGTGAAAGAAAAATTGACCTTTTCAATCATCAATCATATACAGAATTCATAGACTATGCGCAACGGATGAATGCATTGTTCTAAGTTGGAAGTCTTCTGTGTTTGAGAGGATCACAAAAAAAATTCACCCTAATTCACAGTTTTTACCAGGCATGCATACAAGAACAAAATATATTGATAAAAAGATTTATAAAGGTGTGTGAAATCCAGTATAGGATCAACATAACGATTCCAAAATTAGAAAAGATTGATCTGATGAAATTAGGAGATTAAATGTATCGGATACTTGCAAAATATGTTAACATTCATTAGATATTGAGTGGGAGTACGTATTCCTAGTAATCTCCATTGCTTTACAAAAATAATTGAGGCTTACTTGATCGTGTAAAGCAATTCTTTTGGGGTGAAAAAATAATTAAATACATTTGCATGTGTTAGAATTTTTGCATGCTAAATTATATCTAATTATGCAATATGTAGGAAATATGCCTCAGCGCCACAGTTAAATAAAACCAAAACGCCCATACAAAACAGACTGATTGAATGAGTAATTGATTAAAGTTCGATTTTTTTTAATATGGAAATTATTAAAACATTATTTAGTCCTTCCAATATTCATGGCTAGGTATATTAAGAATTTCGTTTTAATAATTTTTAAACAAGACAGATATTATTTTAATATCAATGTGAGAGCAAAAGAAAAAAACTTAACTTTAAAGTTTTCTCATTAACTGATCAGCTTTGGTTAACAATTACGTATGATTATATTCTTTGCAAATATTCTACATGATTTATACTTGCGTAATATTTGCATAAAAAGTTTATAGTAAACATAAATCTCTTTCCATACATACATTTTATGCGTATGTATGTATGTATATATATATATATATATATATATATATACATATATTTGTTTAAAAAATTTTCCCTACAAACTCCTCTATCTGCTTTTTGTCTACAAACATCAAATTGTATATATAGGGCGTTTAAACCCATGCGAAGCTTTATATTTGGGTTTAACCGAGTAAAATCGGTGGAAGATTGTGAAAATAAGAAAAAAGGAAATTTGCCAGGTGAAGGTCGAACGAGGCATTAGGAAAATGCATGCGTTATTTTATAGCTATTTGGTTCATGTTTTAATTTTTAACTTTGCTGAAAACATGCCTTCATAGGTCAGGGATTAAAGTAAAAGCAAAAATTAAATCGTAATTAAATATTTTGGTTTCATTTCTCGGTGGTGTCGCACAAGTCATTTTTATAACTCTTAACTCATTACTATATATGGGGTCCAAAATAATAAATTAATAAATACGAAATGTATCAAAGTAATTTATTTAAGCGTATTTTACAGCCGGACAATGCCAGGCGGGTTTGCTATTATATATATATATATATATATATATATATATATATATATATATATATATATATATATATATATATATATAAATTTAAAGAGGATTAGAACAGTAGTCTAAAGAGCAGAGAGTATTTTAATGTGATAGTAAAAATACTAATTTAATTAAAATACAAGCAAAGAACAGTGCTCGTTGTAATTCAGATATATAATAAGCTCGATAAGCAAATATCTTAGAGCTACTTTAATATTTAGTAATGTGATTGACAATTTAAAATTCAAATTAGAATTAAAAATTAAAAATCTGTTTCATAAGAAGGAACAACAACAAAAACAATAATTTGTACGATCGTTTTGTGATAGACATTAAGCCACAGACAATAATTTTGACATATAGTATTTTTTAAACAAAGTCTCCTCATCATAACAATATTGTTTTTTTTTTTTAATATATATAAAATACACCATAAATAAACCTAGATTTTTAAGTAAGGCAGATGTATCTGGAAAAAATAAAATAAAGAAAATATTTACTTGATAAGCAAATTAATATGGGTTTAGGATAAAAAATAAAAATAGAATAAAATTATAAATCTGAATTTGGTTTAGATATAAGATTATAATTATATAATTTTAAGAAAAGCTAAGAATTATATATATATACATATGCCCACACATACATACATATATATATACATATACATACATACATACATATATATATATATGCATATATATATATATATATATTCATTTATTTACCTTTTAATTCTTCGCCTTTTCAAAACCGTAATTATCGTCAAAGCATTCATTTGGTTGTTCATTGTAGCTTATAAACGCATGAATGTTGAATTTTCAAAAAGAACGTAAATGGAAAATTTTATATCTGTTAGAATATGTTTGTAACCTCTTAATTTAAAATTAAGCGAATACTTTTAAAAGAAAAATGGGAGATAATCTTATTTCTGTGATAAAACAATGAAAGGGAGATAATTAGTGTTTATTCTATTTATGTTATAATCTATTTTGAACTCATTGAATTTAGTATTTAATAATTTATTTATTTATTGAAATTAGTTAATATAGTATAGGTTAAGGTTAAACATATATTTTAATAATATACAATAATGGTACATATATCAGATAAACTAATATTAATAATAATATTGATGATCCAAATTTTTTATTAATAAGGGTATCAAGTTAAACTTAAATTTTAAGATTGAATATTAATAAGTAACATTTTAATGACTGATGGTGGTTTATATTTGTTAAATTTAAACCAACATTTATGACTGCATGCGGAAATAAGTTCCTCTCTTGAATTTAAGAGAGCGTTTCTATGTTTGATATCGTCATATTTTTAAATCTTTAGGGTCTCTTGTGTACAAGTGCACATAATCTATCTCCTGGTGTATATGCTTTATATGATCCTATTATTTGCCATATCAAATGGAATGGAATATTCTCATTTTTGAGTCGCCAAATATGCTTGGATAGATTGGTTTGGTTCAACAGGGAGTGGGTTTTAAAGGAATGTTTATGGGTTGAAATTCTATGCTTAATAAGTCCAGATGTTGAACCAAAGTAGATTGCGTCTTGTTTAATGCAATTATTTTCAGGTAGATTTAGGGTTGCATTGGTATGTGGTGGTTTGGTCTGTATTTGATTGGTAGATTAGTTAAAGTTGGTGTAGTTATTTAATTGGGTGGTCGAGTTATTGTTGCTGTTAAATTCATTTAAATTTGGGGTGTGTGATACTGTGCAGATATACACAACATTTTTTCATTTTGCAGAGGACATCTATTTTTTCTTCTACAGTTACAGCCTGCTATAGTTTGTATATTTGTATTTTGTATCTTATAATTTTTTTTTATTGTTAGAAATAATTATTTTTGATAAAGGTTTGACATGTAGTCTATAGCTGCACAGTATCACACACCCGAAATCTAAGTGAATTTAACAGTCACCATAAGTCGACCACCCAATTAAATAACTACACCAACTTTAACCAATCTACCAATCAATGGTTTGTAAACCAAACCACCATATACCAACGCAACCCCTAATCTACCTGAAAATAATTACATTAAACAAGACGACATCTACTTTGGTTCAACATCTGGATTTATTAAGCATAGAATTTTAACCCGATAAACATTCCTTTAAAAAACACTTCCTGTTCAACCAAACCACCCTATCTAAGCATATTTGGTGACTCAAAGATAAGAATATTTCATTCCATTTGAAATGGCAAATAATAGGATCATATAAAGCATATACACCAGGAGATAGATTATGTGCATTTGTACACAAGAGACCCTAAAGATTAAAAAATATGACGATATTAAAAATAGAACCACCCTCCTAAATTCAAGAAAGGAATTAATTTCCGCATGCAGTCATAAACGTTGGTTTAAATTTAACAAATATAAATCACCATAAGTCATTAAAATGTTACTTATTAATATTCAATCTTAAAATTTAAGTTTAACTTGATACCCTTATTAATAAAAAAAATTGATAATCATTATTATTAGTAGTATTAGTTTATCTGATATATATACCATTATCGTATATTATTTAAATATATATTTAAACTTAACCTATACTATATTTATACATTTCAATAAATAAATAAATTATCAAATACTAAATTCAATGAGTTCAAAATAGAGTATAACATAAATAGAATACACACTATTAGAGAAAATAAGATTGTCTCTCCCTTTTTTAAATATTTGCTTAATTTTAAATTAAGCGTTTACAAACATATTCTAACGGATATAAAATTTTCCATTTGCGGTCTTTTCGAAAATTTAACATTTCATTAATTATTATATCAGTTAATGAATCTTATTTGTCCTTAGCTCATCAGAAGAAATAGCAACAATCAATCCATCAAAATGAATTTATTTTGATAAATAAAAGCAACATAGATTTACTAATTGTTATAATATTAAAGTAGTTGAGTTTGTGCAAGAATTGTAAATATCCACTGAATTAAAGGAATACATTTTAAGATGGTTAACTTTATTAGCTTTAAATATATACTTTTGTCATTCATTCACTATATTGCTCTGTAATTATATTGAGCTTCTTAAATTCGGATTGCTATACAGTGTGTTTCTCGTCTAACTTCACTGTGGCAGTGATGCAAGATATTGGGAGTTTTTCAACCCAGAATTTGGAAACTAAGTTTTAATCAACTGTCGAGAGGTACATTTTCCTACTTTTTTATGTTAGCTACAAAGTAAACGAATGCATCAAATTGTAAATGACACACACTAAATTAATAAATTTTGCAATATTTGCACGGAAAGTGCAATGCATATTCAGAGGTATGTATATTTTATTTATTTTGATAAACTCATATATTTTACGTTTTTCAGCCAAGCCAAGTTAATTTCGAACATTTAAATGTATCAGCCTCATAAAACTCGTGGTTTGATTGTCACCCATAAAGTGCGAGATAATTTCCAACTGTTGGTCTAAGCCCAACAAATAAAAAGGACAGTTCGCGTTGTTCTCATCAAAGGAGTCGACCTCGAATACCAAGACTAGCTGATCCCTGGAGACCTTATAGACAGCTTCATTGAAAAACTTCAATAGAAAGCGAAAAGGTCAGTCAATCAAGAATGACCCTCGCCAACAACGCATCGAATAGAAAGTAGAAATCAATCAAATAATCCAACAGAGAAAACAATTCTGGGTGTCCAGAATTTAGAAGATGATGTATTAGATAGATAGGAATACGGAATTATTTACTTGGGACTGATTACTTAGGCAGAAAATCAATCATTTTTTAGCATCGCATGAATAAGGATTGAAATACTTCTTCAGAAAACAAACTAGCTTAGGTAACCGTCGACGTTTCTAAAGGGCATAGCTATCATGTTAAAATCTTAAACAGTTTTTTCATGTCAGAAATCCAACACACTTATCTCGGCACTAGTGAAGGCCGAGAAACATATACTTATACAAATGAAATAAACGTTTCTTTGAATACAAAGGAAATTTCAATGATAAAAAGAAATTGTGATCCTGACGTTAGTCAAATGTAACACAGTACAACCTGTCACCCGTTCAAGATGTAAGCTCCACCCTAAGTGCTGAGTTTGTGGACACCCTGCGGTATTAATAATAAGACCTGTCAGAGGGCAGAAGACCTGCGTTATAATTAAAGGCCATATATTCAACTGACTGCTTAAATCATTTCAAAGAATGTAATTGAAAACCACTGTGAGTAATCCGCTTAGAAAATCATGAATGGCATCAAATCACACATGCTGTTAGAAAAAATAATGACCGTCGATGTCTTAAACAAGTATGTCATCTGAACACCCTCATACACATATACATAATATATTTGAATTGTAAGTAAACACACACACACAAATATATATATATATATATATATATATATATATATATATATATATATATATATATATATATACACACACGAGGCATTTGTTAAGTAATGTCCGTGACCCACATTAAATTGTCTAATCTAACTGAGATTTTGCATGCACAATAGGTCATATCTCTATCGTTTATCGAGCCCACTATATCGCTGAACAAATTGAGGTTGCTGAATGAAACATGTTAAAACTGTCTGGTATGAAATTAAGCGTAGTTTGTTTTTTTAAAGACTGATTTCGTAAGATAAATCCATTGATATAACACTCTAATCCGAATAGAAGAACACAATCAACGTTGTGAACGCACTTATATTAACCAGTTCCAAAGAGGACAAGCAATATTTTGCTCAGTTTTTTTTTCAAACGAGGACGCTAGTGATAACATATTTCCTGGAAACGGGGGCTACAAGTACAGGAGCCAATTCTGCTGTATTTTGAGGAAATTAAAAGAAATTATCCAAATTAATAAGTAAAATAAGTTAAGTACACTGATCATTTCTCTCCGAGTCAGAAACATGAGTTATAATGAAATGTTTCCTACATCACCGTAATTTCCTACCTTTCATCTTCTGATTTTTTATAGTTTGATTGATTGAATTAAAATTTATTTTTAAGTAAAAATGATTAACAAATAGAAAAGAAAATAACTTTTGCTGATAGTCTTTTCATCACATCTCGCTTGACTCAAAATCATTTTTAATAGATGTGTAATTTTGTTTTTGTTATTAAAATATTTGTTCTGTAATCACTGTCGTTAGAGTTATGTTTTGTTTGATAAACACGCCATTTGACGTTAATTAGCTATGGGGAAAAGTTCATCAACAGATTAGAAACATAATTATTGATTCAAGAGATAACATGCTGAAACGTGTATGTGAAACTCACACACCTTATGACAGCCTCTAATATATCCTACTATTAATGTATGGAAATAATAGATACTATTTGAAGATTCCAGAGTTTGTAAATACTACAAAACATGTTTCATGTATGAATTCTTATGCGTACCATTTTATGATCAGAGACAATCCCTTCAATCATCTTCACAGAAGTGAAAATCTTTTCCATCAGTTTGCAGTAGATATTTTATATATCAAAACTTGTCAAAGAAAGCTAAGTGTAGAATCCTTCATATACATATAAACGCTCATATATATAAAACTGGTCAAGGAAGAGATATAAGTCAGTCATGCATTTTGTCTTCTACTTTCACAGGCAGTCCACCATATATGCATGGAAAGACACAAGATTCAATGACATGTCAGACATTATGCAAAACTAAACCTTTTACCACATTCACTTCAAAACCAAAATGAAGGAAATTCAAATAGACAAACATAGGCCAATCAAATCGATCTATTTTTAAGAGATTTTGCTTGAATATAATCAAAGGTAAAATCCGATTAAAAAGAGAGATTTTGCTACATTTACACAATAGTTGCGAAAGAGAGGCTTGCCTCATGCGCATATATTATTGTAGCTTACCAGAATAATCGACTACAATCAAATTGATTCCATTATATATGTTGAGTTACCTTATATACAAACTAATACGACGTTATCTGAAATAGTAAAGTCACGTGGTTCATGGACCTTCTGACAATATCAATAGAAATTCACCTTGCATTTTTTCGTTTCATTTAGTTTTTTACTTCATTGAAGCAATGTACGTTGCATCATTATCATCAAGATTAATTGTTCAAATCTTGCTTATTCTGTCAAATAATTTATATGCATGGCCAAATAATTGTTGTTTTTAAATAGATTATTCTCCAGTTCTAGTTCAAGGGATATGCCATCTAGGTAACATTTGATCTTTTTAGTGGGTGCTACACCACTGAGGTTTATATTTTTAATAAGGCCTGCAACGATCGTTTATTATATATGTATAAGTTCATCCTCACCATTAAATATCAGATATTTATTATTCTTCGATTTGGCAGGTGTTTAGTCCCGGCCCCATAAATGTAAAAACTTATCTTTTATATGCGGATTCGTGAAAGGTTTTGCGCATAACACATAGCCAAATAACAAACATCGTGTAAAGAGTGAAATTACAAGAGGAAAAACGGATAATTTAATTTTACTCGATTTCTGTAAACCAGGTCTCTCTGAGACGACGAGTTTACGCTCGCCCGCAACACATAGTGACATGTTTGGACATACGAGGCTCTCGCTCTGCTAGATGGAGCAACTCATAATCGGGAATTTATTGAAGAATCCCAGCAGTTTTGCGTGCTTTTTGTTCTATATCCAATATTCTGGGAAAGCAAGTTGTTGTGTCGTATTACAATCTAAGCTTGGGTCAGGGTACTGCATAATCACAATCTCGCGCATGACTAGCAGAGTCGTGGAATAGTTACGAATAATGAGTACCCTACAAAATATAAGCCGCCTGAGCCAAGCTTTTTCTCTTCTGTAGGAATGGCTATGTTCGCAAGTGAAGTACCCCGCTTCGTATTGATAATCGTTTAGTTAGACGTATCTTACAGGAGTAACTGTCTTTCCATCCCGAAAAATAGGTGACACCGAAAAACAAACTTTTAATAAATCTCATTGAGATAAAGCATATAATCGGACACAAATGCAGGGATGGTGTTGAACGTAATTTATTTGAATGGTATTTGGATACGAACATATAAAGACATAATAATGAAGATGAAAATAATGATTTTCCAAGTTTTAATAAGTTACTGATTCGTTTTGTGTTACACCCACACTCACACTGATATATATATATATATATATATATATATATATATATATATATATATATACATATACATATATATATATATATGTGTGTGTGCGTGTGTGTGTATAGTGGTTGTATAGATTGGTTTCCAAGATATAAATTAAATGAAACCTCTGTAATTATTAAAGCGTGTGATTATCTAATGAAACAGACGATATATATATATATATATATATGTATATATATATATATATATATATATATATATATATATAGTAAGTTATAAATATATATATGGCAAGTATATATTAAAATAATATTATATTATGTAATAGTATCATATTATAGGAATATTATACGAATCCTAGCGTGGATGAAACGCTAATTATTCAGTGTAGCTTAATTGTCATATATATTTTTATAACTATGTATTGAGCACTGTTGAAGTAAATACTTTGTTTTATTATATATTCGTATATCAGTTTATGTGATTAAATGAAGTAGTCATATATATATATATATATATATACATATATATATATATATATATATATATATATAAGTAAATTTATACTAAAATCGGAAGTATCGTTAAGTGATCAATTCATCATTTACTACGATGTCGTCTTTTCTGTGTTTCAACAAAAACGAGTAACGGCTTCCAAACGTATATCAGCCCGCTTAGCTATTTTCGGATGTTTTTATAATTTTATTTATAAAGCTCTACATATGCATTGATCATTTGAGAAAAAATATTAATGATAAATATACATACATGCATACACACACATATATATATGTGTATATATATGTATATATATATGTGTGTGTGTGTGTGTGTTTATTAATCATGTACATATTTTTAGTTAACATCATTATTTTAATATACATTTACAGGCAGATTTTAGTTTTAATTTGCCATAAACTAAACATTCTTTACAGGTGATTAGACAAATTGAAATTCAGTAGAACATGTTGAAATTATTACGTTTTCTGCATTTGGTTCACACGAATACCTTAGAAACAATATAGAAATGGTTAAGTAATTTTTTTCGCCAAAATATACATTTGCTCGAATCTATACTACATTAAATTTCTTATTACGTTTATACCCAAAGCTTTTTAGTCAGCTCCAATAAATGGTATCTCTATTCACCTATTAATATATTAACAATATAAATTTTACATAAGTTGAGTTCAGTAAATCAAGTATTGCAACTTCAATTTGCTTTTGTTTTATGTGTTTCAAATTTGCGCTTCTTTATCTTTGCCACTAAAGAAATTATAATGCTTATGTCTAGTTATCTGTGTTGATTTCCATCATTCTAACTTTTTCGGTACGTCAATTTTGACATAAGTATTGTAACTCCTTTGGGCAGTCGTACATCGATACTAATCAAATAGCCTTTCGTTGTAGTCTCATAATAATTGTCAGGATGATATTTACATATATCTACAGAAGGGGTGGGCAAAACTCTTATTTCACGCCCACATTCACAATATTCAATTGCACATGAAAGGATCGTGTATGAACTCAACATCGTCTATATTAATGTTGCCAAAAGAAAATGCTTTATAATGCCATTAATTATATTTAATATTTTCAAGTGTTATAGAAGATTATCAGGAAACAGATTTATTGGAAAAAAAACGTAATATTTTTTTAATACAAAATAATTTACATTTGATGAAGCGCATGCTTCAAAAAATATTATTTACTACAGATTGTTCTATCGTCACTTTAGCTCCATTGAAATTTAGTTTTCAACTTGTTCAGGATATTATAGTCTTATTATTGTACTAATTTAGATGAAGTTTAATGTTTGTATATTAATGATTCCGGGGGATATTATAAGCTTCATTTACAATGAATTTATTGTGTCGATTATGTTTCCCACAAATACAGGATTTATTGTTTTTTTTTTACTTCTTGCGTTTCTTATTTTTTATTATTAATATTAGTATTAGTAATATTAATATCATTAATATTAGTATTATTAATATTAGTATTATTAATATTAGTATTACTAATATTAATATTAGTAATATTAGTATTATTAATATTAGTATTATTAATATTAGTATTATTAATATTAGTATCAGTAATATTAGTATCATTAATATTAGTATCAGTAATATTAGTATCAGTAATATTAGTATTGGTAATATTAGTATTATTAATATTAGTATTAGCAATATAAGTATTATTAATATTAGTATTAGTAATATAAGTATTATTAATATTAGTATTAGTGATATTAGTATCAGTAATATTAGTATTATTAATATTAGTATTAGTGATATAAGTATTATTAATATTAATATTAGTAATATAAGTATTATTAATATTAGTATTAGTAATAAAAGTATTATTAATATTAGTATCAGTAATATTAGTATTATTAATATTAGTATTATTAATATTAGTATTAGTAATATTAGTATTAGTAATATTAGTATCAGTAATATTAGTATTATAAATATTAGTATTATTAATATTAGTATTAGTAATATTAGTATCAGTAATATTAGTATCAGTAATATTAGTATTAGAAATATTAGTATTATTAATATTATTATTAGTAATATTAGTATTAGTAATATTAGTATTATTAATATTAAAAGTACTATTACTTACACTTTCTGCATCAGACATTACCAAATATATCTCGGTTTAATTAATGTATCTTTGTATAATTTCATGTGCCATAATACTGTCTGCTTTTCCTTTTGCTATACCAAATACAATTCGTCTGTCTGTTCAGAATGTTTTACTTCTCAGGTTCCTTTCGAACCACCCAGCAAAATTCGTTTTCTTATGTTATTTTTGAATTTTTTTCGCATTAGCTTATATTGTGTTAACCGTTTTATTACTTTTTCTACAAAGCCACGATTTACTACTTCAGGAGTTTTGTGTAGCTTGATTTTTGTATAGTTCTTTCTGTTAGTCTTATTTTGTCCAGTTTTCAATAGGAATTCCATTTGTATGTTTAGCTGTTATTGTAATAGCCAGATTGTGTCGGGGCTATAATACTTAAGTTATGACATTTTCATATTCTATAGAACGGATGCGATAAACTATAATTCCACATTTACAATATTTTATTTGAAGCACAAAATAGTTTATTAACTCAACAAAGTAGACAAAAACACATTTTTTAGAATAATATAAGTAGTATTTAATATTTTAAAGTATTGTTTGCAGCAGTCTTATCAATTGGCAATGTTAGGCTTGTCTTTCATTTTATCTTAGAGTCTGTATAATTATATGTTTTCATCAAGCTGGGTGATTTTGGCAATAGCTTTCTGCATTTCTGTATTCCTGCTATTTATTGTATTACTGCATGATGGAACGATAAAAGTGTTGTCCTAAAGAAAAATAAACATTACAGCTTTATTTTAAAACTTTTATAAAAAAAAAAAAAATAACAGTTCACGTCAGCTATTATGTAGTAGAGTTAATATTTATTCAATGAAGTTTCCTTCAGCCTCAATCACCGCTTCGATACGTTTCCAGAACTGGGAACATGCGTTTTCCACAAGCGCCGGCAAGGGCTCGGCGAATATTCGGCGGATAGCCACGATCTGACTGACTTTGGTGTTGTGGAAGGTCCTACTGTTAATATTCTTAGCGTATGACCAAACGAAGAAGTCCAGCGAAATCGGGTCCATGAGAGAAGAGTACAAAGTCGAAGTACTCCTTCTGAAGCCAATCCTGTATCACTTTGAACTTGTGGGCCGGCATCGAGTCTGACTGCTACACCTAGTGTTTGCCAGCGACCACTTGATCAGGGGATACATACTCTTCAGCACATCCAGGTACATTTTGGTGTTGACTTTCAAGCCGACTTCGAAGATGTGAGAGTGCATAATGTGACCCTCACTGGAAACCCACCTAAGATCATAACTCTGGCCAGACACTATGTTTTATTACCCTGGGTACGCCCCTGTTATTTGTAGCAATCATGCAATGCATTTTGAGAATGTTGGCAATGGACCCTTTGTCGAAATTCTGGTTGGTAGGCTATACAACTATAGCGGGCATCTTCGATCTCGTTCGTTGAAGATTGCCCAATTTCAACATGATAGAAGGTTCCTATCGCTATTTGAATATTTATACAACTGGCTAACTAGTAAATGGTCAGTAGCAAAAAAAGAAAAAAAAGAAAAACGGTTTTCATAAAACTGAAATCATCTTTTTCTAGGGCGACAATTTTATCGTTCCACCCATATTTAAATATGCATGTTACTTTTTTTAAGGCTCATATTGGACCACTTTCCTATTTGTCTAGTGCTGTATCGTTAGTCACTACTGTCATCCCCGTGCAGTATTTTTTGCGTATTCATTTGTTTCCTGGTTATTTTTTTCCATGCTTTTTTAGTTCAACTGATTATGGGCTTAGTGTACCATACTAATGACAATATCTATATATTTGTTACGTTTGTAAAGTTTCGTTTTAAAAGTTCTTGATATACTTAGAGAAGTTTCCATTTCATATGTGTTGATTTGATGAGATGCGCTATTAAAATTACTAAATATTTATAACTTTCATGTTCACTGATTGCATTTTCTCTTCTAAATTGCTAAAAAAGATTACCTCTCTTTCTTTAACTTTTTCTTTTCCTAATTCCAAACTTTCAGCTAACTTTTCTTATTGTATTAATTATTTTCAGTTCCTCTGTGTATTGTTGAAGACCATTTTAAACCACTTACATTTTTATATGAGTTTACACATATATTTAGATCCGCGATATATTTCTTTAGTAAATTGCTGAATATTATCATCTATAAAAAAAAATATTGGAGATAGAAAATTACACTGGAGTTTTTTTTTTATTATCTTTTATATTTATTATTTTTCTCGTGTATCATCACGCGAATGTCATCATCACGCGAATGTCAGTTTCCAATCGCCATGTTTCCATTGTTTTCTATATAAAATAGATACCTTTGTCAGATATTTTTGACATCGTCCAATGTTCTATTTTGTACGCTTGTTTTAGATATATGTAACTTCGCATCATTGTCTTGTAAAAATGAGCCACATATCGGTAAGAATGGAATCGGTCTGTAGTTATATATAATTGATTGTGTAACCTTGCTATTTGATGCATGCCGTATAGTCATATAGTCCAGTGTGCCCGCTTTTATATCTTAGATTTAGCTTTTTAGTTAAGCGAGTTTAATTTTAAACTAAAATCTCTGAATTGTGCAGTGTGCACGGTAAAATTCTTCCCAGATGTTCCTTTTTCATAAGGTCGTCCTTAGTGATCATTCATTTATTTCGTTTCACGTGCGTTTTTTTAGATCATGTTTTCAGCCATACGGCATTTCTTCTGTTACGTCTGATTTCCACATCTATTTCTCTTGAATTTTCTAACTTTTATCGATTCTACTGTTTTGTCTTTCCAGGTTATACATCGTCTTAAAACTGGTTTTAATTATTTTTACACGCTTATGATTTGGTTTTGTTGTTCATGTTTTTCGTTTATTCTCGCGCCTATTTTCCGTTATATCCGGCTCTTTAATCCATTCCTAATATATTTTGCATTACTAACAGATTTTACTATCTTTGCTAGGCTGCTGATTTAATCTTAAAGCCTAGATTCCTATTCGAGTTAGTTTCACAGTTATTTTACATTGTTTTATTCATGAGTTGTAGTTTTATTTTAACGGATCTTTCTTTTGTATAAATATTTATTTAGATGTACAGTAGTAGTCAACCCACTGTTCCGTCGCTGATTTTACTTTATTTACGTCTGTATTACAACGGCGTTCCAAAAGTAATGTCTCTATTTTTATAATGCCTGAATAGATTTAAAAAAGTGGACGAATTGAATTGTAATAATTGAGGAACTTATGTATTCACAGGCTAAAAACTTATCTCTCTGTTGCATGTATTGACGAAGATATTGATTTTATTTCTCTGTTGACTCGACAAAAGAAATACCTGCAATCAATTTCATCAGAGGTAGTTATGGATTTCTCACAAAAGTGCATAAAAAATTATTGGGCTTATGTAGAAAAATAAATTATGAAACACAAAATATCTTTGTTTTAATGGTAGTTCTTCTCCTCGTAAGTCTTCGAATTTTTAGTTTATAAAAATACATGTTTTTATTTAAAAAGAAAAACACTCGTATTACAAAGAGTGTGTTCCAACAATGGCGCATTAAGAACTGTGGTAGCTGTTTATAAATTAAGTTGTAGAATATTATCGAACAACTCCCGTCTTAGTAGGTCTTCAACAACCCACGTATTTAGGAATAAAAGCTGTAGTTTACATATATATTTTACAGACACTGCTGACTTCAGCTACGACTTTTTAGTTTTATTATTCGTTCATTTATTATTATAAGTTTTACAATGCTCTAACTTGAATTAAGTTATACTTGTCACAGCAAAATATTATATAATTTAGAGTTTGTAATATGCATAACATTACAATTTGAAAGGTTTTATTATTTACATGGTAACAATTTTGCAGATAGACGTATATTCATCCGATACTATATATTTAAGGAAAAACACCCCTATGTGAAAAAAAAAAAAAAAACAGAAACAAAAATGCCATCTTGGCGCGATAATTTAGCTGTAAAATTTATCTCTTCAAAAATGTTGTAGAATAAAGTAAATCAGGTTCTAGGGGGAAACCATCAGGTGGTCCGAGTAGGCGATATGACGAGTGATATTTTGACAGCAATGTGTTGGAAATGAATAACAATTTAATAAGAATGTCATATGCAGACAATGCTTTTGTAGAAAATATGTCAGTAAACAATGAAAAGAAGGCCATACTAGAGTCGAACACCTCACTTCGCCCTATCATCTGAAAAATGCAGATAATTATTCGTGCAGATATATGAATCTTGGGATATATTTTTATATCTATACATTTATATCTATATCTATATAATTATACATATACGTATATCCATATATATATATGTGTGTGTGTGCAGACATATATATATATATATATATATATATATATATATATATATATATATATATATATATGCAGCCTTATATATATATGCAGACATATATATATATATATATATATAACATTTTTGTCATTCAATAAATTTAAAAATGTATGACGTGACATGTTTAAATTTCAAATCAAAAGAGTTGTATTATTCTATGTTCCTATTTACAATGCTTCTCCATGGGACAGAGTTAGACACCAGGGTCGTTTCTTAACGTGGAGAAAAGGAACAAAAATAAAAATTGTCTCAGTCGTGAAGGATTTCTCGTCCTCTGACAGAGAACAAGAAATTGAAGCCCAATATCTGAAGAACAGATAGTATTTATTTGCTCCCCCACTGAGCAAATTAGGCACAAGGCCGATTTTTAAAGTGAGGAGTGAAGGGGAAATGGGGACCAACTCCCCGGGGAGTAGGGGAGCTGGATAGTGGCAATTGGTATGAAGGGTTGCGCCTACATTGACCAAGGTCTTATATGTGGGGTCGCCCCCACATATGGTCTTTGCTTGCAGTATCTGCCGGAACAGATGGTATTTATTTGCTCCCCCACCGAGCAAATTAGGCACAAGGCCGATTTTTAATGTGAGGAGTGAAGGGAGGGGGAAGGGAAAAAGGGGACCAGCTCTCGAGAGGTGGGAAATGGGAGCTGGTTAATGGTCAGGCATGTGGGGTTGCCCCCACATCTGGTCTTTGCTAGTCATAGCTAGTCATAGCTGCAGCATCTGCCGGAACAGATGGTATTTATTTGCTCCCCCACCGAGCAAATTAGGCACAAGGCCGATTTTTAATGTGAGGAGTGAAGGGGGGGGAAGGGAAAAAGGGGACCAGCTCCCGAGAGGTGGGAAATGGGAGCTGGTTAAAGGTCAGGCATGTGGGGTTGCCCCCACATCTGGTCTTTGCTAGTCAAAGCTTGCAGTATCTGCCGGAACAGATGGTATTTATTTGCTCCCCCACTGAGCAAATTAGGCACAAGGCCGTTTTTAATGTGAGGTAAAAACCAGCTCCCCAAAAAGGGGGCACTCTGGTTATCAAAAATAATAATTGTCCCAGTATAGAGGGTTTCCCCTCCATTGACTGGTACAAATTATCTCAAGTGCAGCATCTGCCGGAACAGATGGTATTTATTTGCTCCCCCACTGAGCAAATTAGGCACAAAGCCGTTTTTAATGTGAGGTAAAAACCAGCTCCCCTAAAAGGGGTCACTCTGGTTACCAAAAATAATAATTGTCCCAGTATAGAGGGTTTCCCCTCCATTGACTGGTACAAATTATCTCAAGTGCAGTATCTGCCGGAACAGATGGTATTTATTTGCTCCCCCACTGAGCAAATTAGGCACAAGGCCGTTTTTAATGTGAGGTAAAAACCAGCTCCCCTAAAAGTAGGCAAAAAAGGGGCACTCTGGTAACCAAAAATAATAATTGTCCCAGTATAGAGGGTTTCCCCTCCATTGACTGGTACAAATTATCTTAAGTGCAGCATCTGCCGGAACAGATGGTGTTTATTTGCTCCCCCACCGAGCAAATTAGGCACAAGGCCGATTTTTAATGTGAGGAGTGAAGGGAGGGGGAAGGGAAAAAGGGGACCAGCTCCCGAGAGGTGGGAAATGGGAGCTGGTTAATGGTCAGGCATGTGGGGTTGCCCCCACATCTGGTCTTTGCTAGTCATAGCTAGTCATAGCTTGCAGCATCTGCCGGAACAGATACTACACTTTGATCTTGTCCCGAAGGCCAAATTATTCTATGTTAGTCAAAGAATACATTTAACATATTATAACTCCTTATCCTATAGGATTTCGATGTCGACAATCTCTTCAGAGGAGAACATATTAACAAATAGCGATAATGGTTTAAACTTTATTTGCTAATAAATACATTTTGTATGTGTAAAAATGATTATAGTGAGCAAATTAAAAAGAAACTACAGGTTTTCAGAAAGTTTTTCTATCGGGTATGCACTGATAATTGTATGGAACTTTATAGACGAATTATGCCTCTGTTTTAATTTTATTTAATATAAGAAGTATAGCGTGGAAGAAATATGCAACTTTATCAACACACTAATACTGCTACACGTATGCTGTCTGTATCGTAATATAAGAAATGATGTTCAGTCAGGAGTGCATAAAACTTGTACTTTTCATGCAATTCGTTTGGAGATACTTTCGATCGTCTTGGTTTAAAATATAAATATTAATAAACCTTGAAACATTACCTGATAACGACCCTTTCTTTCTCTGATATTTCTATTGATCCCTGTCCAACATTACGGGTATTTTCACAATGATCACTTGTTCTTTTTTTATTTTTTATTGCTTAATTACTTGGTTCATCGATCTTCGAAATAGATCAACAAAAGGTCGAAATTACCTTCTTGACAGAGTGTGTTTCTCTTAGATAATACTTCGAAAATGATCATTACATTTGTTTCTTTTTATTTTTCGAAATTTTCACCTCTTTCTTTGTTGAGTAATTATTCCGGCAGATTATAAATGGAAATGTACGTTTTACCAGTACTAGGTTTCATGAGGCTAACCATTAAAAGTACATAAATTCCTGGAACAACATTGACAATGCAATACTTCCCTTCACTCTCAGATATATGATACGTTTGAGGACGATTAACTTTACGAGGAAAACCTTACAGTCGAGCCTAGAAACAGTAATAGAAATAATAATGATAACAACAATAAAGATAGGAAGTAATTAAAACTTGAGATTTATGGACGTGCGTATCTCTTTTTTCACGCAAGGGACCGACCGGTAGCTTTGAAATTGTTGGCTTCATTCCTTACTGGCTCATTAACTGTCTGATAGCGAGGATTCCGAAATGCTATCGTTTCTATAAAACGACGTCCAAGAGCACATCGACACCACAAAGACCACCAGCTTCTTATCTATAGCTAATTTTAATCCGATAGTAATTCGGACGATGCTTTACAAAGTTCTAACAATCAGGTCAGTGCAAAGCGTTTTGCCGGTTTGTAAAAGGGTCATTTTAAACAATTGTAATTCATTTTATGCATTTCATTATTTAAACATGGCATGATTTATTTATAACTTTTTTTCTTTGATAATAATGAGACATCATTTATATTTTCTGCAAAATTGTTAGCTATATTGAGCGGAAACTGATTTCTTTTAGTTTAAAAAAAGATGGTAATCTTCCATCATGATAATGATCGTTCATACACAGGCTTACTCTCGAAAAACCCAGGAGAATTTAATTGGGAAATTTTTCCCAATCTTGCATATTCACGTTATCTAGCTCTCTCAGATTATCATCAATTTCGTGGGAAAACAAATATTTTGATAACTATAAGATATCATAACGGATGATCACATTTCGGGGACAACACAGACATTTTGATAACTATAAGATATCATAACGAGAGGAGATTAACTATGAGATATTCATATTTCAGATAACAATTTAAAGAACTTTAAAAGCACTACATTTATACAATATTCGACGGAAAAAAATCAAGTTACAAATTGCACCCTCGTTATGATTGTTAAACCTTTTTAACAAAAGTTTTTCATTTTAAAGATACTTTTTTAGTCAGCAAAACTTTTGTAACTACCTAATAAAATGTGCCAACCTAATCGCACACAGATGACACTTGAGATAACCTATTATATATATTTGTAATAGTTAGATTGCCGTAAGCATCGTTTTTAATATACAATAAAAATATTAATTAGATGGTCATTATTAATTCCAATGTTCAATTCATTCTTTATTTCCAATCAAACCAACAAAATAGTAATCTACTTTCATAATAAAATGAAGTCGATCCAATTTTTCTCCCCAAAGATTTTAATAATATATATATATATATATATATATATATATATGTGTGTGTGTATAAAAAATTTCTATATACTATATGTATTACATATGTTTATATTAATACTAATAATTAATATTAAACGAAACACATCAAAATATCCCTTAATTTTAGAATGAGTATTGTTTGAAAATGCATTTTAATTATCTAATTAGTTTTAATAATCTCATAAATTAGCCCAATTCTAAGTAAGTTGCTATTTGCCTCTTATCTGCTCGCACTGTATGATGTGTGATTGTGTGTATATGACCCTTTTATCGAGCAGTCTCACGCTTTCCCAGTTTACTAACAGCCAAATGCTATAACACAACGAAACGTTAGAATATTCTAATACAACCAAAACAAAACACCATCATAAATAATACTGCTACTTAACGTTACTTTATAGGAGAATAGATTAAAAGACAAAATAACTAAGAGAAAACGATTGAGAGAATGATTATTGTTAGAATTTCCTACTCATTTTTAAATAACTAAATTATGAAAATCGCATTTTTTTTTATTTACACAACCTGTAATATAAAATTAGTTAATGTGTTGTTACTACATATTGCATATGAAAAGGAAAAGTTATTTCCACATCAACATCCAAGTAATTTCATCATATGGGTTTTATTATGGTATATGATATACACCAGGTAAATGCTTTAAAACTTGTTTTCGATTATGCACATAAGTTTCTCCTTAAAATACCATCAATACATGTTAATTAAATGCCTCGTAGTTGATAATCAAAGCCTGTGGGTCTTTGTGTAGTCTAAGTTCCGCGGTCTAAAGTATTAGTTAATTTCATTGCAAATATTGTTCGAACAACAACCGGACATTTTGCTAATAAAATGGAGGTTTGCTATTTATAAATAGTAAAGGTGATATTCATCTCTCACAAAAGAAACTGAAATTTCACACTCTAAAGGACGATAACTCATCTGTAAATTGAGAAAAAGTCAACAAAAACAATTTGAATTGATTATATATTTTTTTCTCTCTATTTCGTTTTTATTAAACTCTCCGCGTCCTAACTTTACACTTTTTCAGACACGCGACTTGGTGTGTCAATGGACACATTTGCACAACCCTTTTTATTCGACACGCCAAAATTAACTTATAAAAATGCTAGTTCAACTCCGCCACCCACTAACACAATCCACAGTTCTGGTAAAATACGACCCCCGTTTAACCATTTCAAATTTTTATTGAGTGATTGATTATAAATCCAGCTGTAGTAATTTGTGAAAAATTTTCCAAAAAGGTTGAAATGCGAGTTTTCCATTTTTATCCTTCTTTTTTAGGGAGCTCGCAATTTTTATGGTTTTTCTTTTGAAGAGTTCATTATTTTCTTTTTTTGTATGGCGTCGAATGTTTCAGGGTTGTTTGACGAAGTCTCATTAACTGAAACATATGATTGTTTGTAGCAAACAAATGTAACTGTGTACCCTCGAATAAGTAATAAAAAGTATAGTTTGCTCTGTTTGTCTAACACTATCTAACAACCTCGTTGTAGTCATTAGTCCACAAGTTTGAATATCTCACACCTAAATATATATAGATATATGTATGTATGCATGTATGTATGTGTGTGTGTGTGTGCGTGTGTGTGCGTGCGTGTGTAAAAACGACAATTAATCTAAACGTCTGCATACACTGGTCTGCTGTACTGTGTTATTTCGATTATTTGCTAGCATCCGCCATTTTAGCTCTCCGCAGTGTATTGCAAGTATTGTTTTAATGGGTGGTTGTTGTGTATATGACAACATATACTTTAGTTCTAGAGTTGGTTTCTGGTTGAAACTAATCTGTTCTCATTAGTACAGTATTGCTAATTTATAGGTAAATGAACAAGTAACTTAGATTTGTATTTCTGTGTGTTTTTTTTTGTCTCCTTATTACAATTAAACATATGTAAACACACTAATAATGCCTATATTTTTTATACAGAAATATTAATACAGGGTTGAAGAAGTATAAAAATCAAGTACAATTGGAATATATTTGGCCCGACTTTTTCATTAACACAAGTTATCAGTTTGGGAAAATAGATATAAATATGCCAGTCTGATTAATCTCGTCATACTATTCGTGAATATTATAATACTAGTCAAAATAGTATTAGCTAGTTTGCAATGGGGAGAAAACCATATGAAAATCATGGTTTTCGTAAAACCCCGACTCACAATGACGTGTCAGCAACTGATTGGTTGTGATGTCGATTAGGCCGAAACGTGAGCCCAACCTCACCGGCAGCCATTACGATTCGTTTACAATCGGCCATAAAATAATGAAAGCCCCAGCGCCGGGGGTATCGACTTTCTTTCATTCGAAATCAAATTAACAACAAGGATGTAAGGCGGTATTCATTACAAATGAGGACGATGTCTGTATCCACATTTATTCTGATTTTCTTTTTCCCGTCCTCTTAATGGGGAATGATGGTTTTGCCCGTCCTTATCAATTAGTTTCAAAAGGGATGGTCCAACCGATTGTCTACTGCCATATTCGTTTCTGGTTAGTATGCCCAGCTCTGTGCCAAAAAGCATGAAGCTTGGAGAATCCCAATCGCTTTTCCCTTACATTACATTAGAGATTTTGAAAATATTTCCCAAATTCTCATGACAACTAAAATAATTACGACAATGGTGATTTCTATGCACACACACGCATGTAAATGTACACGCATATACACACGCATACTCACTTTTAAATTCTGATTCTTGGAATACAACTTCAGGGTTCGTAAAGTAATGACTAATAAAAATCAGACTGCTTCATGGTTTAATATCTTTATTTATACTAACATTATAAACTACGTATATGTATTTTTCAGTCGTGATCCCGTTCAAAATCAAACTTCTTCTGCCCTTTAAAACGACACCACAGCATAAACATTCATGCTTATATATTTGTATAAATAAGACTGTATAAATAAAGAATTATATATGTATATATATGCGTGTGTATATATACACGCACACTCACACACGCACACACACACACACACACATATATATATATATATATATATATATATATATATAAATATAACCTTCAGAATATAGGACAATGTATAATTATTTCCACAGCCATACACCGTCGAAGCTCACAAGAGCCATGACAGTCAACAAACTGGATGTCCAAGACTCGAGCTTCGAGTGTGTGTATATATATACAAACACATACACACACACACGCAAATATATATATATATATATTCTATATATGTTCTACAAATACTTTAATGGTGAATGCTCTGACGAACTGCAAACACTTGTACTTCCCCGACGTAACTAACCCCGACAAACCCGACAAGCTACTAAGTCTCATCCCTTTACAGAGATCCCTAGGTGCAAGAAAGCCTTTTACTCCAATAGTTTCTTCCCCAGACCTGCGGGTCTTTGGAACTCCCTTCCGGGATTCTGCTTTTCCAACTGCAATGATATGCAGAAGTTCAAGTGCAATGTTAACAAACATCTTTATACTCATCTCCCTTCATAATACCCCGCTAATTAAGTCCCTAATAGTAGCCCCCTGCTTCAAAGTGGCACTGTGCCTTGTTTGGTGTTAAAATTGAATAAAAAATAAAATAAAATAAATAAATATATATATATATACATATATATATATATATATATATATATATATATATATATATATATATATATATATATATATTAGGGCTGCATATACAAATGGTTCAAATTATTCTATCGGATGTAAAGATGAAATTTTCCCTTCAAGTTTTCACAAACCGTAAATATTTATTTAAAACCCAATGCATACTAATATTGGCTGAAATTATCAGTGATTACTGACTGAGAAAACAGTTATGTTATTTTATTTTTGAGTTCGCGTCGCAACAAATATTCTCAGATTACCATCTTTCTCGACCCTTTTCGAAAACTATAGCGATATATCCGTTTACCAACGATTTTTACAACGCCTTTGGTGTTGAAATACCCTTCCCCACCCCCGTATGTTCCAAAACTCTAACAATATCCTGGTGACAGTCTGAGTGGTGCTTACTCCATTCGACCTTTTCACCCTCTGTGAATTTTTCGTCATTTCTGTGTAGTATAATTCAAGGCCATGTGTGTGCATGGGCTTTACAAACTGTTGGTATTTATCTCTGGTTGGTCAGCGTTTTTTTTATTATTATTACAATTAACTGATTAGGAGTAGTCACAGAGGCCATCATCAAAGATTTCTTTTCTTTTTTGGGTACTTGTGGTGTTATCTGACGTCTGAATGATAATAATTCTCCCCAGAATTTTAGTACTCTCCACCTCTTTCGATAATCTTTGCAAAAAAAAAAAAAAATCTGCCTTATCGCAACAGTTGCTTAATATTGATTTCTCGTTGGCAGCGACCATTGGTCTTCATTGTAATTTGGGTGGCACTAAGCATCCCTAATGCCCCCAGTTTTCTTTGCATTTATCTAGCGGAGGTTTGACTAGTGCTTTCTCTTCTCGGTTTTTCCATTGGTATGGTGTTAATTTATGGTATCACAAAAATAATAAAAGGAAGGTGGTCGGACGGTGGAGGAACATAAATTAATACGGTTTCAATTTTCATGATTCAATGTGATGTTCATTTGTTTTTTTTATATATCTGTAGCTGTTTATGTATGTCCGGTTTGAGTCTGTAGTTCATGCGTGATGTTATTGTCCTCATTGAAGTGTTTTCTTTACTATTTATGCAGTTTTCATTATTGTTATTCGTTGTATTTTCTCTTTGAGTTCCATCTCTTCCATTATTTGTTTCAACGTGTTTCGATATTGTTCATAAGGCTCCTAATATTAGTGGTGCTATTTTGATTTTCTTCATCTTCCAGATCCCTTTGAGATCCATGGTCAATTCCGTGTATTTGCTCCGCTTCTCCGTCTTCTTACTCTTTACACTGTGGTCTACCGGAACGGCAAACTCTACAATCTGGTAATTCTTCCCCCTCTTATATACTATTATGAAATACGTTCTCTTTGTTTGGATGAGTTTATCTGTTTGCACATCCATGTCTCATAGGATTTTGTGGTTTTGCGTTTTCTGGTACTGCTGCCGGTTTTTCTCTTGTGCCATTTGCCTGGGTTTCGATATGTAATTGTCTTCATATATGCAAGTGCACTACCTTCTCTTTGATGGTTTCTATTTTATATTCTCTTTTGTCTAGTTTGCTGCATTCATTTATTATGTGCTTTATTGTTTCGTCCCTGTGTTTATAGTGTCTGCATTTGCTGTTTTATGCTCCTTTTCCATCTTTGTTTAGATGTGGTTTGTTTTAATCCCGTTATCTTTTGCGGCTCGTATTAGGGATTCACTTTCTATGCTTAGATTTCCATTTTTTAGGCAATTCCAAGTATTTTCGTTAGTCTCATCTTTTGTAATGTTTTTAATCGTCCGCGTAACTGTTTCTCTTCCCATTTTCCACGTTTTAATCCTTGTCTCTTCGTTTCTTCGATATCTTTTGCTGAAGTAATTATTCTTTCGGCGTTTAATATTATGTATTGATCTCATTGTTGTGTGTGTGTGTGTGTGCGCGCGCGTGTGCGTTATTTACAGTATTCTATATAGATTAACCCTCTTTTCTGATCGTTCTTTTATATAGAATCGGTCGCTATCATCCTTTGAGTGCAGTGCATTGTGTATAGTCATAAATTCTCTGGTTTTCAGGTAGGAATTTTTCGGTTATTCTTAGGTCCAACCTATAAACGGTCCAGAATATCTTACTAGTGACACTGCCCATATGTCATTAGTAATTAGTTTTAATTAAGGGCTTACTGTATAGTTTAGATTCGAGGAGTTTTCTTATTCTTCTGAGGTATATCTTTTTAAATTTTCTCTTCCATTTCTATTGCTTCGATTGTGTCTGCTTCCAGAAATCACAAGTATGTTTAGCTATCCTATGAACCTAGCGCCCCCATCTCCATTATTATTATTATTATTATTATCATTATTATTATTATTATTATTATTATTATTATTATTATTATTATTATTATTAATTCTTCATCATCATCATCATCATCACTATTGGCTCACAAGTAGCTTTAACACAGGTTATCAAAGATCTCTCCTTGAGAACAGCCTGTGGTGTTCCCTGGAAGCTGAGTAACAACAAGTCTCCCTAGATTTACAGTACTCTCCACATATTTCGATTGTATTTGCAAATAACTTTGCATTATCGCAGCAGCTGCTTGCCATTGATTTCTTGTTGGCAGCGGCTATTGGAGTTCACTGGAATTTAAGTGGCAATAAGCCTCCCAAAGGTCTCTGTTCTCTTCGCACTTATCCAGCAGAGATCTGGTCAGTACATTCACCTCGGTTTTTCCTTCCTCCTTGATTCTTCTTGTTCTTCTTCTTGTTCTTGTTCTTCTTCTTCTTCTTCTTCTTCTTATTATTATTATTATTATTATTATTATAAATAGTAATTGCATTTTTTACACATTGTTGATTGGTAATGCATTCATTAATTTATTTTCTTAAGTTGGATTTTATTAGTGGACTAATATTTATAAATATTTATGGATATATGTAAATAAAAATGTAGGAATATATTATGATACTAACAAATGCATCAGTTGTTTTTTTCACGAATCCCTGTCTTTTTGTATTCATTCGTTCTAAAACAACGAAGATAAATTTGAGTTGTAATAATCTCTTATCATAACACTAAAAGAACATTTAAGGTGAACATTATCTTAAACATAACATTTCAACGCAGTTATTGCTTAGAAATATTCCGTCGCAAATATAGGTCGGTGAAAAAGTCAAAATAATACGGCCTGTTATCTTGGCCTGTCTGTTGTATTCATTACAAAAACGAATTTGTTTACTGATTGTTGCTTTCAAAATAACTAAATCGAACTGATTTTTGAATTAAAGATATTAAACGGTGTAAATAAGTGTATTTTGTTTCTTTCTTTATTTTGTAAATATTAATTTATTAACAATTAATAATATCAATTAACGTTGTTTTCAATTAATTGAAATATATTACTTTTATAAATATTAATTAATAGAAACAAGAGAAACTTAATTATACGAGAAATGCCCTCTTTTGAAGACGGGATTGATTTTCACATTAATTATGCTGCAAGGTCAGTGGTTGCATACAAAGTTGGATAATGTTTAACTATATAAACACAAAGAAGTAAAACTGGTAGATCTGCAGTAACTATATGGATATGTGCTTCTGAAAATGATGCTTGCCTGCAACATGCACAGGCGTAGCCGGCTAGAGAACGGCGAATCCTTATGTTGGCTCCCAGATTTTTATCAGATCTCTGTTAAGACTTACACAAAGTTGACAAAGCATCTACTACGTTGATGAAATGTTGGATTTCAGAAATAATTTTGCTTTTGTAAATTTTTTTTTTTTTAAATATGTATAGCAATAAAGCTTTTAATCCTCGAGAGGATTTGTTAGGCTCGATCCTTAGATTAGGATTGGTTTTGTCTAGCACAAATGGAGAGCTATGATCAAAGAAACCAGTGAATTGAGCTGTCTGTTAATTACTATCTATCTATCTATCTATATATATATATATATATATATATATATATATATATATATATATATATATTCAGACACACACACACACACACACACACATATATATATATATATGTGTGGGTGTGGGTGTGTGTTTATAAAAAGAAGCGAAGAAAGTATTCCCTTGCCTTATTTAGCAAAAACTACGTTTATTTTAGTTTTGAGTGCCTTATATTATCTACAGAGACGATATAAATATCTGTCAAAACTTACTAAGCAATTCTATGGTTATGTATTCGTGTTTTTCTTCTAAAAAGGCACAAAATAAAATATTTCAACATATAACACATTCTATAGAAATGAAGTATTAATGTATCCTATAGAAAACCGTAAACTATTTTTTTGTGATTTGCACTATTATATATAGTTTGCACAATGTTTAACCACACTCGGTATCACTCAGATATTTCTACTTTCGACGTGTTCTTTTGTCAAACTTAATTTAAAAATAGAAATAACACAGTATTTACACAAGTGATGTTATATTAATATATATATATATATATATATATATATATATATATATATATATCACATTCTGTGAATATTTTAATCGGTTGTATACTTGCATACCATTTGATATGAATACATATTTTTAATGTTCTCGTTCAGTCATGCTCTTTATCTAGTATGGCAGTATATTTATGAAATGTTCTACTATATAATCATAGAAATTCAATTTGTTAATGGATAATTCTATGTTAAATCGAGGCTCTACATTAAAAAGTGACCTTCGTTTTTAGCTTTAAGTAATATGAATGATGATTACATGCAGTTCCATTCAATGCACACAAAATGATGAATGTACTAAACATGGTTTGGCATATTATCTATGTTATTATGCGCCATATTCAGAAAAATTAAATAAATGCGATTTATCGATCAACAAATATGTCAATTTATGATTGACCTGGTATCACTGTAGCAACACGTTTTGACTTTAAATATTTTAATTTGAATTGTTCGAAATTAAATTATATCGTCCCATCGCCAAAAACATGACAGTTTTAAATAAAATGCTTTCAACATGTAATATTTGTGTTATAGCTTTAACCAATTTTCGTTAAGTATAGGAGACAGAATATTTATTATTTGGAAACATCTCAGTTCAGTTTTAAATAAATAAAAATACATGCATTTTATTAGATTAGATTAGATTTATCTAACTACAAAATGATTTTTATGGAGGAAAAACAAGGATAATTAGTAATTGTTAATAGTATTGCCAAAAGGATGCACCACCTAATTCAGAAGGTATGTAATCATTAGAAGTACATTATACTAAACCACCGTTAAATTGATGGTTCCGAAAGTTCCTGAATCAATTTTTATTTTCTTCATAACATTGTTTTATTCGGTCATTCATGCGCTATGGTTAGTCTGCTATTTAGTGAATCAAGCCGACGTAGCGTTCCGCATATTATAGAAAAGGGTTGATATGAATTATTTCAACAATATATCAGAAAAACAACTGGAATATTCCTTGGAAAATACATAAAATCAAACGATGCGTTGCATTCACATTAATATATGCTATTCATCTTGTCATTCAGGATGTCATTCTTACTTCTAACGAGCAATACTCATGTCTTGAAAAAAAAAACACACAATTCAGTAGACCATTGCATTTTACCATATATTTCTCCGCTATTCTTACTACCTTGAAATGTGCACTGCATTACTAATGAAATCGTTAAAGATAACACAAGAAAATGAATAAAAATGTTAATCAATGCTGCTATGTCGCTTAGTAGGGTAGACAATTGTAAATAAATACAATTAAATAAAATTATATAATTTGCACTAATCGCCATAACTAGTTCTTCAGATAAAAAAATAGCCTTCACGTATATATATATATATATATATATATATATATATATATATATATATATATATATATATATATATATATATATATATATATATATATATATATATATATATATATATATACATAATCACGTTGACACACCGGTTCCCGTCAGATCACCGAAGTTAAGCAACGTTGATCCTGGCTAATACGAGATGGGTGAGCATTTGGGAATTCTAGGTGCTGTATGTGCTTTCCACTTATCTCGGCATTGTTTCCAGTCGTCCTGAAATTCCATTTGCCACTGGTATTCAACAATGTTGACTCAGGAGAGGTGTGGTTGGAGATTGCGCAGCTCTTGCCACAAAAATTTCACGCGCAGGCAGCCTTACCGTGGGTATCTATAGTCTGTCAAGACTGAAGGAAGCCTTAATATATATATATATGTAAATATATATATATATATATATATATATATATATATATATATATGTGCGCATATATATATATATATATGCATGTATATATAAATCTATACGCTATTAACACTATGAAATAAGATTAATATAAGTGATGCGATTAACGATAATATATCTATAGAGCTGAGACCAATTTATT